>NC_082345.1:21260973-21560973 GCF_027477595.1 Haemorhous mexicanus | reverse complement strand
TCTTAGTATTGCTAGTTGTGATTGGACTTCAATGAAATGTGTCAACTCTGTGTTCCTGGGTATCACATCAGTAACAGGTACTTCACCTGCTGTACTTCTCTCCTAAAGCTAAGAACAGAATCCCAAATAATCTTGATTCCAAGGTCTCAATTCACCCTGTGATGCTGACAGGTGAAATAGGAGTGGAAGGTGCACCAGTAAATGAACTTGAATGGCCTATCTAAATCAGCGGCCACTGATTTCCTGAAGGCCTTAACAGGTCAGTTGCCCCTATTTTTCTTGGGGTTCTTTTATTCTTTGGTCATGTTTTTCTTGGGATTCTTTGAATCCTTCCCCACCAGTTCAGCCTCTGCTCTCAAATCCTTTGCTGTCATTTAAAGTATCTCAAGAGCCTGGAAACTGTTGTCTTTATTTATCAACCCATTATTCCCTTCCAAAGGTTGTTTGCCTCAAGTCTCATTCTTGCTGATTTTCTGCTAGTTCATTGTCAGATGGCAGCAGGTGTTCTGTAAGAGCAAGTGCACAATCCTATAGCTTGCTTTTCTTTTGATTTGGCCTGTCTAGAAAATGGAATGACTGAACATCTCCAACAGCATTTTCTCTCCCCATTGTGTTTCACCGCAAGGGCAGATGCCAATCATCTACCTAAACTCTTGGTGGTGAAGAAACTAGTGGTATGCTGTTGCATATAGGTAGAACTTTCCGAAAGGAAGGCCTTGTAAAACCATGGCTGAGGCCCGTTACTTTGGCTAAGTAGAAAATGACTAGGGGAAAGTGAGACAGCTGAATTAGAGGTAGATCAAGAAGTTCTAGAAGCATTGCGTGTTCACAGCGTGGGGTATGACGGTTGGTTGAATTATGTTTGTTGCGGCTTAAAGCTATGCAAGTGATAAAGGCCTGACTGCTTCAAAAGCCTGGCTTTTGCAAGAAAGCGGCTCTCCTTTGCACCTGCCTGGGGACTCTGCGTCACTACGGACCCTCACGCCCAGTTTGCCAAGGAGATGATGAGTAGGAATGTTGCAGAGCTGCTGTGTGCATATGAAAGGAATGGCAGAGAGTGAAGCCGTGGACAATTTCTGGGCTTTAGTACAATGCTGCTGCATTGGTGCCAGTTTAGTCGGTTTTCCATCAGTGGCATTTCTGTCTAGAAGTACACTGCCCAGAGTCTTTCTAGCATTTGATGCCATTTCCTTACTGCCATTAATACCTTCCTTCAGTTTAAAGGATGAGAGAATCTTTACAGGATTTTGAAGATCCCTGTTAGGAAACACTATGCCAGAGGAGTCATCACTCCCTTTTCTTTTGCCTCCTTTGTAATTTTTATAGACTCATTTCACATTTCTGCTAATGGCAATAAGAATACTGAGACTACTTAGCAGGGTTGACGCTCTCAGCTGCTTTCCTCTTTCCTACTGCTTCATACCGGATGTGACTTGATGGCCTCGTTTTGCAATCAGCATTTTGCTGTGGTTTGCTAAAACCTGGCATGCACTGCCAACTCACAACTTGTGTGTTGGCATTTCAGGGGCTTTGATGGGTTCCTTTCTGAGATTGCCATGCACTGGACTTTCACAGTCACAAAGACTTCATCCACCATCGGTCGAATTTCAGTATTTAATACTCTTTCCTGGAATGTAGGCAACCTAGCAGCAAGTACTAAATTCGCTGCAAGCCCTGTCTTCCCAAAGGACCATTCAAAAAGTTTGCTTTTCCCCTCTGACCAATCTGACAGTATTTTGATGAAGAATTTGGTACCTTAATAGAACCTCTTAGAAGGGATCTCATGGCAGACAACATCTCAGGCTTTCTTGAAATACTGGCTCCTTTGGATCTCAATTCCATTCAGAGTGCATTTAAGATTTTTTTTTCACTGAAGCCATTCAACAATGCCTCTTCTCTTTAAAATGTACTGCAGGTGAGAAAGATGGATCCCCGTGAAAGGTTCTATTGATATCAAAATTTGTGCCCAATGGACTGTGCTGATGGAAATCAAATACTAGTCTAGTATTTTGAATCCAAATAATTCCTCCCAATCAGGCCCGACAGGATTGTTTGGCTTTGAATCTGAGCACGTGGACAGTAGTGGATGGTCCACAGGTTGAAAAGAGTGTAGATTCTTCTCCTTCTTTTCATTGATGGCTCAGAGACTGAAAAGGCAGCTCCAAAATGGTAAATACATCCCTACAGATTCAAAAATTGTTCTTCTTAATTTGCATCTCCACCATAACAACAGATGCTTAGAACTAAATTACCAATGGGAATTTTATAGCTTCTCAGAAATGAAACAGGACCTGGCTTATGGGCCTTAGCAGTAGCTACAAGTTTTTCAGCACAAGCCATCTCAAAAGTATTTTAACTTTACCGTACTTTTCTGTCTTATGCTTTCATCTCAAGGATGCAGGAAAAAAAAATAAACAAAAAACAAACAAACAAACAAACAAAAAAAACCACAACAAAAAAAACCAAAAAAAAAAACCAGCAAAACAAGAAACTCCACCAAATTGATAATAAGCAAAATCAGTGACATATATAGAAACAGATCCCATGGTTTTTAACTTCCAAACTTGTCTTCTCAGCACACTCTCTACAATGGAATTGTTTCCCTATCTGCCTTGAAACATTTTGCAGCAAAAACACTCTAAGGTCCTGCTGGGTGTTTTGTTCAAAAATTACTTCTTCTGGTTTTCTGTCCATAAGCGGAGTAACGTGACTGTGCTGGCAGCTGACCAAAGGAGGTAGGAAGAGTAATCATCATCCACAACACTGGGGCTAAGGAAATTTCCACAGAAAATTACCTGCCCTAGTAATTGTTCACGTGTTGGGTTGAACGTTCAGAATCTGTTTCCATTTTCCCCATTCATAGAATGTTCTATTTCACAGAATTCCAGCCCCTCACACATCAGTCCTGCCAGAACTGCCCGCCATAGGGGGCTGGCATAGGGGATCTGCTAATGTCCACTGACTCTTACCAGTATAGTGCTTGTCACTGTTGCAGATCAAGAACTTCTGAATAGTTTGGATTCATGCTCTTTGAGGGGTTGGAAACAAGAAAAGAATGACTAGACATTTCCATGATCAAATCCCCTGATGGAATAAAAATAGGAGCATAATAAATGTATCCATTGTTCTAAGAAGGGAGATGAAGGCTCCAAATGATTACTTGCATACTTCCTGTTCTAAATCCCTTGTTATCTGGCAAATTGCAGAAGATTCCAGGCTTTTGCCAAAATGCAAACCAGGTTAAAATGTGAAGCCTTACAGTTTACTGGATAGAAAACTTCATCATCCATTTTTAAATCTTTGAGATTGTTATGTACTTCCTATTACTACCCTGAGGTTTAGAGCTGTAATTCAGAGAGAAAAGAATGCTATCTTGAATTCATTCTAGTAAATCGGCACTCTCCTCTTGTCGGCACTCTCTCCTCTTGGTTTTCACTTCTGAAACTCTGTACGGAAGAGTGCATTAATGCATAGAGCTCTGCATCAATTCTTTACAACAGTTTCCCCTGTAATTCTTCTTTCAAGGCAAACCTATAAACATCCACACATTCTTACCCCACCACTTCTTAAATTCTATTGAGAAGCAAAAAAAAAAAAAACCCATCAAACCACTAAATCACTGCTCCAATAAAAAAAGCAGTCCATTCACTGCTTTCTTAGCAGGTTCTTTACCTTGTATTAATATGGCAACCTTTTCTTGCTCTTCTAGATTAGAACCAAATTCTTACAGCATATAAGGAAACATAGGTTTACTGTATCTGATTCTTAGATACAGAAGTCCAGCAAGGAGTTCAGACCTCAAAAGAAGTGTCTGTACAACAAGATTCAGCACAACGTTGAGACATATTAGCTATTTTTCAAGAAAAGCGGCCAAACTGAAACTTTTTAGACTTCTCTACAATCATGCATGCCTGCTTCCAGAACCTGACCTTCGTTGCTGGAAACTAGCTGCAATGTTACTGTAAACAATGCTGTGAATGTAGGACATCGTCATTCTTCTCTTCCATTGAAAACCTCAAGTGGAGTCACGTCACTTCTCTTCAAAATTCTGTATTTCCTTGCAAACTGGTCAAATAAGGATAAATAAAGCGTTCTGTTCATTCAGTTTAAACCAAATGTTCAAAATGAAAAAAAAAATCCATTCAGATATGGTCTGCAATAATACAGTAGAAGAGAAGATGAACCAGACTGGCCTACAAAAGAAAGAAGTGAAGCAGAATTTGGGAATTTGGAAGACCTTATGATGAATAATTCAAATAAATAAATAAAAAAAATATTGCCTACCCAAATTCAATCAGTGATGCACAGACAGAGAAAACGAACTAATTACTACTAATATTTCTTTCATTCTCAGACAAGAAGTTCAATGATCCTCTTGAATGCACGGAAGATTCTTGGAAAAGACAGCAGCCTTCTTCTTCACCACATACTCCTCAGAACTCCAGGAGACAAATCATTTGAGCTGTGAGGATCTTTCTCTCTGTAAAACTCCCAGAGCATAGCCAATATTCTATTCCTTTAGGGATCCTGGCCTCCCTGGGGGAGTGCTGGATAGTCTACATCCCGGTACATCAGCCAGACACTCCACCTTATTTCCCATGGCTACTGCAGCAAGGACATCATCTACACTGGCTTTCTAGCCAAAATAGATGCAAGGCACAATGAAGAACATAGCCAACACCTTGAGCACAGCTTATGGGTTTCGAAAGAAAAATCTCAGGATGGCAATACTGGATCTTCTGATCCAAACCATCAGGAAACATTTCTTTAGAGGTGTTGGGAAAGATGAAAGTTTGACAAGAAAGTCTCACAGATATGTATGCTTGGCAGAAAGATTTTTCAATGTGGAGTCTGAAGAAGGAATAGAGTTGGAAGCAAGTTTTGATCTAGAAGAAAAGAATTGCTGAGCCTGTCTTACTGGATAACCGAGGATACCTTAGTTAGAAGAGGGTTTTATGACTTACAGCAAAGGATAAACCCACCCCAAACAAGAAGATGTTTTTACCAAGCAGGAAGCTAGCACAGGCAAACAAGTCAGCAAATGCTGCAAGCAGAAAAAGCTCTCCAAATTTTCCACTGTCAAGAAAACTGAAAAACAACTTTCCGCTTCAACTGTAATATACTGACTTTTAGTGAGTGGAGAATAGCAACATATGGTAATTAGAGTCGTTAGGATAGGCTATAGATAATAGTTAAGGGATAGATTGGTTCTACTGTATGAAGATGCTCAGCAAAGTGCCAAAACCAAAGGGTCTCCAGGCCTGCCTGTAGCTAGAGCTGACAGCTGTAGGCACAGGCTCTGTTGCCCACTACCCTGGACTGCTGCAACGTCTTGGATGGAATAAACTGCATTTTGGAGAGCCGCCTGGACTCCCACATCCCTCATTTAGGCTCTTCCATGGAGGTGAAAAAAGCCTCTGGGTATTGTACAAAAAAACAGCTATGTAATCTAGAGTTGCATGACCCAATATTTCTATTGAACTGGAACAATTTTTATCAATATTATGGATCCACTTCTTTTCAGTGCGTTTGGTCAAAAACATAAAGCATGGTTTAAAAGACATTCTTGGATGCGTACTAAGTACTACGAATTAGTTAAGGTGTTGGTTTGGCATGGCTTGGTTTTTGGTGGGGAGGGAAGAAGCCAGCCACAGAAGTGATTTTTTGTGCAAAGCTCCTAGAAGCTTCCTCCATGCCTGGCAAAGTGAATCCCTGCTTGGCACTAAGAACAGACATGCTGCTGAGCCAATTACAGAAGCTGATAGCGCCTTGGTGATATATTGAAGAAGGAAATCAAAACTGCAGCCAGTTAACCTTGAAGTTGGGAAATTTTTAGGTTGGCACCTCTTCTGCTTTGAAAGCCAAACCAGTGAGACACTCTGTTGCAGTGTGTGTTTATTATTGTACTGCAGTTCTAGTAGTCCGTTTTCTAAGGCTTCCTATTTTGTGCTGTTATAGCATATGTTATTATGAATGGATTGTTCCTTTCCCCCCAGTATTGTTGGCTTTTGCCCTAGCTGTCCCTCTCCCCAAAGACCTGCCCTTTTGTTCCCTGTTCCTTCTCCCATTGAACATCAACCCCTCCCCAAGCCTGCCCCTTTCTCTAGAAACTTCCCTCTCAATTTTGTACCCTTCAAAACCCCAGTGGTTTCTTCAAGTTATTCTCCTCCCCTGTAGTCCCCCTACTGGTTTCAACATTGTATTCCCCTCCTTGTCTTCCACCCCCAGTTTCTCCCAGTTGGTTAAAGATTGTATCCTCCCCTGGGACCTTCCCCCCATTTAGAAGTTGATGGATGCCTTTGAATCAGTGTCTTTCTGTCCTTGACCCTCCAGGGAGTAAACTGAAAAATATGCAGAAGACCTCTCCCTGTTCCTTGTCCCTGCCCTCAGCGCAGTTCTATCCCCAAGGCAGTCCACCTGTGCCGTAGAGCAGCTGTGCCCTACAGCTGCAGCCCGGATTCGACAGCTTTCTTGGGGCGGCCCACTCTCGCTGTCGGTGTCGGGAGCTAGTTGGGCTGAAGAAATCCAGCACCGCAGCAAGACTCCAAGTCAGAAATCCAGTTTATTAGGAAAAGGGGAAAAAACCCAAATCCATGCAAGAGTACAAAAGAAAAACCACTGACAGAGTCAGAATACAAGCTGACATCCTGCTAGTTAGGGTGGTGAAAGCAGTTTGGATGAAATGGTCTTGTTGAAGGGGTGATTCTTTAGAAACCATCTGGTAGCTCTTGTCCTCTGGAAAACCAGTGGCTAAGGGTGGCCGTTCCTCTGGCAATGCAGTAGAAATAGTGCTTCTTGCCTTCCAAAACCCAGATTATATCCAGGTGGGGATGCTTAGCTCCTACCCCCTGGGCAGAGCATCTCCCAATGGGCTGATATCATTCTGAGTCATGATGTGGGTCCTTGATTACCCGTGAAACAGAAATGGCTCCTGGAGGGAGTTATCTCTGAGTCATGTGGCAAGACATTGATGGGCCCATTAACAGGAGAGAAGGAAAAAACGATGCCACCCCTGGTTTCCGCAGTTCTTGAGGGTGGGAATAGGATGCATTTTGATATTGTAAGCTAGGACAATACAGGATGCAGGTTTTTGCATTTGCAGGGAGTTTGTATGGATTTGAAAAGTATCCTCATAGCAGAAGCACAAAAGTATTCTCATACCCCTTTTAATCATCTTCCAATGAAGCAATTCTCCCAATAACCTAAGGCATGAATGACTTGCGAGTGAGTTGAAGAAACACGCCAAAGATAAGTAGTGTTCAACTGCAGAGAATTGTTTAGGGACATCATACCCTAATATTTTAAATCAGAAAGCATGGATGGACGGGTCTTTTTTCCTTGGTTGACTACAGAACCAGCGGTCCTTTGCAGGAGGGTCTTTGGATTTAGGATGAGACTGGCAACTAAGAGCATGGCTACACAGAAGGTGCTACTTTTAGACCAGAACATTCAACTACTAAAGGCAGATAGGAGAGTAGCTGATTAGTGACAGCTCCGACAGGAGGAGTCTGCGGCTTACCCCATGGGAACAATAGTAGCACATTTCAATTTTAGAAAACCATTCTTTTCAGAGGACCAAGCATCAGTGAAAAGAAAAGGTCGAGTAAAGACATCCTAGTGCTCTTCTGATCAGAAGCATCTTCCTCCATATGAGAGTATTTAGGAAAGGACAGTGCGTTCATAAGGAAAGGTGTGCCAGTTACAAAACCTGCAGAACAAGGCAAGACAAACTTATATATTTTATTTGCTATTTTTATTTCACCTGCTAAAAAATGATTTTTTTTAAGACTGAATTTTATGAATTCTGCAACGCTGTCTTTTTGAACGTCTTCCTACTCGTATTAAACACCGAGGTGACAAAGAGAGCAGCAGTGGAAGGAAAGCTGGTCCATCTCCCCCTCCTTGTGGCTTTAGGCCAGTGAGCGATTAGAAGTTGGTCACTTCATTTGAGATAAATAGCTTTACCAAGAGAGAATATTATCCAGCCTTGATCTTTCCTTTGGAGCTGATCCACTTTGTAGTCATGAATTCTTGACTCAGTTGGGGAGA
Organism: Haemorhous mexicanus; assembly: GCF_027477595.1. NCBI lineage: Eukaryota > Metazoa > Chordata > Aves > Passeriformes > Fringillidae > Haemorhous > Haemorhous mexicanus. The sequence continues at coordinate 21,552,924 of NC_082345.1, read as the reverse complement.
AACAATGGCATTATGGCCATGGATGTTAGAGTGCGCTGATGGGAAATGAAGTTTTCATCTTCCGGTCCTTGCTTCAGTAAATATTCCAAATTCATCAGAAAGAAAATTCGAAGACCAGGAATCCCCACTCAAATGACCTACTTCAAATAGTCTGCACGCATAAGAGACATCAAGCAGGTGCTCTCATCTGTTAGGGGAATACCCAGCCAGTATATTATTGTCTACTTAGGAGGCAATAATTTTGGAAATCATTGAATTTTTTGTATTGCAAGTGAATGGTCAACACATTTTATTACTGGATTAGGTAAAATCATGTCTTCTGCATCCTTTCAGAGAGGAAGCTTACCTAGATCTAAAGCTGCTCAGCTCCATGATGGGATGCTTTGTCTTCAAAGGGAACTCTAGTCTTTGTCCTTTTGGATTGCTTCCATAGCTTTTCACTCACTCTTCAGGTACCTGTTAAAATGGCCTCTTATCCCATGCAAATTTTTATGGGCATAGTCACAGAATTGGGAAGTATTCCATAAAGTCCACAGGCCTTGTTGAGATGGATGCACAGGTCTCAAGGGTGTTAGCAGATGTTATTCTGAGGCCACTCCTGATCATGTTGGATGGACCATGGTGACTGAGGAAAGTGCCCAAAGACTGGATGAAAGCAAATGTCACCCATCTTGAAAAAAGGCAACCAGGAGGACTCAGAAAAGTACAAGCCAGCCAGCCTCATTTGGATCCCCGGGAAGTTGATGGAGTAGCTATTCCTGGAAAGCATTGCCAGGCACACGAAGGAGGACAGAACAAATGTAGTCAGCATGGATTTACCAGGGGAAATTGGTGCTTGACGACTTTTTAAACTCCTCCGGTGAATGAACTTGCCTGGTAGATGAAGAGAATATCATCTGCCTGGGCTTCAGGGAAGTTTTGGACGTTTATCTACATGGCAGCACACATACCTACGGGAAGGAATAGTGCAAAGAGCAGGGAACCAGTGTCTTTTCAATGATGCTCAGTGAAAAGACAAGAGGCAGTGGGCACACACTGCAATACAGGAGATTGCCTCTGAGCATCACAAAATTATTTTTTATCGTGACGGTGACTGAACCATGGCACAGAGTGTCCAGAAAGATGGTGGAGTCTGGATCATTGAAGACATTAAAAGTAGGCCCAGATATAATCCTGGGCAACAGGCTCTAGGTATCCTGGTTGAAGCAGGGGGATGGGACTTGGTGAGCCCCACAGAGCCCTTCCACCCTCATTCATTCTGTGCTAGTGAATTCTCTTAGAGATGCATTTCAAGGACTGGCATGACAAAGCTCTGTGCAGAGTGAGATCCAAATGGACATGGGATTTAAGTTCCTTAAGTAGTGTTCAAGAAGAATGTAAAACTCCAGGAAACCTGTCTCTTCCATAACTGAATGCCTTTCATGGGAAAATTCCCCAGCTCTAGAAAGATCCTCTGAGACGCATGCTTAAGACTGACACTGGCAGAGCAAATTTCTCCCTATGCGTGTCTAAGACCAGTTAGGATCTTTACCAAAAGTGTTGTCAACGTAGTCACAGAAGGCATATTGTTAAGAAGTGACAACTTACATCAGAATGGCAAATATTGGTCCACCAATGAATTACTGTATGGGAATTATCGACTTGTATTCCAAATAAATAAAAAGGAGTTGGTCTTTATTGAACTCTTTCATTGCAATTTTCATAAGGGAAGAAAAAGACCTATGTCCTTAACTTTCTTAATTCTAACAAAGATTTAAAACATTCCTTGTAAAAAGCGTATCTGAATTATCGGTCTATGAAACAATTTGAGTTGGGAAAAAAGTCCTAAAATTGTGTAGACAGTTGCAGAGAAAGCAAGAAAATAGGAAAGAAACAAAAACAGAGAAAAAGAGTCATCTTGAGTCTGCTAGCTAGTTCTAGAAGTAGTCTGCTAGAAAAAGGAAACCCCAGTGGAATTTCAAATGTGTTCATGCACTTGATTCAGTAACTGGTCAATGTAAAAACCAGTCCTTTCGTACAACTTCCCCCAGCAACAAAAACTTCAACAGATTGACGCCACCATCATGCCTGTCCCAGATGTATTTAAAAGAGAAATGATGATTTTCTTGAAAATCTATTTGCGTACAAGTTGCAAGACATTGGAGGGATTCTCCACATTCTCCTTCCTCCACGCGGCTTGAAAGTCTATTTGATAAAATATGCAACAAAGCATGTGATTTACAAGGTAGAGTAAAATGGATGACTTGGGAATTGATCTCTTTTGGATATGAAACTTCATATCCACTCTCTGGGAAGTTTCTAAAAGAAATGATGGAGCTGAGGCATGAATCTGCCTCTCCGAGTGCTAAGCAAACATAGACACTCCCCTTCACATGGCCCCACCTTCCGCACACACCTAGGCATGCACAGAGATCAGCATAGCAGATCATGAACACCTTGGAAAAGACTGAAATGCTAAATAGCTCTCTTTGTGGACAAAATAGCCGGTACACTATTTCAAATATCTGGTACAAAAACTCTGTTGAATATCTACCTCATATTTAAAACACAGGTTTTCATTGAATTCTGTTTGCAGAATATTTTCCTTCCATTTGTTCCTTTAAAATTCCTTTGTTCTATGTCTAGAAATATTTTCTTCTAAAAATAGAAAAAATTAGATGATGTCTTTTCAGAAGAAAACATTGGTTTAGACAATTTTTAACCATCATGCTATGGAAGAATTTATTTGTCCCTCACTAAGGAGGAATAAGTATTTTGATCCTAGATCATTTACAGTGAAATACTTGACATTTTTAAGATGCTTTCAATCAATTTTGATCCTCATTGCTTATTCATTGTAAACAGTAAGTTTTCAGTGCATGGAAAGTGTGTGTGGTATGTCTACATTAGTTCAAACACCAATTCCAACTAATGGCCAGGCTGAACTACAGTAAATAATGTCCTGAAGGATATTTTGCCGCCTTCTTTGGCACTCCTTGAAATCCTAATGATTGGCATGAAGTGTCGAAATACAGAGATTTTCTCTCAGAGGGTGTCCCATGATGAAACCCATCCCATGTGTTTGATGTTGTAGTTCTTATCGCTTTTAAAAGTTGATATCTTCTGCACAGTTTTCATGAAGCTTTCTGTTACAGTAGTGAAAATCACAGAGAAATGCAATTTTGTACAACTTTGAATTTACCCCAAGAGCTGAGAGAAAATTTGTTCGTATACCTCAATCTGAGTCTCTTCTATATTCAAGCTTTGTTTATCTACCATCAAGGGTCGCATTCGTTGCTGTTCAAAGCCCCATCCAAGCTGACTTGAATACGTTCAGGGATGCGACATCCACAACTTCTCTGGGCAACCCGAAGCAGCGTTCCAGCACCCCAACAGCAAAAAATGTCTTCCTTTCATCTAATAGAGATCAGAAATACTAAATCTAGGTATATAAACTTTGAGGAAAGGTTTGAAATTCTATTGATTTGAAACACATTTGATATGAATACTAACTTCCAGACGACTGAAAGATGTTGATGGCCATTTGAGATTGACACTTTTTGAAAAAGTGCATGGAATTGAAAATTAAAACCAGTAAAATGAAAAACTTCTTGCCTTTTTCTTTTTTCTCTGATCTTCAAAATTGCATAGGTCAGATATCTGTGCTTCACGCAAATCTCTCAGATACTCTCAGACCAAAGCTTTTCTTTCAGACTAAACTGCGGTTTAGGTAGAACACGCGTGCTTAGTGAAGGTTTTTCTGGGCATAGGGGGATTTGTGTGCACAAGAGGTTTTATCCAAACTGGAAAATTCATCCCAGCTGCATTTGTTCATCATTCCTACTGCATCAGGCCTGAAGATTCTGTGAAAAGTATCCTGTGGACCTTGAACATAGCTCATGTGAAAGAGATGAGAGGTGATGGAGAAGTTGAGGGAGAGAATCAAGAGCATATGGCCCAGTAAAGGCACCAGAAAGTACTTTTTCATGTGGTCCACAGCCCAAACAATTGTTTAGCACCATTTGAAGGCTGTGTCTGACAAAGAGGGCTGAAGCAGGTCTTCAAAATATCCAGTAGATCAAAATCCATTGAAGCAAATGACCCTGGCCAGTCACCTTGCTGCTGATCATTCACCCTCCATACCAGCTGATCAGGCCTAGCAATGCTGCTGCAAAAGTATTGTGAAAAAGGTAGGCACATTTTCACAGAGGCAGGGGAAAATGCCCTTGGATGGTGATTCCAAGGGATAACTTGATGGAGCAAGTTAGGTACCCTTATCTACTGTGCAATATCAAAGTTGGTGAGTTCACCATCTGTAAGCATCACTTTAAAAAAATAAATGTTTGATCCACAAAACAATATTTCCTATGTCCTGTCTACCTGCTTCATTTCAGCCAATGAATAGGCTACGTTCCATCAGCAAAGTGTTCATGATCATATACTTCTTTAAACTGTGATAATTCTTTTTTTTTTTTTCTAAATCAGACACTGTCTATTCCTAAGATTCAGATGTCCATGGGTAGGGGTGTAATTAAGTTCACTGTTAAAAAATATCCTTCTTGTTATCTTTTTAATAAATTACTGAGATGTAACATCAGTCTGAGAGCTGAAAGAAACCCCTTCATATGCTGTTTGCCAAGTATCATCTATGCGATACAAATTCTATTTGACCCATCCATTGCCATCTAATACTACTAGTAATGCCTTCACAACCTTTTCTTCATCGTTAGGGATTTTGGAGAAGTGAAAGATTTGAACATAAGCAAGGGCATTTGTTCAAGATGCTCCAGAAAGAGCTGCCGTCTGTTCTCTTCCTTGCTGCCTATGTTGGCAGGAAGCTGCAAAAAACCCAAAGATAACTAGAAAGAGTGTTACTTTTAGTCTAAATTTGGAAATGATGTTTGGAATACCCTGTTAAATGAAAAGGTGCTCTTTTAAAAGATGGCATCGTAAGGGGAAATGTCAGTTTAAAGAGGTTTCGAGACAGTTGCTTCTGGAAAAAAAAAAAAAAAATTTGAGGTATCCAAGGTCTTTAGCCATACCACTTGGAAGATTGATTCAAAACACAGTTCCTTCATCTAGGAAGAACAGAGGACCATAGATGCAGCCCATTTCAAAACGGAGTTCTTTATGTGTCAGGTTGGGATTTACTGGACATCATTTCTTGTAAAGTCGAGGGACTGCAGTTAGCTCTCCAATAACTTCCTTCCCTGAAATTCATCTGCATTTGCTCCTTTCTCCAGCGTTCCCATTTCTTAGTGCTGGTATACTCCATCTATGCATTAGAATATTCAACTGGAGTGTGTGTCCGATATTTTCTAGTTCAAATTGGCTGGAACGCAATGGATAGTTCCAGTTGCTTGTATACACTAGTTTTATTTTGACAAGTTTTCTTTGAACAATGTTTAAGCAGCAGTAGCAAATCGGAAGTACAGCTTGCAGCAGGGAAAGACACTTCTGCTTGCTCAAGTTTCCTGTAGTCAGATAGAGGCCAAAAGGCTTTTCATAGTACTACTACTGTCTTGTAGGAATACTTGATCTAACCCTACCTTTGATACAATTACGAATGGGCTACTTTTCCACAAGGTGGAACATTTTTCTTTTAATAATATGTTTTTTGTAAGTTGGAAACATGAACTTGTGCACCAGTCAGGTGGAAGGTACTCTTACTTCTTCATAAGTTTCACAACCTTATTTAGAAAATATTGACTCTGTGTAACTTCAAAAGAAGAATTCTGGGCATCTTCATTCTATTGATGTGATTTTTTTTCTACCATGCTCTTCTTGTTTTCTATGGAACTCATTTTTACCAACAGAAATATTTTTCCCTGACACCTATGGAAAATACCTATGTTTACTCAATATTGCAGCCTCAGTACACTGTTTAGAATTATTTCAACATGGTCCCAAGCATATCCGACAGCTAGACAGCAGAGGTTAGCAACAGTGAGTGGGAATAACTTCTGAACCATTTCAGTAGATTTCCCAGGAAGGGCTTGCTTTCTGCCCCTGCACATTTTCCCAGAGATATTGTCTGGTGAACAGTTGCATCAAAAGAGTATTTTTGCACAAACCTTGGGCCAAGCTCTGTCTCAGATTTACTAGTGGATGCAAAGAGGGTGAAAGTGCTGCTTCAAAGCCCTCTGTGTGCTTTCCGTACCAAAAGGGAGGTGACCCCAGCAATAACTTTTTGATCTCTCTTCAAAACACGAGGCATGTCACCACCTCATTCATCTTTTTCTGGGACTCAGCATCTAAAGACCAAGAAGCCCTCTTGCTTGCTAAAGTGTGTTCAGCAAAAAAACCCTTGTCCCATCAGCAAATTGGAACACAGCTGCATTCCAGTCAATTCCAATGCTGGCAGGGCAATACTCTAGCCCAGTAGTAACATGCCACTGTTAGAAGACTGTGTGAAAATCTTTGTGTACAAAGTAATGGGAGGGAAAAATAGAATTGGGAAGAACTGCACATTGTTCTGGAAAAAGCCTCCTGCCACAGTCTTACAGACGTCATTTTCTGGTATCATTTTTAAGAGTTGGAGTTTTTTAAATTTTGTACAAGATAAAATCTTACTGGACCTTGAAGTTTCCCTTCTAGAAGTACAGCCATTTCTTAGTAGAATAGAAGTAAGCCCTTTGAATATGTACAAATGGCCTTTCAAAATACATATGCTATAGCCCACTGTGAAAGGAATTAGCTATAAAAATAGAAATTCAAAGGTTTAAAAAGGTTTTGAATAAAGTAAGTCTAAGGTGATAGAAGAAGAAGAAAACAGCAGTTTTCTTCTTCTGCTGAAAAAACAACTCCGAGGACATTGTACTCTACAGGTTTATTATATCACTTTCTGAAAAACGGAGTAGGTTTGCTATTTCAAATGGTTTTCATTAGGAAGGAAGAGATTCCTTTGGAAAAAAAAACTTCAAATTGACTTGACATGAATGTTATGACACTTCACTTCACCAATCATGAAGAAAAATTCTCATCACTTGATATGGAAATCATGACGGTAACGGAGACAAGGATGTCTAAGCCGTGCCATCAGGAACATAAAAAAGCATTAGAATGCTGGTAAGATTGAGCTCCTGAACTAGTCAGAAGAGAACGCAACCAAAACATTTTCCTTTAAAAGTCTTCAGGATGAACAGCAGATCAAATGTTTTCCTGTGAAGTATTTATGAATAGAATTAACCTTTAAAAGAACATTGTTTTCAAAAACCTGTGTCCAGTATCTCTTAGAATGATACAGAGTTCTTATTACTAGAAAAAAGAAAAGCACTTTTTTCCAAACTGTTGTTCACTTTTAAACGATCTACAATAAAAAGAGTACTTTTTCATGCTGGGCATGATGTTCATTACAAAAAAGCCTTGTCGCACGCTTGGTACTCTAGTGTCTTGATTAGCATCGTTTTTTATTCATTGACTCTTTTTCACCTTGAAATAATGGCGTCTTTGTACTTATGCAGCATCCATGAAGAATTTCTTGGGTGTCATTTTGTACTCGATCCTAAATGGCAGCTTCTGCATTCTGCCATCCGTCTAGCTTTCCCATTTGATGCAGCTTCTGAGAGGTCTTTTCAGAATTGAGGACTACCTGCAAGAATGATGCTAAATGCATGCATTTTACTCCTTGGTTAATGCAAAAGAGTTTTTCCTTTACAGCATAATAATAATAGGAAAAGAATGATGGTGGATTCAATTCTTATAGTAATACAAAGAGAACTATTATCATCATTAGAAACCAAGCAAGTCATATTTATTGCTCATGCAGTACAACCACTAATGCAAATTACCCTGTAAATTCAAAATGAATCTGTATCACAAGAGTGGATTGAATGTCTCTCTTGATATTTTGCTTAAAGCAGAAAATTAATTCTTTTGACAGCCAACTCATAGTGGCAACCTAACTTTCAACTACAGCTTTCAAACAGTGGAAACATGTCTGTTTATAACACGATACAGTACCGTACACAAGACCAAAACAGGTCCTAGACGTTCAAATGAAAGAAAAGATCAAAGGACAGATTAATTCATGTCTGCAAGCCCTCAAGAGCGTGCAGGTCAAAAGTCCCCAGAAAACTAGGCCAGTGGCACAAATTCTCGATGTTGGCACCAGCAGAAGTAGCTGCTATCTTTCTAGGATGCAATCTTGCTTACATCATCCTTCAAAGCAATCTTCTGTCCCCCTGCCCAATATGCCTTCTGCTCTACTCCTTGGACTTCACGTTTGCATTTCTACAGAGTCCTGCAAACGGACTCAAAGTTCAGGTAATAGATTTCCAAGATTTAGAAATATTGTGTTAAGTCTATTTCTTTCGTATTTCATCCCGTCTAAGCATACTGTAACTTTCTGAGGTGAAATATGTCGAGTATGTCACGTGTAGTTTACATGTTAGTTCTGCTTGACATTAAAACTTCTCACAGACCCCTGGGATGCCTTACTGCAAAAATATATAGCTGCAAAGAGTGGTTGCACAAAGTTAGAAAGGCCAGAAAACCATGTAAACAACCTAACAGTAGAGGCTTGAATTTCTGAATATAATCTTGCACCATCTAAAGTCAAAATAGAATATTGAAATGATTTTCATCTAATAATGAGCGTGGGGAAGAAAGAATCCAGATAGGCTTTTTTTTTTTTTTTTGAAACAGTTCCAGGAAATACATGGCCTTAACTTGGAAGTATAGCATTAAATATTTTTATACAGCATGAGTTCTCATTACCTAATCATATGATTTGTAGAACTGAATTGGAAAGTAGGAAATAAACAAAGAAAAATACTCAAGCTATAAAATATGTGAGTTTAAAATTTTCTTTGTATTTCTGATTAAAACGATGAGGTAGCCAAATGGTCACCCATTATTTTCAAAAGCATCTGGACATAAAAAACGGATCAATTTTGGCGGGACTTGGATGTCCGGTATTCCTGAAAAGCTTTATTTCACTGCTTCCCAACCCTGATTCAATCCCCTTAAATGCAGCTGTATTTCAGTTGCTCAGTGAAACTGTCCATCTCATGCATATAGTTTACAAATAATCTGCAGAAAAAGCTAGCTAGATTTAAAGATCTTTTTTCTGTAAATGGCCTTCAACTGATTTCTACAAACACACAGCTGGGATTTCTGCTGTCTTCTTCAGGCCACTTCCTGCAGAGACCTCTCCAATAAATTTGTCTCGTTCTACTAAGAACGCTTCTGGTGATCCAAAGTCAGCACTGGGATTGTCCAACTGCATGGAATTACTGTCTGCTAGAGCTGCACACTGAGGGCTTCTGTGTGCAGCATCATGTGAGCCCTGCTAATGTCACCCTGTTGGTATAAACTGAGCTAAGTGGACCTTAAGGGTCAAGATTGTGCACTGATTTTGTAATAGAAATTAGGTACTAAGAAGGAGGCGGGAGGATTTCAATGTTTCTGCCTCCAGCTGAAGCAACACTAAATCTCGGTCTTTATCTGAAAAACGAGGTGAATTAACCCGTTTGGCATTCATATGCCAAAAAGGTCAGTAATACACTCAGAACTGTCAAAAGAGTAACAATTCCAATCATTACTTTCTAAAAAGAATTCATTTGAAGAAGTCAGGAAGACAGATGAAACATGCAAATATCCTACCCTGAGAATCATTCTGTTGATCTGCACAGGTTTCTTATTATATTCCCATCTAATGCATTGGTCATGTGTGCTTGTGATGACACAAATACTTGCAAAGCTTACCAGATAAATCACGTTCTCTTCAAACAGCAAAGCATTTCTTGATGGTTGCATTTGCTAATTCCATTTAGACTCAATGTTCTTAAAGGTCTTTTCCAACCAAAGTTCCAACCACCATTCTCTAAGTCGCACATCCTGATTGTCCTGGTTTAGGGCTAAATTTGGCAGAAAACCTCACAAAGGGCCACTGCACCCTCCCCCCCACCGAAAGCCCACCCACACAGCCGCTCCCCTCAACTGGTTTGGGGAGAGAAGTGGGAAAAAGCTGTTTCTTTAACAGGCAAAGCACTTCCCAGCACAAAATATGAACAATACCAGATGACAAAACTCATTTGCCGCACTGAAGAGACGACAAATCAGAAAGTCTCTCCTATGGGTGCTCACTCTGTTATCAACCCCTCCGGCAATGGGGAAGGCTGCTGCCCAGGGTAGGCCCCAGTAGGCCACAAAGTGCAAGTTCCCAGTGCTTCCCAGGTCCCAGTCCGGAGCAGATTCGAAACGTTCCAAGAAAAGGGAAAGGAAAAAAAAAACCAGTCCAGGGAAAACTCTGCCTCAGCCAGCTAAACCAACTAAAAAGCAAATGCGTGCTCTGTTCTGCTCCGTCAGTGCCCAGACAACACAGTGCAGCGCAGAATGTGGAAGAGTGTTGCTTTTTAAGGAGTGCAGCCTCTGATAAGAAACTCGGTGCTTCTTCTTCTCCCCACCTTTGCTCTCAGAACCAGTCTTGAAGGCAGAGAATATCATATCCAGCATTAAGAGAACAGATGACTGGGGATACAAGCATCATAAAGTCACCCTAGGACACTGCTCCTTTGAGATATGTCACCAGACTATGCTAAGACCAAGTTTTGGAACTGCTCAATAAAATTCTACTATCACAGTGAAGCTGAGGAGGAAACACAGCTCACTACAGTTACCTTGTGGCATGCCAGTGCTTCCTTTCAATCACAATGGTCTTCGTTTTTAAGTCCCTGACATCACAGGCATCATGAAACATCCTTTGTGCAGGAAGGAAGAAAATATTCTTTTCATTGATGCTGATGGGTTAGCTGACATGCAAAGCAGTTAATTCAAAGTGACAGAGCAATCAAGTCAATAGGAAAACTCACTACAGTTTTGTTTACTCCCCTAAATCCTTACTATCCCAAAATACAAGAACAGCTGTAAAAGCCTTGTGGCTACCTAATTTTTTCCTAGACCTACATGGTGGGGTAAGAGATAAACAATCCCAAACTATGGTAATCCACAACAAAGCATTCTTGACCTCATATTCAGGTTCTGCATAGCGAGCTCTTCCTCCTGATCAAGTTATTCCATCGCAATACTTTGGGGAGTATCTCAGAGGGCTGGCTGTTGTTTGGTTTGAAAGCATCTTGATCATTCAGGAACCCAGTAGCAAGGACAAAGTTTAAAAGAAGATAGTGCTATGCATTGATTTTCATCTAGGACAGAGATATTTCTACAACACAGAAGGCTGACCTAATGCTTCACGACAACGTGGCTGAAGTGGCATCCTGGTCCCCATAGGTTTTTCTCTTTACTTTTAGCTGCTTTCTTACCAGATTAATGAGCTGAACTAGCTCAAAAAAGAATCAGATAAGTGCCAGAGCTTTCAAACAAAAAAAAAAAACCAAAAAACCAAACAAAAAAAAAACCCAAAACAGATGCAAAAAGGTGATTTGTAAGTGCATTTGAAAACAGAAGTTTTTTGTACTTTTCATAGATACATGGCATTCTCTAGAATGATATTGCTCCAATGCTTTGGGTTTGGTTTTGTTTTTGTTTTTTTCCTCAATTCTAAATGTTACACATTCTTTTTTGGCCATTTTAGTAAACTGATTTTCTGATCCATGTGAAAGACAGTCCGAAGTTCCCCTCATTTGCCTCACGACCGTCCCCAGGACAGACATCGGGACCCTGAGGACCCTGACTGGAATGCTGGCATGCCGGTCAGAGAGGAATGCCAGAAATCCTGAGGCCCCTGAGCAGAATTCTGGCCTGCCAAGTGATTGTTGGCAGCTGTGTCTACAGTGACTGCTTCTAGCAGGGCCTGCCAAGGGGCGAGGTGACCTATGGGCCTGCACGTGCTTCGCGACACCAGCCCAGGAATTTTCCCACCTCTTGGCCAGATGAACTTGCTGGGGCAACTGTGGTAGCCGCCCCATGGAAAATCCTTCATCTGCTCCACTACCACCGTGAGGGACGCAGATTGAAGCCCCCCTCCCAAGGACTGAGGCTGAGACCCCCGTAATTCTGATCCAGGGCTACTGGCCTGACTGAAGCAGGATGCCTGCTAAGTGTTGCCTGCAGATCTGTTGGCGGGACCTAGACTGGTTTCCTATAGAAACCAGTCCTGAAACAATAGCTCCCACTCACTGCTGATATTGATATTGACTTCTCCTGCTGAGAACATGGACTGTCTGTACCCGTCTTCAATACCATTTTCCCCTCAGCAATTTCAATAGACTTGCTCTTTATTGTATCTGCTCCCCCTCAGCCATTTCTAGATCTGTTTCCCCCCTCAGCAATGGACTAGAATAGAACCTTGAGATAACCAGGACTCTGAGATCTCCCCTAGGAGAACTCCATCGGCTGGGCTGCGAGGACTTCATCTCTCTCCATTTGGTAGCTATACTCCCTCTCTCTTTCTCCCCCTCTTTTCTATTCTTTTCCTCTCCCTAATTCCTTGAAGGCATTTGCTGTGGTCATTCTAGAAAGGTGCATTTGTTTGGAGTGATACTGCAATCCCTTTTCCATCTTGTCTTTTGCCCTCCGAGATCAGTTAAGAAAACATCATCCCCCCTTGGTAGGAGCGGATCAGAACAATATGTTCTTTCCAGCTGAAATTGGTTCTAGTCAATAGAAGCACACTGGTAGGTAAAAGTAGACTATAAAAGATAACCTTCAGAATGTATTTCCCATGTCTTCCCATTCAAGCAAGTGAAGAAAGCAGACAGATCTTCAGATAACATGCTATGCGAATTGAAAGGAATCTTCTTGGAGGCAACTGTGAAACTCACGCAATGAAATACAGATGAGAGAGATGAAAGGGTCACATATGATGTCAAATCTATTCTTTTAATGTTTGAATGAAACAAGATTTCTTCAAGTACAATCCTACAAAATGAAGGTGAACTTGCAGAAGCAATTGAACTGGGTCTCCTTTAGAAACACAATGTTTTCTAATTAAACTGCGCATTCAGGAAGGCAACCTTGAAATCAAAAGGATTTAGAAAAATACAAATACCAAGACTGGCAGTTTGTTATCTTTCACAGTCTCTTTAAGATAAGATTTATTTGAACTTCCACTTGTAGTAGGTCTGAAGACATTAGGAATGATGCAATATGAAAAAACCAAAACAAAACAACTTTCTCAAAAAGCTTTGAGAAACCAGAGAAATGATGATTTTTAGTGGTTAGGTAGTCCTTTAAAATTTGTCTTGGGGGGAGAGAGATAAAAAACTGACTGAGATCAAATGACTGTGGAGTATATTCCAAAACAGTAATGAAGAAGGTAAGGGGCAAGAGCCTGTTAGAAAAATACTATGCTGGCTTCATCTATTGAAAGCATTCCAGAATGGTTGAAATTATGAATCATATCTTCTGGGATTAAAAAAAAAAAAAAAAAAAAAAAAAAAAAAAAAAAAAAAAAAAAAAGAGGAAGAAAACAGAAGGAAAAAAATATTTTGAACATATTTTTCTATTCCAAGATGGTATAATGGCTTTATTTCATTTTGTTCCTATGACTGGTTAATAGCTTATGAAATGTTTAGCAATAGAGAGTGAGAGTCTTCACACTAACCATACCATTTGGATGTGTCTCTTTTACTTTCTAGAGCAGCAGATATGGTTTAGCACTCCACAATTCAGTCCCCAAAAGTGAGTAAGTGTGGCAGATTTAACCTAACTGCCCAGTCCACCAAAATGCCTAATTCTCTTGAAAAATGCTTTGCTCTATCTCATGATCTGGACATGTCTCTCTAGCTCCACTTTGAGCTTCTTGATCTTTCATCTACAGGATGAGATCCAATTTAGCTTAGCAAGGATGTAGCCTTTCCAAACCATATCTTTTACCTTCTGTATTCTTACAAGTACATTTCTACCGCAGGGACCAGTTTGGAAGATCTTAGTTGTTTTATTCCTTAGATTATGTTGCTGCATTAATTAGCTCTTCTTTGAAGTTTTTTCCCTGCTCAAGTATAGGGTCAGTGCTGAAATGATTGTGATGCTAACTCCTTATGATCTATTCTTCTGCAGGCTTACAGAGTATGCAGCAAAGTTTTCTCTACTTCTGAGGACATTCTACTCTTTTGATGAGAAATGCTGAAGGTCTGACTTCAGTTGCAAAGGTATCTGATTGACTGATTGCAAAATTGTTAAGTCTAGTAACAGCAGGAAAAGCGTGCTCTTGCTCTGTATGTAAATGTCGTGTCAGCTGCTGTTGGGATAAAAAGCATGAGCATAAGCAAAGATACCTGCATGGATAGAAAAGAAACAAAGAAGATATTTGTTGTGATTTCTGCACTAAGGAGCAAGAAGAAGCATGAAGCGCTAATTTCAGTGGCTAAGACAGTATCGTCCTTGGGCCAGTTCTCTTCAACATCTTTTGAAGCACTTGGACTCGGCACTTGAAGGAATATTAAGCAAGTTTGCCAGAGACGCTACATTGGGAGGAGCTGTCAACTAACTCCCTTGAGGCCAGTGAGACACTGCAGAGAGATCTTGACAAATAAGAGAGATGGGCAATTATGGCTGGCCGGGAGTCTATGCACAAATCACGAAAGGGGCGGGACTGCTGGGGAAGGCGTCCCAAGCTGTTGTATTTTCCAGCATCAGTCTCATGACATGGTTATGACAGTGGGAAGATGCCAGCAGCTCACGTCCCCAGCAGCAGAAAAAGAACTTCATGTTACAACTTACTTGAAAAGCTTTTTGACCAATCCCACAAAGCAAAAGCATATTGACAGTAGTTCTTTCCGATCCCTAGAAGCACACAGAACTTTGGTTCAAAGAACGCTTGCTTCTTTTGAATAAAAGACCTGCTTGTAAGCCTTAAGATAGAATGCACAGAGCTCCATTATTAAGCTTAGAACTTCCTAACATCTGGCTAGATCTACTTTGCTGTAGCTTAGGGAGTTCTTCTGGTCAAGCTTTAATACACAGGCCATTGTTCTATTTGTCCTTACTTCTCTACTTCTTCTATCATTTTTCTGCTGACAAACCTTATGACTACTGCTTAGCTCCAAGCACAGTTCTGCTGTCTCTGAGGCCTGCCTTTTGCAGCTTTCCCAAAATCCTCTGTTTCCAAGGATTCCCACAGGCAATCCCCAACCTTAGAGAGTTGTGCGATGGCAAGTGCTGGATTCAGCACCTGGGACAGGGCAATCCTGCTCTGTGTGTGTGTATAGACTAGGGAGCCAGAGGCTGAAAGGAAGCCAGGCTCCTGGCCAATGGCAAGCTAAATGGGTATCAGCAGTGCCCTGGCAGCCAGGAGGGCCAAGCCTGTCCTGGGGTGCATCAGGCACAGTATCACCAGCTGGGCAAGAGAGGGCATTGTCCTGCTCTGCTCTGCTCTGCTCTGCTGTGTTCTGGGGCGGCCTCACCTTGAGTGCTTGGGGGCAGTTTTGGGTACCACAATGAAAAAAGACACGAAGGTATCAGAAAGTTCTCCAATGAGGTTTACAAGGACAGAACTGGAGGAAATAGCATGCAGCTGAGTCAGGGGAGGGTCAGGTCCGGTATCAGGAAAAAGTTTTTTAACCAGAGGATGGCTGGGCACTGGAAGAGTCTCTCCAGGGTGTGCTCACAGCATCACACCTATCTTGAGTTCAAGAACCTTTGGGACATTGCTCTCAGGCATCCGGTGTGATTCTTGAGGAAGGTCCCATGCAGGGCCAGAAGTTGGACTTGATGCTCCTGACGGGCCCCTTCCAATTCAACTGATTCTACCACTCTATGATTCTGTCCTGGCCACTCAAGGTATATTGCTTGATCTCACCAGATTTTGACCTGCTCTTGTTGGTCAGAATTTGTCCCTACTGCCTAATGATATTTATCACAAAAGACAAAGGGCCTTTTCTCAATTTTCTCAAGAAAGTTGAAGATGCACCCTAGAATCCTAAAAAAGTCTTTTCCTTGAAACAACACTGTCTCCTGCCCAGTATTCTTTCCAGATCTTAAGGAGAAAGAAGGCAAAATCAGGGGATGTATTACAATGAAGCACTGTCAAGTTTCCGGACCTTTAGCAGTATGTTTGTACTTCCACTATTCTTTTCTATAAAATCATGGTTTTGTAGAGCATGTCATTTTCTAGCAAGACACATTTTTGCAGCTGAGCCCATCAGTCTCTGTGAGAATATATTGTCAAAAGCACAAAACATATGAATGGGCAGTGGCAAGTGAGGGGAAAAACCAGTATGGGAAGCAGCTCCGTGATACTACAGTAAGACAAGGAGGAGGAGGTGTTCCAGTTGACAGAGCAAAGAATCCCCCACAGTCCCTGGAGATATCCTAGTGAAGCAGGTTGTCTCCCAGCAGTCCCTAGAGAACCATGGAGGAACACATACCTACAGTGCAGCTGCTGGAGGGCTCCATGCCACAGCAGGTGAAAGTGCCTTGAAGGAAGCTGCAGCTTGTGGAGGGAGGGCCAGAAAACCATCCTTGACCTCTTCTTTAGCGGAAGAGTATGTGCAAATGTTTAACAGCTGCTAACTGGAATCTATCCTCTTTCCAGTTCTTGTCGTAGGTAAGTAGGACAATACAAGAATTAGAAGCCTAAACTGTTTTGCATGAGGCTCCCATTCTCTCTGCCACGCCCTTAAAATTTACTTTGAGATGAAATAAAACTCATGATCAAGTTCCTAAGGCTTGATGGTCAGGCTTCTCAGAAAACAGGCAGTGCAAAGAACTCTTGTCACTGTCATTTTTTTTCATAGAACTAAAAAAGTTAAAGTACTGTTTTCTAAGAACTGACGAAAATCAACTGGTAGAGGTGGTGAGAGTGAAGAGTATAATTAAGCTGGAAAGAGACTATCATGTAGCTACCTCATCTGCATAGAAGTTTTTTTACCAGGAACTCTGGACTTTTAAACAGATTTAGGACACAATAGTTATCTCTGGGAATGTTTTAGTAAGTCTAGAACATTCATCTTTAAATAGCTCGATCTGTTTTACCGTTATGACTTACGTTTTAAATTTTATTTGAGGAGAAATATTTGCCATTCAGATCATTTCAAGTTCTGAAGCATTTCAGTTGTTGACAGTTTTTGCTGTCTCCTGAGGGTAGGAAAATAGTCCTGGAACCAATACTGAAAGAAACTAGATGGAAAAATTAGTTTTCCGCATTCTTTTCTGTCTATTCTATGAGGCACAAGAGCAAAACCACTGCTATGAGTCTGAGTTGCCTTACCACTCATGGATGACAACCTTGTAGTGAGTAGTCTGTTATTTGCACACATTTCTGATGCTGGTGGTTACCTGTTGTGCAGAAAGATCTGTAAACTATTTTCACGGAAAGACATTCCTGAATTGCTTCACTTGTCTCTGAAGCAGAGAACTAAGCTGGCACTCTACTTCGGAGATCTTCCTGTGCTCGCCCCCAAACCCGTTTCCTTCAAATGCAATTTACTTTCAACCAAAGCACTTCATTACTTCATCAGGTAATCTCTTGTTCTTAATGTTCGGGGTAGTGTTTTAAAAGGGTAAGAACATATTCTAGTAAGAAGGTAGAACCTCTTTCTTAAGTAGTAGACATCACTGGGCTTTGGTTCATGCACCAGAACAACAGCAAGGAATGTCGTTTGCAATCAATAGATGGGTTGGGGAAACCGGCCACAAGTTTAGGAATCTTTCTCCAATTAATTATGCTTTAAAATTTGTCTCTTAGCATTTCAAGTGTGCTTTTATTAAAACAATCAACTATTTATTACCTGTACCACAACGAAGCACAATCAGCAGTGCTTGTGCATCCTTCACCAATTCCAAGAAGAAGAATGGTCTGAGCCTCCAGTATAGCTCATTACCATAAGCTGAAAAAAAGTTCTTGGAAAAATTTCTTTTGCATCCTTCTAAACCTTATGCAGCACTTCCTGGCCAATCTTACATTTTCTTTTCTCCAGGAGATGGTAAGAACTCGAGTACCTTCATGATAACCGTCGTGGGTCGCTTGCTGTGCTGGCAGAGTTCCTTTTTGAGAAAATGCCTGGAAAAGCTTTTCGCTAAGGTCTAGGCGGCAAGAGACGCAGAAGACGGGCATACGCAGCTGTCCGAAGGTAGGTGCCGGTCCCCGGCGGCTTTCGGCAGAAGCCGCGGTTCGGAGCGCACCGCGACCGGCAGAAAGCTCTGTGCGCAAAAAAAGCCGCTTCTTCGCCTCCGGCAGCCGGAGAGCTCGGCCGATGCTGAGACGTCAAGAACGAAGCCGCACAGCACTGGGATTAAGTGAGCAGCTCTCAAACTGAGGGAAAACGATAACTAACCACTTTCCAACAGTTTCAACTTGCATTACCATAAGTAGGGAAAAAGTTCTTGGACAGCTTTCTTTTGCATCCTTCTAAACCTTATGCAGCACTTCCTGGCCAATCTTACTTTTTCTTTTCTCCAGGAGATGGTAAGAACTCGAGTACCTTCATGAAAACCGTCGCGGGTCGCTTGCTCTGCTGGCAGAATTCCTTTTTGAGATAATGCCTGGAAAATCTTTTCGCTAAGGTCTAGGCGGCAAGAGACGCAGAAGAAGGGCATACGCAGCTCTCCGAGGGTAGGTGCCGGTAGCCGGCGGCTTTCGGCAGAAGCCGCGGTTCGGAGCGCACCGCGACCGGCAGAAAGCTCTGGGCGCAAAAAAGCCGCTTCTTCGCCTCCGGCAGCCGGAGAGCTCGGCCGATGCTGAGACATCAAGAACGAAGCCGCACAGCACTGGGATTAAGTGAGCAGCTCTCAAACTGAGGGAAAACGATAACTAACCACTTTCCAACAGTTTCAACTTACATTACCATAAGTAGGAAAATTTTCTCAAACAACTTTCTTTTCTATCGTTCTTAGCCATTTGCAGCACTCCCTGGTCAATCTTATATTTTCTTTTCTCCAGGAGATGGTAAGAACTCGAGTACCTTCATGATAACCGTCGTGGGTCGCATGCTGTGCTGGCAGAGTTCCTTTTTGAGAAAATGCCTGGAAAAGCTTTTCGCTAAGGTCTAGGCGGCAAGAGACGCAGAAGAAGGGCATACGCAGCTGTCCGAAGGTAGGTGCCGGTCCCCGGCGGCTTTCGGCAGAAGCCGCGGTTCGGAGCGCACCGCGACCGGCAGAAAGCTCTGGGCGCGAAAAAGCCGCTTCTTCGCCTCCGGCAGCCGGAGAGTTCGGCCGATGCTGAGACATCAAGAACGAAGCCGCGCAGCACTGGGATTAAGTGAGCAGCTCTCAAACTGAGGGAAAACGATAACTAACAACTTTCCAACAGTTTCAACTTACATTACCACAAGTAGGGAAAAAAGTTCTTGGACAGCTTTCTTTTGCATCCTTCTAAACCTTATGCAGCACTCTCTGGTCAATCTTACATTTTCTTTTCTCCAGGAGATGGTAAGAACTCGAGTACCTTCATGACAACCGTCGTGGGATGCTTGCTTAGCTGGCAGAGTTCCTTTTTGAGAAAATGCTTGGAAAAGCTTTTCGCTAAGGTCTAGGCGGCAAGAGACGCAGAAGACGGGCATACGCAGCTGTCCGAAGGTAGGTGCCGGTCCCCGGCGGCTTTCGGCAGAAGCCGCGGTTCGGAGCGCACCGCGACCGGCAGAAAGCTCTGGGCGAGAAAAAGCCGCTTCTTCGCCTCCGGCAGCCGGAGAGCTCGGCCGATGCTGAGACGTCAAGAACGAAGCCGCACAGCACTGGGATTAAGTGAGCAGCTCTCAAACGGAGGGAAAACGATAACTAACCACTTTCCAACAGTTTCAACTTGCATTACCATAAGTAGGGAAAAAGTTCTTGGACAGCTTTCTTTTGCATCCTTCTAAACCTTATGCAGCACTTCCTGGCCAATCTTACTTTTTCTTTTCTCCAGGAGATGGTAAGAACTCGAGTACCTTCATGAAAACCGTCGCGGGTCGCTTGCTGTGCTGGCAGAGTTCCTTTTTGAGATAATGCCTGGAAAAGCTTTTCGCTAAGGTCTAGGCGGCAAGAGACGCAGAAGAAGGGCATACGCAGCTCTCCGAAGGTAGGTGCCGGTCCCCGGCGGCTTTCGGCAGAAGCCGCGGTTCGGAGCGCACCGCGACCGGCAGAAAGCTCTGTGCGCGAAAAAGCCGCTTCTTCGCCTCCGGCAGCCGGAGAGCTCGGCCGATGCTGAGACGTCAAGAACGAAGCCGCACAGCACTGGGATTAAGTGAGCAGCTCTGAAACTGAGGGAAAACGATAACTAACCACTTTCCAACAGTTTCAACTTGCATTACCATAAGTAGGGAAAAAGTTCTTGGACAGCTTTCTTTTCTATCGTTCTTAGCCATTTGCAGCACTTCCTGGCCAATCTTACATTTTCTTTTCTCCAGGAGATGGTAAGAACTCGAGTACCCTCATGACAACCGTCGTGGGACGCTTGCTGTGCTGGCAGAGTTCCTTTTTGAGATAATGCCTGGAAAAGCTTTTCGCTAAGGTCTAGGCGGCAAGAGACGCAGAAGACGGGCATACGCAGCTGTCCGAAGGTAGGTGCCGGTCCCCGGCGGCTTTCGGCAGAAGCCGCGGTTCGGAGCGCAACGCGACCGGCAGAAAGCTCTGGGCGCGAAAAAGCCGCTTCTTCGCCTCCGGCAGCCGGAGAGCTCGGCCGATGCTGAGACGTCAAGAACGAAGCCGCACAGCACTGGGATTAAGTGAGCAGCTCTGAAACTGAGGGAAAACGATAACTAACCACTTTCCAACAGTTTCAACTTACATTACCATAAGTAGGAAAATTTTCTCAAGCAACTTTCTTTTCTATCGTTCTTAGCCATTTGCAGCACTCCCTGGTCAATCTTATATTTTCTTTTCTCCAGGAGAATGTAAGAACTCGAGTACCTTCATGACAACCGTCGTGATGGCACAGTTCCTTTTTGAGATAATGCCTGGAAAAGCTTTTCGCTAAGGTCTAGGCGGCAAGAGACGCAGAAGACGGGCATACGCAGCTGTCCGAAGGTAGGTGCCGGTAGCCGGATTCTTTTGACAGAAGCCGCTCTTCGGCGGGCTCTCTTACCTTCATAATGGGTTTTGCTGGAGGAAGCCGCTTTTTCGTTTCCGGGAATACCTAGAGAGGAACACTAGCTAAAGACGTGATTGGCACCATTATGTCGAGTTTTGCTCGTTCCAGCAGGAGTAACTGTGTTCTTCCTTACGCTAGATGGCGCTGCTTATCAAGGTTTGGCTGCTTTTAATCATTTGGGGTGCTGGATGTTCAAACGACTTATCGTAACTTCTTCTATTTTAAGTCAGGTGCTCACTGACGTAGATCCTATTAGATATAGCACACTGCAAATAGGAGGTGAAATAGATTTATTGTTACTAGCACATGGGTACGAGTGTTAGGAATTTTATAAGGAATATGTTGCATGAATCTTTTGGACCATTCTGCAGCCATTCATACGAAACTCACACAAGTACAAGACAATATGAAGAAATTGACTGGGAACGAGTGGGGTTTGCATCAATGGTTTGAGGGATGGGAAAGAACTGGGTGGTTGAAAGATCTCGTAAATGGAGCTTTGTTTTTACCAGTAGTCATTATTTCATTGCTTTGTGTTATTCCATGCATGGTGAAACTGGTGTGCCTCTTGCTAAAAATGACATTGGAAAAGATCTGGCTGGTGCAAGAAGAAGGGGCAATTGTGACAATGTATCTGAACCGCTTAGACTACGGGCTGCACCAGCCATCCAGCGTGGAACGGTTCTTCTCAGAATTTTCTCAGGGCCCTCTGGAATTCATCAAGACATAAGCCTTGCTAAAACAAGAGAGGAAAAGCTGAGAAACTAAATTCCAAGACCACAAGAACTCCAAAACGGGGGGGGGGGGCGGGGGGGGGGGAGGGGCAAAGTACCTGGACTGTAAGGAAACACATCTTCTGAGAGGTGCACGCAGAATGCGTGGACAAGACGAAGGCACCAATAAGAAAAGCGTGACTAGCGTGTGCAGAGAGTCAGAATGAGTAAGTGCATCATGTAAACCATAAACGGCTTCTGCTTAATCCTCTTGGTCCATTGTGCAGGAGTCCTGAATTTCCCATAAGTGATACTTACTAAAAGGGTTCTGATTTTAATGCTAGAGTTACTGTCTATACGATGATTCATGGGAATAGTTCTTTCAAGTCCTTCCCTTGCTGACATCAGTCAGTTTCATCTTTTCCTGAATGTACTGCTGGCTATACATAAGTGATGAATAGAAGGGAATGAGTTTTGGGGATATGTTGCAAGGAAATAGATTGGTAGCTCTGCTTCCATTTCCATTGTCTAAGAAGAATTCCGAATATTTTTGGCCATTTCATAGACCTCTGACTCGATTAGCATCAGCAGGGAGGGACATTTAATTGGTTTTTCTCCTTTTTAGAGAGAAGCTAATGAAAAAGTTTCACCAGAATCAGAGCAGGCTGCGTAACAAGAAGAGCGTCATGAAAAGGCGCCAATCCTATCCTCTTAGTATTGCTAGTTGTGATTGGACTTCAATGAAATGTGTCAACTCTGTGTTCCTGGGTATCACATCAGTAACAGGTACTTCACCTGCTGTACTTCTCTCCTAAAGCTAAGAACAGAATCCCAAATAATCTTGATTCCAAGGTCTCAATTCACCCTGTGATGCTGACAGGTGAAATAGGAGTGGAAAATGCACCAGTAAATGAACTTGAATGGCCTATCTAAATCAGCGGCCACTGACTTCCTGAAGGCCTTAACAGGTCAGTTGCCCCTATTTTTCTTGGGGTTCTTTTATTCTTTGGTCATGTTTTTCTTGGGATTCTTTGAATCCTTCCCCACCAGTTCAGCCTCTGCTCTCAAATCCTTTGCTGTCATTTAAAGTATCTCAAGAGCCTGGAAACTGTTGTCTTTATTTATCAACCCATTATTCCCTTCCAAAGGTTGTTTGCCTCAAGTCTCATTCTTGCTGATTTTCTGCTAGTTCATTGTCAGATGGCAGCAGGTGTTCTGTAAGAGCAAGTACACAATCCTATAGCTTGCTTTTCTTTTGATTTGGCCTGTCTAGAAAATGGAATGACTGAACATCTCCAACAGGATTTTCTCTCCCCATTGTGTTTCACCGCAAGGGCAGATGCCAATCATCTACCTAAACTCTTGGTGGTGAAGAAACTAGTGGTATGCTGTTGCATATAGGTAGAACTTTCCGAAAGGAAGGCCTTGTAAAACCATGGCTGAGGCCCGTTACTTTGGCTAAGTAGAAAATGACTAGGGGAAAGTGAGACAGCTGAATTAGAGGTAGATCAAGAAGTTCTAGAAGCATTGCGTGTTCACAGCGTGGGGTATGACGGTTGGTTGAATTATGTTTGTTGCGGCTTAAAGCTATGCAAGTGATAAAGGCCTGACTGCTTCAAAAGCCTGGCTTTTGCAAGAAAGCGGCTCTCCTTTGCACCTGCCTGGGGACTCTGCGTCACTACGGACCCTGACGCCCAGTTTGCCAAGGAGATGATGAGTAGGAATGTTGCAGAGCTGCTGTGTGCATATGAAAGGAATGGCAGAGAGTGAAGCCGTGGACAATTTCTGGGCTTTAGTACAATGCTGCTGCATTGGTGCCAGTTTAGTCGGTTTTCCATCAGTGGCATTTCTGTCTAGAAGTACACTGCCCAGAGTCTTTCTAGCATTTGATGCCATTTCCTTACTGCCATTAATACCTTCCTTCAGTTTAAAGGATGAGAGAATCTTTACAGGATTTTGAAGATCCCTGTTAGGAAACACTATGCCAGAGGAGTCATCACTCCCTTTTCTTTTGCCTCCTTTGTAATTTTTATAGACTCATTTCACATTTCTGCTAATGGCAATAAGAATACTGAGACTACTTAGCAGGGTTGACGCTCTCAGCTGCTTTCCTCTTTCCTACTGCTTCATACCGGATGTGACTTGATGGCCTCGTTTTGCAATCAGCATTTTGCTGTGGTTTGCTAAAACCTGGCATGCACTGCCAACTCACAACTTGTGTGTTGGCATTTCAGGGGCTTTGATGCGTTCCTTTCTGAGATTGCCATGCACTGGACTTTCACAGTCACAAAGACTTCATCCACCATCGGTCGAATTTCAGTATTTAATACTCTTTCCTGGAATGTAGGCAACCTAGCAGCAAGTACTAAATTCGCTGCAAGCCCTGTCTTCCCAAAGGACCATTCAAAAAGTTTGCTTTTCCCCTCTGACCAATCTGACAGTATTTTGATGAAGAATTTGGTACCTTAATAGAACCTCTTAGAAGGGATCTCATGGCAGACAACATCTCAGGCTTTCTTGAAATACTGGCTCCTTTGGATCTCAATTCCATTCAGAGTGCATTTAAGATTTTTTTTTCACTGAAGCCATTCAACAATGCCTCTTCTCTTTAAAATGTACTGCAGGTGAGAAAGATGGATCCCCGTGAAAGGTTCTATTGATATCAAAATTCGTGCCCAATGGACTGTGCTGATGGAAATCAAATACTAGTCTAGTATTTTGAATCCAAATAATTCCTCCCAATCAGGCCCGACAGGATTGTTTGGCTTTGAATCTGAGCACGTGGACAGTAGTGGATGGTCCACAGGTTGAAAAGAGTGTAGATTCTTCTCCTTCTTTTCATTGATGGCTCAGAGACTGAAAAGGCAGCTCCAAAATGGTAAATACATCCCTACAGATTCAAAAATTGTTCTTCTTAATTTGCATCTCCACCATAACAACAGATGCTTAGAACTAAATTACCAATGGGAATTTTATAGCTTCTCAGAAATGAAACAGGACCTGGCTTATGGGCCTTAGCAGTAGCTACAAGTTTTTCAGCACAAGCCATCTCAAAAGTATTTTAACTTTACCGTACTTTTCTGTCTTATGCTTTCATCTCAAGGATGCAGGAAAAAAACAAAACAAAACAAAAAAAACCCAAAAAAAAAAACCACAACAAAAAAAACCAAAAAAAAAAACCAACAAAACAAGAAACCCCACCAAATTGATAATAAGCAAAATCAGTGACATATATAGAAACAGATCCCATGGTTTTTAACTTCCAAACTTGTCTTCTCAGCACACTCTCTACAATGGAATTGTTTCCCTATCTGCCTTGAAACATTTTGCAGCAAAAACACTCTAAGGTCCTGCTGGGTGTTTTGTTCAAAAATGACTTCTTCTGGTTTTCTGTCCATAAGCGGAGTAACGTGACTGTGCTGGCAGCTGACCAAAGGAGGTAGGAAGAGTAATCATCATCCACAACACTGGGGCTAAAGAAATTTCCACAGAAAATTACCTGCCCTATTACTTGTTCACGTGTTGGGTTGAACGTTCAGAATCTGTTTCCATTTTCCCCATTCATAGAATGTTCTATTTCACAGAATTCCAGCCCCTCAAACATCAGTCCTGCCAGAACTGCCCGCCATAGGGGGCTGGCATAGGGGATCTGCTAATGTCCACTGACTCTTACCAGTATAGTGCTTGTCACTGTTGCAGATCAAGAACTTCTGAATAGTTTGGATTCATGCTCTTTGAGGGGTTGGAAACAAGAAAAGAATGACTAGACATTTCCATGATCAAATCCCCTGATGGAATAAAAATAGGAGCATAATAAATGTATCCATTGTTCTAAGAAGGGAGATGAAGGCTCCAAATGATTACTTGCATACTTCCTGTTCTAAATCCCTTGTTATCTGGCAAATTGCAGAAGATTCCAGGCTTTTGCCAAAATGCAAACCAGGTTAAAATGTGAAGCCTTACAGTTTACTGGATAGAAAACTTCATCATCCATTTTTAAATCTTTGAGATTGTTATGTACTTCCTATTACTACCCTGAGGTTTAGAGCTGTAATTCAGAGAGAAAAGAATGCTATCTTGAATTCATTCTAGTAAATCGGCACTCTCATCTTGTCGGCACTCTCTCCTCTTGGTTTTCACTTCTGAAACTCTGTACGGAAGAGTGCATTAATGCATAGAGCTCTGCATCAATTCTTTACAACAGTTTCCCCTGTAATTCTTCTTTCAAGGCAAACCTATAAACATCCACACATTCTTACCCCACCACTTCTTAAATTCTATTGAGAAGCAAAAAAAAAAAAAAACCCATCAAACCACTAAATCACTGCTCCAATAAAAAAAGCAGTCCATTAACTGCTTTCTTAGCAGGTTCTTTACCTTGTATTAATATGGCAACCTTTTCTTGCTCTTCTAGATTAGAACCAAATTCTTACAGCATATAAGGAAACATAGGTTTACTGTATCTGATTCTTAGATACAGAAGTCCAGCAAGGAGTTCAGACCTCAAAAGAAGTGTCTGTACAACAAGATTCAGCACAACGTTGAGACATATTAGCTATTTTTCAAGAAAAGCGGCCAAACTGAAACTTTTTAGACTTCTCTACAATCATGCATGCCTGCTTCCAGAACCTGACCTTCGTTGCTGGAAACTAGCTGCAATGTTACTGTAAACAATGCTGTGAATGTAGGACATCGTCATTCTTCTCTTCCATTGAAAACCTCAAGTGGAGTCACGTCACTTCTCTTCAAAATTCTGTATTTCCTTGCAAACTGGTCAAATAAGGATAAATAAAGCGTTCTGTTCATTCGGTTTAAACCAAATGTTCAAAATGAAAAAAAAAAATCCATTCAGATATGGTCTGCAATAATACAGTAGAAGAGAAGATGAACCAGACTGGCCTACAACAGAAAGAAGTGAAGCAGAATTTGGGAATTTGGAAGACCTTATGATGAATAATTCAAATAAATAAATAAAAAAAATATTGCCTACCCAAATTCAATCAGTGATGCACAGACAGAGAAAAAGTACTAATTACTACTAATATTTCTTTCATTCTCAGACAAGAAGTTCAATGATCCTCTTGAATGCACGGAAGATTCTTGGAAAAGACAGCAGCCTTCTTCTTCACCACATACTCCTCAGAACTCCAGGAGACAAATCATTTGAGCTGTGAGGATCTTTCTCTCTGTAAAACTCCCAGAGCATAGCCAATATTCTATTCCTTTAGGGATCCTGGCCTCCCTGGGGGAGTGCTGGATAGTCTACATCCCGGTACATCAGCCAGACACTCCACCTTATTTCCCATGGCTACTGCAGCAAGGACATCATCTACACTGGCTTTCTAGACAAAATAGATGCAAGGCACAATGAAGAACATAGCCAACACCTTGAGCACAGCTTATGGGTTTCGAAAGAAAAATCTCAGGATGGCAATACTGGATCTTCTGATCCAAACCATCAGGAAACATTTCTTTAGAGGTGTTGGGAAAGATGAAAGTTTGACAAGAAAGTCTCACAGATATGTATGCTTGGCAGAAAGATTTTTCAATGTGGAGTCTGAAGAAGGAATAGAGTTGGAAGCAAGTTTTGATCTAGAAGAAAAGAATTGCTGAGCCAGTCTTACTGGATAACCGAGGATACCTTAGTTAGAAGAGGGTTTTATGACTTACAGCAAAGGATAAACCCACCCCAAACAAGAAGATGTTTTTACCAAGCAGGAAGCTAGCACAGGCAAACAAGTCAGCAAATGCTGCAAGCAGAAAAAGCTCTCCAAATTTTCCACTGTCAAGAAAACTGAAAAACAACTTTCCGCTTCAGCTGTAATATACTGACTTTTAGTGAGTGGAGAATAGCAACATATGGTAATTAGAGTCGTTAGGATAGGCTATAGATAATAGTTAAGGGATAGATTGGTTCTACTGTATGAAGATGCTCAGCAAAGTGCCAAAACCAAAGGGTCTCCAGGCCTGCCTGTAGCTAGAGCTGACAGCTGTAGGCACAGGCTCTGTTGCCCACTACCCTGGACTGCTGCAACGTCTTGGATGGAATAAACTGCATTTTGGAGAGCCGCCTGGACTCCCACATCCCTCATTTAGGCTCTTCCATGGAGGTGAAAAAAGCCTCTGGGTATTGTACAAAAAAACAGCTATGTAATCTAGAGTTGCATGACCCAATATTTCTATTGAACTGGAACAATTTTTATCAATATTATGGATCCACTTCTTTTCAGTGCGTTTGGTAAAAACATAAAGCATCATTTAAAAGACATTCTTGGATGCGTACTAAGTACTACGAATTAGTTAAGGTGTTGGTTTGGCATGGCTTGGTTTTTGGTGGGGAGGGAAGAAGCCAGCCACAGAAGTGATTTTTTGTGCAAAGCTCCTAGAAGCTTCCTCCATGCCTGGCAAAGTGAATCCCTGCTTGGCACTAAGAACAGACATGCTGCTGAGCCAATTACAGAAGCTGATAGCGCCTTGGTGATATATTGAAGAAGGAAATCAAAACTGCAGCCAGTTAACCTTGAAGTTGGGAAATTTTTAGGTTGGCACCTCTTCTGCTTTGAAAGCCAAACCAGTGAGACACTCTGTTGCAGTGTGTGTTTATTATTGTACTGCAGTTCTAGTAGTCCGTTTTCTAAGGCTTCCTATTTTGTGCTGTTATAGCATATGTTATTATGAATGGATTGTTCCTTTCCCCCCAGTATTGTTGGCTTTTGCCCTAGCTGTCCCTCTCCCCAAAGACCTGCCCTTTTGTTCCCTGTTCCTTCTCCCATTGAACATCAACCCCTCCCCAAGCCTGCCCCTTTCTCTAGAAACTTCCCTCTCAATTTTGTACCCTTCAAAACCCCAGTGGTTTCTTCAAGTTATTCTCCTCCCCTGTAGTCCCCCTACTGGTTTCAACATTGTATTCCCCTCCTTGTCTACCACCCCCAGTTTCTCCCAGTTGGTTAAAGATTGTATCCTCCCCTGGGACCTTCCCCCCATTTAGAAGTTGATGGATGCCTTTGAATCATTGTCTTTCTGTCCTTGACCCTCCAGGGAGTAAACTGAAAAATATGCAGAAGACCTCTCCCTGTTCCTTGTCCCTGCCCTCAGCGCAGTTCTATCCCCAAGGCAGTCCACCTGTGCCGTAGAGCAGCTGTGCCCTACAGCTGCAGCCCGGATTCGACAGCTTTCTTGGGGCAGCCCACTCTCGCTGTCGGTGTCGGGAGCTAGTTGGGCTGAAGAAATCCAGCACCGCAGCAAGACTCCAAGTCAGAAATCCAGTTTATTAGGAAAAGGGGAAAAAACCCAAATCCATGCAAGAGTACAAAAGAAAAACCACTGACAGAGTCAGAATACAAACTGACATCCTGCTAGTTAGGGTGGTGAAAGCAGTTTGGATGAAATGGTCTTGTTGAAGTGGTGATTCTGTAGAAACCATCTGGTAGCTCTCGTCCTCTGGAAAACCAGTGGCTAAGGGTGGCCGTTCCTCTGGCAATGCAGTAGAAATAGTGCTACTTGCCTTCTAAAACCCAGATGATATCCAGGTGGGGATGCTTAGCTCCTACCCCCTGGGCAGAGCATCTCCCAATGGGCTGATATCGTTCTGAGTCATGATGTGGGTCCTTGATTACCCGTGAAACAGAAATGGCTCCTGGAGGGAGTTATCTCTGAGTCATGTGGCAAGACATTGATGGGCCCATTAACAGGAGAGAAGGAAAAAACGATGCCACCCCTGGTTTCCTCAGTTCTTGAGGGTGGGAATAGGATGCATTTTGATATTATAAGCTAGGACAATACAGGATGCAGGTTTTTGCATTTGCAGGGAGTTTGTATGGATTTGAAAAGTATCCTCATAGCAGAAGCACAAAAGTATTCTCATACCCCTTTTAATCATCTTCAAATGAAGCAATTCTCCCAATAACCTAAGGCATGAATGACTTGCAAGTGAGTTGAAGAAACACGCCAAAGATAAGTAGTGTTCAACTGCAGAGAATTGTTTAGGGACATCATACCCTAATATTTTAAATCAGAAAGCATGGATGGACGGGTCATTTTTCCTTAGTTGACTACAGAACCAGCGGTCCTTTGCAGGAGGGTCTTTGGATTTAGGATGAGACTGGCAACTAAGAGCATGGCTACACAGAAGGTGCTACTTTTAGACCAGAACATTCAACTACTAAAGGCAGATAGGAGAATAGCTGATTAGTGACAGCTCCGACAGGAAGAGTCCGCAGCTTACCCCGTGGGAACAATAGTAGCACATTTCAATTTTAGAAAACCATTCGTTTCAGAGGACCAAGCATCAGTAAAAATAGAAGGTCAAGTAAAGACATCCTAGTGCTCTTCTTATCAGAAGCATGTTCCTCCATATGAGAGTATTTAGAAAAGAACAGTGCGTTCTTAAGGAAAGGTGTGCCAGTTACAAAACCTGGAGAACAAGGCAAGACAAACTTATACAATATACATCCTCCAATGCAAAATGAAGAAACAATCATTTCAATCTTCCACAGAATTAATTGCATTTTATTTGCTATTTTCATTTCAGCTGCTAAGAAATGATTTTTTACGACTGAATTTTATGAATTCTGCAAAGCTATCTTTTGGAATGTCTTCATACCCGTATTAAACACTGAGGTGACAAAGAGAATGGCAGTGCAAGGAAACCTTGTCCATCTCCCCCTCCTTGTAGCTTTAGACCAGTGAGAAATCACTGAAGCCAGTCACTTCATTTGAGATAAATAGCTTTACCAAGAGAGAATATTATCCAGCCTTGATCTTTCCTTTTGGAGCTGATCCACTTTGTAGTCATCAATTCTTGACTCAGCTGGGGAGAAACAATGGCATTAGGGCCATGGATGTTAGAGTGTGCTGATGGGAAATGAAGTTCTCATCTTCAGGTCCTTGCTTCAGTAAATATTCCAAATTCATCAGAAAGAAAATTCGAAGACCAGTAATCCCCACTCAAATGACCTAATTCGAATCGTCTGCATGCATAAGAGACATCAGGCAGGTGCTTTCATCTGTTAGGGGCATACCCAGCCAGTACACTATTGTCTAGTTAGGGGGCAATAATTTTGGAAATCATTGAATTTTTTGTATTGCAAGTGAATGGTCAACACATTTTATTACTGGATAAGGTAAAATCATGTCTTCTGCATCCTTTCAGAGAGGAAGCTTACCTGGATCTAAAGCTGCTCAGCTCCATGATGGGATGCTTTGTCTTCAAAGGGAACTCTACTCTTTGTCTTTTTGGATTGCTTCCATAGCTTTTCACTCACTCTTCAGGTACATGTTAAAATGTCCTCTTATCCCATGCAAATTTTTATGGGCATAGTCACAGAATTGGGAAGTATTCCATTAAGTCCACAGGCCCTGTTGAGATGGATGCACAGCTCTCAAGGGTGTTAGCAGATGTTATTCTGAGGCCACTCCTGATCATGTTTGACGGATCATGGTGACTGAGGAAAGTGAGCAAAGACTGGATGAAAGCAAATGTCACCCATCTTGAAAAAAGGCAACTAGGAGGACTCAGAAAAGCACAAGCCAGCCAGCCTCATTTTTATCCCCAGGAAGTTAGTTGATGGAGTAGCTATTCCTGGAAAGCATTGCCAGGCACATGAAGGAGGACAAAATAATGTAGTCAGCATGGATTTACCAGGGGAAATTTGTGCTTGACAACTTTTTAAAGTCCTCCGGTGAATGAACTTGCCTGGTAGATGAAGAGAATATCGTCTGCCTGGACTTCAGGGAAGTTTTTGACATTTATCTACATCGCATCGCAATGTAGGAAGGAATAGTGTAAAGAGCAGGGAACCAGTGTCTTTTCAATGATGCTCAGTGAAAAGACAAGAGGCAGTGGGCACACACTGAAATACAGGAGATTGCCTCCGAACATCACAAACTGATTTTTTACTGTGATGGTGACTGAACCATGGCACAGAGTGTCCAGAAAGATGGTGGAGTCTGGATCATTGAAGACATTAAAAGTAAGCCCAGATATAATCCTGGGCAACAGGCTCTAGGTATCCTGGTTGAAGCAGGGGGATTGGACTTGGTGAGCCCCACAGACCGCTTCCACCCTCATTCATTCTGTGCTAGTGAATTCTCTTAGAGATGCATTTCAAGGACTGGCATGACAAAGCTCTGTGCAGAGCGAGATTCAAATGGACATGGGATTTAAGTTCCTTAAGTAATGTTCAAGATGAATGTAAAACTCCGGGATAACTGTCTCTTCCATAACTGAATCCCTTTCATAAGAAAATTCCCCAGCTCTAGAAAGATCTTCTAAGACGCATGCTTAAGACTGACACTGGCTGAGCAAATTTCTCCCTATATGTGTCTAAGACCAGTTAGGATCTTCACCGAAAGTGTTGTCAACGTAGTCACTGAAGGCATGTTTTTAAGAAGCGACAACTTACATCAGAATGACAAACATCGGTCCTCAAAATGTATTACTGTATGGGAATTATCTACTTGGATTCCAAATAAAAATAAAGAGTTGGTCTTTATTTAACTTTTTCATTGCAATATTCATAAGGGAAGAAAAGGACCTATGTCCTTAACTTTCTTAACTCTAACAAAGATTGAAAACATTCCTTGTAAAAAGCGTATCTTAATTATCAGTCTATGAAACAATTTGAGTTGGGAAAAAAGTTCTACAATTGTGTAGATAGTTGCAAAGAAGCCAAGAAAATAGGAAAGAAACAAAAACAGAGAAAAAGAGTCATCTTGAGTCTGCTAGCTAATTCTAGAAGTAGTCTGCTAGAAAAAGGAAACCCCAGTTGAATTTCAAATGTGTTCATGCAATTGATTCAGTAACTGGTCAATGTAAAAACCAATCCTTTCGTACAACTTCCCTCAGCAACAAAAACTCCAACAGGTTGACACCACCATCATGCCTGTCCCAGACATATTGAAAAGAGAAATGATGATTTCCTTGAAAATCTATTTGCAGAAAAGTTGCAAGGCATTGGAGGGATTCTCCACATTCTCATTCCTCCATGTAGCGTGAAAGCATATTTGATAAAACATGCAACAAAGCATATTTTATCAATATCAACAAAGTGATTTACAAGGTAAAGTAAAATGGATGACTTAGGAATTGATCTCTTTTGAACATGAAACTTCATATCCACTCTCTGGGAAGTTTCTTACAAAAAATGATGGAGCTGAGGCATGAATCTGCCACGACGAGGGTTAAACAAACATAGACACTCCCCTTCACATGCCCCCCCTTCCGCACACACCTAGGCACGCACAGAGATCAGCATAGCAGATCATGAACACCTTGGAAAAGACTGAAATGCTAAATGCCACTCTTTGTGGGCAAAATAGCTGGTACACTATTTCAAATATCTGGTACTAAAATTCTGTTTAATATCTACCTCATATTTAAAACACAGCTTTTCATTGAATTCTGTTTGCAGAATATTTTCCTTTCATTTGTTCCTTTAAAATTA
This sequence comes from Haemorhous mexicanus, assembly GCF_027477595.1. Classification (NCBI taxonomy): domain Eukaryota; kingdom Metazoa; phylum Chordata; class Aves; order Passeriformes; family Fringillidae; genus Haemorhous; species Haemorhous mexicanus. The sequence continues at coordinate 21,519,877 of NC_082345.1, read as the reverse complement.
CTGAGTTCTATGTCTAGGAAGATTTTCTTCTACAAATAGAAAGAATTAGATGATGTCTTTTCAGAAGAAAACATTGGTTTATACAATTTTAAACCATCGTGGTATGGAAGAATTTATTTGTCCCTCACTAAGGTAGAATAAGTATTTTGATCCTAGATCATTTACAGTGAAATACTTGACATTTTTAAGATGCTTTCAATCAATTTTGATCCTCATTGCTTATTCATTGTAAACAGTAATTTTCAGTGCATGGAAAGTGTGTGTGGTACATCGACATTAGTTCAAACACCAATTCCAACTAATGGCCAGGCTGAACTACAGTAAATAATGTCCTGAAGGACATTTTGCCGCCTTCTTTGGCACTTCATGAAATCCTAATGATTGGGATGAAGTGTTGAAATACAGAGATTTTCTCTCAGAGCGTGTCCCATGTTGAAACCCATCCCGTGTGTTTGATATTGTAGTTCTTATCGCTTTTAAAATGTGATATCTTCTGTACAGTTTTCATGAAGCTTTCTGTTACAGTAGTGAAAATCACAGAGAAATGCAATTTTGTACAACTTTGAACTTACCCCAAGAGCTGAGAGAAAATTTGCTCCTGTACTTCAATCTGAGTTTCTTCTATATTCAAGCTTTGTTTATCTACCATCAGGGGTCGCATTCGTTGCTGTTCAAAGCCCCATCCAAGCTGACCTTAAATACGCTCAGGGATGCGACATCCACAACTTCTCTGGGCAACCTGTTCCAGCGTTCCCGCACCCCAACAGCAAAAAATGTCTTCCTTTCATCTAATAGAGATCAGAAATACTAAATCTAGGCATATGAACTTTGAGGAGAGGCTTGAAATTCTTTTGATTTGAAACACATTTGATAGGAATACTAACTTACAGATGACTGAAATATGTTGATGGCCATTTGAGATTGAAACTTTTTGAAAAAGTGCATGGAATTGAAAATTAAAACCAGTAAAATGAAAAACTTCTTGCCTTTTTCTTTTTTCTCTGATATTCAAAATTGCATAGGTCAGATATCTGTGCTTCATGCAGATCTCTCAGATACTCTCAGACAAAAGCTTTTCTTTCAGACTAAATTGCAGATTAGGTAGAACACTAGTACTAGTGAAGGTTTTTCTGGGCATAGGGGGATTTGGGTGCACAAAAGGTTTTATCCAAACTGGAAAATTCATCCCAGCTGCGTTCTGTTCATCATTCTTACTGCATCAGGCCTGAAGATTCTGTGAAAAGTATCCTGTGGACCTTGAACATAGCTCATGTGAAAGAGATGAGAGGTGATGGAGAAGTTGAGGGAGAGAATAAAGAGCATATGGCCCAGTACAGGCACCAGAAAGTACTTTTTCATGTGGTCCACAGCCCAAACAATTGTTTAGCACCATTTGAAGGCTGTGTCTGACAAAGAGGGCTGAAGCAGGTCTTCAAAATATCTGGTAGATCAAAATCCATGGAATCAAATGACCCTGGCCAGTCACCTTGCTGCTGATAATTCACCCTCCATACCAGCTGATCAGGCCTAGCAATGCTGCTGCAAAAGTATTGTGAAAAAGGTAGGCACATTTTCACAGAGGCAGGGGGAAATGCCCTTGGATGATGATTCCAAGGGATAACTTGATGGAGCAAGTTAGGTACCCTTATCTACTGTGCAATATCGAAGTTGGTGAGTTCACCATCTGTAAGCATCACTTTAAAAAAATAAATGTTTGATCCACAAAACAATATTTCCTATGTCCTGTCTACCTGCTTCATTTCAGCCAATGAATAGGCTATGTTCCATCAGCAAAGTGTTCATGATCATATGCTTCTTTAAACTGTGATAATTCTTTTTTTTTTTTCTAAATCAGACACTGTCTATTCCTAAGATTCAGATGTCCATGGTAGGGGTGTAATTAAGTTCACTGTTATAAAATATCCTTCTTGTTATCTTTTTAATAAATTACTGAGATGTAACATCAGTCTGAGAGCTGAAAGAAACCCCTTCATTTGCTGTTTGCCAAGTATCATCTATGTGATACAAATTCTACTTGATAAATCACACCCATACATTGCCATATCATACTACTAGTAATGCCTTCACAACCTTTTCTTCATCATTAGGGATTTTGGCAAAGTGAATGATTGGAACACAAGCAAGGGCATTTGTTCAAGATGTTCCAGAAAGAGCTGGGATCTGTTCTCTACTTTGCTGCCTATGTTAGCAGGAAGCTGCAAAAAAAAAAAGAAAGATAACTAGGAAGAGTGTTATTTTTAGTCTAAGTTTGGAAATGATGTTTGGAATACCCTGTTAAATGAGAAGGTGCTCTTTGAATATATAGCATCTTAAGGGGAAAAGCCAGCTTTAAAGAGGTTTTGAGACAGTTGCTTCTGGAAAAAAAAAAAAAAAATTGAGGTATCTAAGGTCTTTAGCCATACTGCTTGGAAGATTGATTCAAAACACAGTCTCTTCATCTAGGAAGGACAGAGGACCATAGATGCAACTCACTTCAAAATGGAGTTATGTAGGTTTCTGGTTGGGATTTACTGGACATCATTTCTTGTAAAGTCGAGGGACTGCAGTAGCTCTCCAATAATTTCCTTCCCTGAAATTCATCTGCATTTGCTCCTTTCTCCAGCGTTCCCATTTCTTTGTGATGGTATACTCCATCTATGCATTAGAATATTCAGCTAGAGTGTGTGTCTGATATTTTCTAGTTCAAATTGGCTGGAACGCAATGGATAGTTCCAGTTGCTTGTATAGAGTAGTTCTTTTTTGACAAGTTTTCTTTTGACAATGTTTAAGCAGCAGCAGCAAATCGGAAGTACAGCTTGCAGCAGGGAAAGACGCTTCTGCTTGCTCAAGTTTCCTGTAGTCAAATAGATGCCAAAAGGCTTTTCATAGTACTACTACTGTCTTGTAGGAATACTTGATCTAACCCTACCTTTGATACAATTACGAATGGGCTACTTTTCCACAAGGCGGAACATTTTTCTTTTAATAATATGGTTTTTGTAAGTTGGAAACATGAACTTGTGCACCAGTCAGGTGGAATGTACTTCTCCTTCTTCTTAAGTTTCACAACCTTATTTAGAAAATATTGACTCTGTGTAACTTCAAAAGAAGAATTCTGGGCATCTTCATTCTATGGATGTAATTTTTTTTCTACCATGCTGTTCTTGTTTTCTATGGAACTCATTTTTACCCATAAAAATATTTTCCCCTGACACCTATGGAAAATACCTATGTTTCCTCAATGTTGCAGCCTCAGTACATTGTTTAGAATTATTTCAACATGGTCCCAAGCATATCCGACAGCTAGACAGCAGAGGTTAGCAACAGTGAATGGGAATAACTTCTGAACCATTTCAGTAGATTTCCCGGGAGGGGCTTGCTTTCTGCCCCTGCAAATTTTCCCAGAGATATTGTCTGGTGAACAGTTGCATCAAAAGAGTATTTTTGCACAAACCTTGGGCCAAGCTCTGTCTCAGATTTACTAGTGAATGCAAAGAGGGTGAAAGTGCTGCTTCAAAGCCCTCTGTGTGCTTTCTGTACCAAAAGGGAGGTGACCCCAGAAATAAGTTTTTGATCTCTCTTCAAAACACGAGGCAAGTCACCACCTCATTCATCTTTTTCTGGGACTCATAGCATCGAAAGGCCAAGAAGCCCTCTTGCTTGCTAAAGTGTGTTCAGCAAAAAACCCTTGTCCCATCAGCAAATTTGAACACAACTGCATTTGAGTAAATTCCAATGCTGGCAGGGCAATACTCTAGCCCAGTAGTAACATGCCACTGTTAGAAGACTGTGTAAAAATCTTTGTGTACAAAGTAATGGGAGGGAAAAATAGAATTGGGAAGAACTGCACATTGTTCTGGAAAAAGCCTCCTGCCACAGTCTTACAGACGTCATTTTCTGGTATCATTTTTAAGAGTTGGAGTTTTTTAAATTTTGTACAAGATAAAATCTTACTGGACCTTGAAGTTTCCCTACTAGAAGTACAGCCATTTCTTAGTAGAATAGAAGTAAGCCATTTGAATGTGTACAAATGGCCTTTCAAAATACATATGCTATAGCACAATGTGAAAGGAATTAGCTATCAAAATAGAAATTCAAAGGTTTAAAAAGGTTTTGAATAAAGTAAGTCTAAGGTGATAGAAGAAGAAGAAAACAGCAGTTTTCTTCTTCTGGTGAAAAAACAACTCCGAGGACATTGTACTCTACAGGTGTATTATATCACTTTCTGAAAAACTGAGTAGGTTTGCTATTTCAAATGGTTTTCATTAGGAAGGAAGAGATTCCTTTGGAAAAAAAACTTCAAATTGACTTGCATTAATGTTATGACACTTCACCAATCATGAAGAAAAATTCTCATCACTTGATATGGAAATCATGACAGTAATGGAGACAAGGATGTCTAAGCCGTGCCATCAGGAACATAAAAAAGCATTAGAATGCAGGTAAGACTGAGCTCCTGAACTAGTCAGAAGAGAACGCAACCAAAACATTTTCCTTTAAGAGTCTTCAGGATGAACAGCAGATCAAATGTTTTCCTGTGAAGTATTTATGAATAGAATTAACCTTTAAAAGAACATTGTTTTCAAAAACCTGTGTCCAGTATCTCTTAGAATGATACACAGTTCTTATTACTAGAAAAATGAAAAGCACTTTTTTCCAAACTGTTGTGCACTTTTAAACGATCTACAATAAAAAGAGTACTTTTTCATGCTGGGCATGATGTTCATTACAAAAAAGCCTTGTCGCATGTTTGGTACTCTAGTGTCTTGATTAGCATAGTTTTTTATTCATCTAACAAGTTTCACATTGACTATTTTTCACCTTGAAATAGTGGCGTCTTTGTACTTATGCAGCATCCATGAAGAATTTCTTGGGTGTCATTTTGTACTCGATCCTAAACGGCAGCTTCTGCATTCTGCCATCCGTCTGGCTTTCCCGTTTGATGCAGCTTCTGAGAGGTCTTTTCAGAATTGAGGACTACCTGCAAGAATGATGCTAAATACATGCATTTTACCTCTTGGTTAATGCAAAACTGTTTTTCCTTTACAGCATAATAATAATAGGAAAAGAATGATGGTGGATTCAATTCTTACAGTAATACAAAGAGAACTATTATCATCATTAGAAACCAAGAAAGTCATATTTATTGCTCATGCAGTACAACCACTAATGCAAATTACCCTGTAAATTCAAAATGAATCTGTATCACAGGAGTGGATTGAATGCGTCTATTGATATTTTGCTTAAAGCAGAAAATTAATTCTTTTGACAGCCAACTCATAATTGCAACCTAACTTTCAACTACAGCTTTCAAACAGTGGAAACAAGTATGTTTATAAAACAATACAGTACAGTACACAAGACCAAAACAGGTCATAGACATTCAAATGAAAGAAAAGATCAAAGGACAGATTAATTCACGTCTGCAAGCCCTCAAGAGCGTACAGGTCAAAAGTCCCCAGAAAACTAGGCCAGTGGCACAAATTCTCGATGTTGGCACCAGCAGAAGCAGCTGCTCTCTTTATAGGATGCAATCTTGCTTACATCACCCTTCAAAGCAATCTTCTGTCCCCCTGCCCAATACGCCTTCTGCTCTACTCCTTGGACTTCACGTTTGCATTTCTACAGAGTCCTGCAAAGTGACTCAAAGTTCAGGTAACAGATTTCCAAGATTTAGAAATACTGTGTTAAGTCTATTTGTTTCCTATTTCATCCCGTCTAAGCATACTGTAACTTTCTGAAGTGAAATATGTCGAGTATGTCACGTGTAGTTTACATGTTAGTTCTGCTTGACATTAAAACTTCTCACAGACCCCTGGGATGCCTTACTGCAAAAATATATAGCTGCAAAGAGTGGTTGCGCAAAGTTAGAAGGGCCAGAAAACCATGTAAACAACCTAACAGTAGAGGCTTGAATTTCTGAATATAATCTTGCACCATCTAAAGTCAAAATAGAATATTGAAATGATTTTCATCTAATAATGAGCGTGGGGAAGAAAGAATCCAGATAGGCTTTTTTTTTTTTTTTTTTTTTGAAACAGTTCCAGGAAATACATGGCCTTAACTTGGAAGTATAGCATTAAATATTTTTATACAGCATGAGTTCTCATTACCTAATCATATGATTTGTAGAACTGAATTGGAAAGTAGGAAATAAACAAAGAAAAATATTCAAGCTATAAAAGATTTGAGTTTAAAATTCTCTTTGTATTTCTGATTAAAACGATGAGGTAGCCAAATGGTCACCCATTATTTTCAAAAGCATCTGGACATAAAAAACGGATAAATTTCGGCGGGACTTGGATGTCAGGTATTCCTGAAAAGCTTTATTTCACTGCTTCCCAACCCTGATTCAATCCCCCTAAACGCAGCTGTATTTCAGATGCTCAGTGAAACTGTCCGTGTAATGCATATAGTTTACAAATAATCTGCAGAAAAAGCTAGCTAGATTTAAAGATCTTTTTTCTGTAAATGGCCTTCAACTGATTTCTACAAACACACAGCTGGGATTTCTGCTGTCTTCTTCAGGCCACTTCCTGCAGAGACCTCTCCATTAAATCTGTCTCGTTCTACTAAGAACGCTTCTGGTGATCCAAAGTCTGCACAGGGATTGTCCAACTGCATGGAATTACTGTCTGCTAGAGCTGCACACTGAGGGCTTCTGTGTGCAGCATCATGTGAGCCCTGCTAATGTCACCCTGTTGGTATAAACTGAGCTAAGTGGACCTTAAGGGTCAAGATTGTGCACTGATTTTGTAATAGAAATTAGGTACTAAGAAGGAGGCGGGAGGATTTCAATGTTTCTGCCCCCAGCTGAAGCAACACTAAATCTCGGTCCTTATCTGAAAAACGAGGTGAATTAACCCGTTTGGCATTCATATGCCAAAAAGGTCAGTAATACACTCAGAACTGTCAAAAGAGTAACAATTCCAATCATTACTTTCTAAAAAGAATTCATTTGAAGAAGTCAGGAAGACAGATGAAACATGCAAATATCCTACCCTGAGAATCATTCTGTTGATCTGCACAGGTTTCTTATTATATTCCCATCTAATGCATTGGTCATGTGTGCTTGTGATGACACAAATACTTGCAAAGCTTACCAGATAAATCACGTTCTCTTCAAACAGCAAAGCATTTCTTGATGGTTGCATTTGCTAATTCCATTTAGACTCAATGTTCTTAAAGGTCTTTTCCAACCAAAGTTCCAACCACAATTCTCTAAGACGCACATCCTGATTGTCCTTTAGGTTTAGGGCAAATTTGGCAGAAAACCTCACACAAAGGGCCACTGCACCCTCCCCCCCACCGAAAGCCCACCCACACAGCCCCTTCCCTCAACTGGTTTGGGGAGAGAAGTGGGAAAAAGCTGTTTCTTTAACAGGCAAAGCACTCCCCAGCACAAAAAAATGAACAATGCCACATGACAAAACTCATTTGCCGCACTGAAGAGATGACAAATCAGAAAGTCTCTCCTATGGGTGCTCACTCTGTTATCAACCCCTCCGGCAATGGGGAAGGCTGCTGCCCAGGGTAGGCCCCAGTAGGCCACAGAGTGCAAGTTCCCAGTGCTTCCCAGGTCCCAGTCCGGAGCAGATTCGAAACGTTCCAAGAAAAGGGAAAGGAAAAAAAAAACAGTCCAGGGAAAAATCTGCCTCAGCCAGCTGAACCAACGAAAAAGCAAATGAGCGCTCTGTTCTGCTCCGTCAGTGCCCAGACAACACAGTGCAGCGCAGAATGTGGAAGAGTGTTGCTTTTTAAGGAGTGCAGCCTCTGATAAGAAACTCGGTGCTTCTTCTTCTCCCCACCTTTGCTCTCAGAACCAGTCTTGAAGGCAGAGAATATCATATCCAGCATTAAGAGAACAGATGACTGGGGATACAAGCATCATAAAGTCACCCTAGGACACTGCTCCTTTGAGATATGTCACCAGACTATGCTAAGACCAAGTTTTGGAACTGCTCATTAAAATTCTACTCTCACAGTGAAGCTGAGGAGGAAACACAGCTCACTACAGTTACCTTGTGGCATGCCAGTGCTTCCTTTCAATCACAATGGTCTTCGTTTTTAAGTCCCTGACATCACAGGCATCATGAAACATCCTTTGTGCAGGAAGGAAGATAATATTCTTTTCATTGATGCTGATGGGTTAGCTGACATGAAAACTCACCACAGTTTTGTTTACTCCCCTAAATCCTTACTATCCCAAAATACAAGAACAGCTGTAAAAGCCTTGTGGCTACCTAATTTTTTTCCTAGACCTACATGGTGGGGTAAGAGATAAACAATCCCAAACTATGGTAATCCACAACAAAGCATTCTTGACCTCATATTCAGGTTCTGCATAGCGAGCTCTTCCTCCTGATCAAGTTATTCCATCGCAATACTTTGGGGAGTATCTCAGAGGGCTGGCTGTTGTTTGGTTTGAAAGCATCTTGATCATTCAGGAACCCAGTAGCAAGGACAAAGTTTAAAAGAAGATAGTGCTATGCATTGATTTTCATCTAGGACAGAGATATTTCTACAACACAGAAGGCTGACCTAATGCTTCACGACAACGTGGCTGAAGTGGCATCCTGGTCCCCATAGGTTTTTCTCTTTACTTTTAGCTGCTTTCTTACCAGATTAATGAGCTGAACTAGCTCAAAAAAGAATCAGATAAGTGCCAGAGCTTTCAAACAAAAAAAAAAAACCAAAAAACCAAACAAAAAAAAAAACCCAAAACAGATGCAAAAAGGTGATTTGTAAGTGCATTTGAAAACAGAAGTTTTTTGTACTTTTCATAGATACATGGCATTCTCTAGAATGATATTGCTCCAATGCTTTGGGTTTGGTTTTGTTTTTGTTTTTTTCCTCAATTCTAAATGTTACACATTCTTTTTTGGCCATTTTAGTAAACTGATTTTCTGATCCATGTGAAAGACAGTCCGAAGTTCCCCTCATTTGCCTCACGACCGTCCCCAGGACAGACATCGGGACCCTGAGGACCCTGACTGGAATGCTGGCATGCCGGTCAGAGAGGAATGCCAGAAATCCTGAGGCCCCTGAGCAGAATTCTGGCCTGCCAAGTGATTGTTGGCAGCTGTGTCTACAGTGACTGCTTCTAGCAGGGCCTGCCAAGGGGCGAGATGACCTATGGGCCTGCACGTGCTTCGCGACACCAGCCCAGGAATTTTCCCACCTCTTGGCCAGATGAACTTGCTGGGGCAACTGTGGTAGCCGCCCATGGAAAATCCTTCATCTGCTCCACTACCACCGTGAGGGACGCAGATTGAAGCCCCCCTCCCAAGGACTGAGGCTGAGACGCCCGTAATTCTGATCCAGGGCTGCTGGCCTGACTGAAGCAGGATGCCTGCTAAGTGTTGCCTGCAGATGTGTTCGCGGGACCTAGACTGGTTTCCTATAGAAACCAGTCCTGAAACAATAGCTCCCACTCACTGCTGATATTGATATTGACTTCTCCTGCTGAGAACATGGACTGTCTGTACCCGTCTTCAATACCATTTTCCCCCTCAGCAATTTCAATAGACTTGCGCTTTATTGTATCTGCTCCCCCTCAGCCATTTCTAGATCTGTTTCCCCCCTCAGCAATGGACTAGAATAGAACCTTGAGATAACCAGGACTTTGAGATCTCCCCTGGGAGAACTCCATCGGCTGGGCTGCGAGGACTTCATCTCTCTCCATTTGGTAGCTATACTCCCTCTCTCTTTCTCCCCCTCTTTTCTATTTTTTTCCTCTCCCTAATTCCTTGAAGGCATTTGCTGTGGTCATTCTAGAAAGGTGCATTTGTTTGGAGTGATACTGCAATCCCTTTTCCATCTTGTCTTTTGCCCTCCGAGATCAGTTAAGAAAACATCATCCCCCCTTGGTATGAGCAGATCAGAACAATATGTCCTTTCCAGCTGAAATTGGTTCTAGTCAATAGAAGCACACTGGTAGGTAAAAGTAGACTGTAAAAGATAACCTTCAGAATGTATTTCCCATGTCTTCCCATTCAAGCAAGTGAAGAAAGCAGACAGATCTTCAGATAACATGCTATGCGAATTGAAAGGAATCTTCTTGGAGGCAACTGTGAAACTCACGCAATGAAATACAGATGAGAGAGATGAAAGGGTCACATATGATGTCAAATCTACTCTTTTAATGTTTGAATGAAACAAGATTTCTTGAAGTACAATCCTACAAAATGAAGGTGAACTTGCAGAAGCAATTGAACTGGGTCTCCTTTAGAAACACAATGTTTTCTAATTAAACTGCGCATTCAGGAAGGCAACCTTGAAATCAAAAGGATTTAGAAAAATACAAATACCAAGACTGGCAGTTTGTTATCTTTCACAGTCTCTTTAAGGTAAGATTTATTTGAACTTCCACTTGTAGTAGGTCTGAAGACATTAGGAATGATGCAATATGAAAAAACCAAAACAAAACAACTTTCTCAAAAAGCTTTGAGAAACCAGAGAAATGATGATTTTTAGTGGTTAGGTAGTCCTTTAAAATTTGTCTTGGGGGGAGAGAGATAAAAAACTGACTGAGATCAAATGACTGTGGAGTATATTCCAAAACAGTAATGAAGAAGGTAAGGGGCAAGAGCCTGTTAGAAAAATACTATGCTGGCTTCATCTATTGAAAGCATTCCAGAATGGTTGAAATTATGAATCATATCTTCTGGGATTAAAAAAAAAAAAAAAAAAAAAAAAAAAAAAAAAAAAAAAAAAAGAGGAAGAAAACAGAAGGAAAAAAATATTTTGAACATATTTTTCCATTCCAAGATGGTATAATGGCTTTATTTCATTTTGTTCCTATGACCGGTTAATAGCTTATGAAATGTTTAGCAATAGAGAGTGAGAGTCTTCACACTAACCATACCATTTGGATGTGTCTCTTTTACTTTCTAGAGCAGCAGATATGGTTTAGCACTCCACAATTCAGTCCCCAAAAGTGAGTAAGTGTGGCAGATTTAACCTAACTGCCCAGTCCACCAAAATGCCTAATTATCTTGAAAAATGCTTTGCTCTATCTCATGATCTGGACATGTCTCTCTAGCTCCACTTTGAGCTTCTTGATCTTTCATCTACAGGATGAGATCCAATTTAGCTTAGCAAGGATGTAGCCTTTCCAAACCATATCTTTTACCTTCTGTATTCTTACAAGTACATTTCTACCGCAGGGACCAGTTTGGAAGATCTTAGTTGTTTTATTCCTTAGATTATGTTGCTGCATTAATTAGCTGTTCTTTGAAGTTTTTTCCCTGCTCAAGTATAGGGTCAGTGCTGAAATGATTGTGATGCTAAGTCCTTATGATCTATTCTTCTGCAGGCTTACAGAGTATGCAGCAAAGTTTTCTCTTCTTCTGAGGACATTCTACTCTTTTGATGAGAAATGCTGAAGGTCTGACTTCAGTTGCAAAGGTATCTGATTGACAGATTGCAAAATTGTTAAGTCTAGTAACAGCAGGAAAAGCATGCTCTTGCTCTGTATGTAAATGTCGTGTCAGCTGCTGTTGGGATAAAAAGCATGAGCATAAGCAAAGATACCTGCATGGATAGAAAAGAAACAAAGAAGATATTTGTTGTGATTTCTGCACTAAGGAGCAAGAAGAAGCATGAAGCGCTAATTTCAGTGGCTAAGACAGTATCGTCCTTGGGCCAGTTCTCTTCAACATCTTTTGAAGCACTTGGACTCGGCACTTGAAGGAATATTAAGCAAGTTTGCCAGAGACGCTACATTGGGAGGAGCTGTCAACTAACTCCCTTGAGGCCAGTGAGACACTGCAGAGAGATCTTGACAAATAAGAGAGATGGGCAATTATGGCTGGCCGGGAGTCTATGCACAAATCACGAAAGGGGCGGGACTGCTGGGGAAGGCGTCCCAAGCTGTTGTATTTTCCAGCATCAGTCTCATGACATGGTTATGACAGTGGGAAGATGCCAGCAGCTCACGTCCCCAGCAGCAGAAAAAGAACTTCATGTTACAACTTACTTGAAAAGCTTTTTGACCAATCCCACAAAGCAAAAGCATATTGACAGTAGTTCTTTCCGATCCCTAGAAGCACACAGAACTTTGGTTCAAAGAACGCTTGCTTCTTTTGAATAAAAGACCTGCTTGTAAGCCTTAAGATAGAATGCACAGAGCTCCATTATTAAGCTTAGAACTTCCTAACATCTGGCTAGATCTACTTTGCTGTAGCTTAGGGAGTTCTTCTGGTCAAGCTTTAATACACAGGCCATTGTTCTATTTGTCCTTACTTCTCTACTTCTTCTATCATTTTTCTGCTGACAAACCTTATGACTACTGCTTAGCTCCAAGCACAGTTCTGCTGTCTCTGAGGCCTGCCTTTTGCAGCTTTCCCAAAATCCTCTGTTTCCAAGGATTCCCACAGGCAATCCCCAACCTTAGGGAGTTGTGCGATGGCAAGTGCTGGATTCAGCACCTGGGACAGGGCAATCCTGCTCTGTGTGTGTGTATAGACTAGGGAGCCAGAGGCTGAAAGGAAGCCAGGCTCCTGGCCAATGGCAAGCTAAATGGGTATCAGCAGTGCCCTGGCAGCCAGGAGGGCCAAGCCTGTCCTGGGGTGCATCAGGCACAGTATCACCAGCTGGGCAAGAGAGGGCATTGTCCTGCTCTGCTCTGCTCTGCTCTGCTCTGCTGTGTTCTGGGGCGGCCTCACCTTGAGTGCTTGGGGGCAGTTTTGGGTACCACAATGAAAAAAGACACGAAGGTATCGGAAAGTTCTCCAATGAGGTTTACAAGGACAGAACTGGAGGAAATAGCATGCAGCTGAGTCAGGGGAGGCTCAGGTCCGGTATCAGGAAAAAGTTTTTTAACCAGAAGATGGCTGGGCACTGGAAGAGTCTCTCCAGGGTGTGGTCACAGCATCACACCTATCTTGAGTTCAAGAACCTTTGGGACATTGCTCTCAGGCATCTGGTGTGATTCTTGAGGAAGGTCCCATGCAGGGCCAGAAGTTGGACTTGATGCTCCTGACGGGCCCCTTCCAATTCAACTGATTCTACCACTCTATGATTCTGTCCTGGCCACTCAAGGTATATTGCTTGATCTCACCAGATTTTGACCTGCTCTTGTTGGTCAGAATTTGTCCCTACTGCCTAATGATATTTACCACAGAAGACAAAGGGCCTTTTCTCAATTTTCTCAAGAAAGTTGAAGATGCACCCTAGAATCCTAAAAAAGTCTTTTCCTTGAAACAACACTGTCTCCTGCCCAGTATTCTTTCCAGATCTTAAGGAGAAAGAAGGCAAAATCAGGGGATGTATTACAATGAAGCACTGTCAAGTTTCCGGACCTTTAGCAGTATATTTGTACTTCCACTATTCTTTTCTATAAAATCATGGTTTTGTAGAGCATGTCATTTTCTAGCAAGACACATTTTTGCAGCTGAGCCCATCAGTCTCTGTGAGAATATATTGTCAAAAGCACAAAACATATGAATGGGCAGTGGCAAGTGAGGGGAAAATCCAGTATGGGAAGCAGCTCCGTGATACTACAGTAAGACAAGGAGGAGGAGGTGTTCCAGTTGACAGAGCAAAGAATCCCCCACAGTCCCTGGAGATATCCTAGTGAAGCAGGTTGTCTCCCAGCAGTCCCTAGAGAACCATGGAGGAACACATACCTACAGTGCAGCTGCTGGAGGGCTCCATGCCACAGCAGGTGAAAGTGCCTTGAAGGAAGCTGCAGCTTGTGGAGGGAGGGCCAGAAAACCATCCTTGACCTCTTCTTTAGCAGAAGAGTATGTGCAAATGTTTAACAGCTGCTAACTGGAATCTATCCTCTTTCCAGTTCTTGTCGTAGGTAAGTAGGACAATACAAGAATTAGAAGCCTAAACTGTTTGGCATGAGGCTCCCATTCTCTCTGCCACGCCCTTAAAATTTACTTTGAGATGAAATAAAACTCATGATCAAGTTCCTAAGGCTTGATGGTCAGGCTTCTCAAAAAACAGGCAGTGCAAAGAACTCTTGTCACTGTCATTTTTTTTCATAGAACTAAAAAAGTTAAAGTACTGTTTTCTAAGAACTGGCGAAAATCAACTGGTAGAGGTGGTGAGAGTGAAGAGTATAATTAAGCTGGAAAGAGACTATCATGTAGCTACCTCATCTGCATAGAAGTTTTTTTACCAGGAACTCTGGACTTTTAAACAGATTTAGGACACAATAGTTATCTCTGGGAATGTTTTAGTAAGTCTAGAACATTCATCTTTAAATAGCTCGATCTGTTTTACCGTTATGACTTACGTTTTAAATTTTATTTGAGGAGAAATATTTGCCATTCAGATCATTTCAAGTTCTGAAGCATTTCAGTTGTTGACAGTTTTTGCTGTCTCCTGAGGGTAGGAAAATAGTCCTGGAACCAATACTGAAAGAAACTAGATGGAAAAATTAGTTTTCCGCATTCTTTTCTGTCTATTCTATGAGGCACAAGAGCAAAACCACTGCTATGAGTCTGAGTTGCCTTACCACTCATGGATGACAACCTTGTAGTGAGTAGTCTGTTATTTGCACACATTCTGATGCTGGTGGTTACCTGTTGTGCAGAAAGATCTGTAAACTATTTTCATGGAAAGACATTCCTGAATTGCTTCACTTATCTCTGAAGCAGGGAACTAAGCTGGCACTCTACTTCGGAGATCTTCCTGTGCTCGCCCCCAAACCCGTTTCCTTCAAATGCAATTTACTTTCAACCAAAGCACTTCATTACTTCATCAGGTAATCTCTTGTTCTTAATGTTCGGGGTAGTGTTTTAAAAGGGTAAGAACATATTCTAGTAAGAAGGTAGAACCTCTTTCTTAAGTAGTAGACATCACTGGGCTTTGGTTCATGCACCATAACAAAAGCAAGGAATGTCGTTTGCAATCAATAGATGGGTTGGGGAAACCAGCCACAAGTTTAGGAATCTTTCTCCAATTAATTATGCTTTAAAATTCGTCTCTTAGCATTTCAAGTGTTTTTTTATTAAAACAATCAACTATTTATTACCTGTACCACAACGAAGCACAATCAGCAGTGCTTGTGCATCCTTCACCAATTCCAAGAAGAAGAATGGTCTGAGCCTCCAGTATAGCTCATTACCATAAGCTGAAAAAAAGTTCTTGGAAAAAATTCTTTTGCATCCTTCTAAACCTTATGCAGCACTTCCTGGCCAATCTTACATTTTCTTTTCTCCAGGAGATGGTAAGAACTCGAGTACCTTCATGAAAACCGTCGCGGGTCGCTTGCTGTGCTGGCACAGTTCCTTTTAGAGATAATGCCTGGAAAAGCTTTTCGCTAAGGTCTAGGCGGCAAGAGACGCAGAAGACGAGCATACGCAGCTGTCCGAAGGTAGGTGCCGGTCCCCGGCGGCTTTCGGCAGAAGCCGCGGTTCGGAGCGCACCGCGACCGGCAGAAAGCTCTGGGCGCGAAAAAGCCGCTTCTTCGCCTCCGGCAGCCGGAGAGTTCGGCCGATGCTGAGACGTCCAAGAACGAAGGGGCGCAGCACTGGGATTAAGTGAGCAGCTCTCAAACTGAGGGAAAACGATAACTAACCACTTTCCAACAGTTTCAACTTGCATTACCATAAGTAGGGAAAAAGTTCTTGGACAGCTTTCTTTTGCATCCTTCTAAACCTTATGCAGCACTTCCTGGTCAATCTTACATTTTCTTTTCTCCAGGAGATGGTAAGAACTCGAGTACCTTCATGAAAACCGTCGCGGGTAGCTTGCTGTGCTGGCACAGTTCCTTTTTGAGATAATGCCTGGAAAAGCTTTTCGCTAAGGTCTAGGCGGCAAGAGACGCAGAAGACGGGCATACGCAGCTGTCCGAAGGTAGGTGCCGGTCCCCAGCGGCTTTCGGCAGAAGCCGCGGTTCGGAGCGCACCGCGACCGGCAGAAAGCTCTGGGCGCGAAAAAGCCGCTTCTTCGCCTCCGGCAGCCGGAGAGCTCGGCCGATGCTGAGAAGTCAAGCACAGCACTGGGATTAAGTGAGCAGCTCTCAAACTGAGGGAAAACGATAACTAACCACTTTCCAACAGTTTCAACTTGCATTACCATAAGTAGGGAAAAAGTTCTTGGACAGCTTTCTTTTGCATCCTTCTAAACCTTATGCAGCACTTCCTGGTCAATCTTACATTTTCTTTTCTCCAGGAGATGGTAAGAACTCGAGTACCTTCATGAAAACCGTCGCGGGATGTTTGCTGTGCTGGCACAGTTCCTTTTTGAGATAATGCCTGGAAAAGCTTTTCGCTAAGGTCTAGGCGGCAAGAGACGCAGAAGACGGGCATACGCAGCTGTCCGAAGGTAGGTGCCGGTCCCCGGCGGCTTTCGGCAGAAGCCGCGGTTCGGAGCGCACCGCGACCGGCAGAAAGCTCTGGGCGCGAAAAAGCCGCTTCTTCGCCTCCGGCAGCCGGAGAGTTCGGCCGATGCTGAGAAGTCAAGAACGAAGCCGCACAGCACTGGGATTAAGTGAGCAGCTCTCAAACTGAGGGAAAACGATAACTAACCACTTTCCAACAGTTTCAACTTGCATTACCATAAGTAGGGAAAAAGTTCTTGGACAGCTTTCTTTTGCATCCTTCTAAACCTTATGCAGCACTTCCTGGTCAATCTTACATTTTCTTTTCTCCAGGAGATGGTAAGAACTCGAGTACCTTCATGAAAACCGTCGCGGGTCGCTTGCTGTGCTGGCAGAGTTCCTTTTTGAGATAATGCCTGGAAAAGCTTTTCGCTAAGGTCTAGGCGGCAAGAGACGGAGAAGACGGGCATACGCAGCTGTCCGAAGGTAGGTGCCGGTCCCCGGCGGCTTTCGGCAGAAGCCGCGGTTCGGAGCGCACCGCGACCGGCAGAAAGCTCTGGGCGCGAAAAAGCCGCTTCTTCGCCTCCGGCTGCCGGAGAGCTCGGCCGATGCTGAGAAGTCAAGAACGAAGCCGCACAGCACTGGGATTAAGTGAGCAGCTCTCAAACTGAGGGAAAACGATAACTAACCACTTTCCAACAGTTTCAACTTGCATTACCATAAGTAGGGAAAAAGTTCTTGGACAGCTTTCTTTTGCATCCTTCTAAACCTTATGCAGCACTCTCTGGCCAATCTTACATTTTCTTTTCTCCATGAGATGGTAAGAACTCGAGTACCTTCATGAAAACCTTCGCGGGTCGCTTGCTGTGCTGGCACAGTTCCTTTTAGGGAAAATGCTTGGAAAAGCTTTTCGCTAAGGTCTAGGCGGCAAGAGACGCAGAAGACGGGCATACGCAGCTGTCCGAAGGTAGGTGCCGGTCCCCGGCGGCTTTCGGCAGAAGCCGCGGTTCGGAGCGCACCGCGACCGGCAGAAAGCTCTGGGCGCGAAAAAGCCGCTTCTTCGCCTCCGGCCGCCGGAGAGCTCGGCCGATGCTGAGACGTCAAGAACGAAGCCGCACAGCACTGGGATTAAGTGAGCAGCTCTCAAACTGAGGGAAAACGATAACTAACCACTTTCCAACAGTTTCAACTTACATTACCATAAGTAGGGAAAAAGTTCTTGGACAGCTTTCTTTTGCATCCTTCTAAACCTTATGCAGCACTCTCTGGCCAATCTCACTTTTTCTTTTCTCCAGGAGATGGTAAGAACTCGAGTACCTTCATGAAAACCGTCGCGGGTCGCTTGCTGTGCTGGCACAGTTCCTTTTAGAGAAAATGCCTGGAAAAGCTTTTCGCTAAGGTCTAGGCGGCAAGAGACGCAGAAGAAGGGCATACGCAGCTGTCCGAAGGTAGGTGCCGGTAGCCGGATTCTTTTAACAGAAGCCGCTCTTCGGCGGGCTCTCTTACCTTCCTAATGGGTTTTGCTGGAGGAAGCCGCTTTTTCGTTTCCGGGAATACCTAGAGAGGAACACTAGCTAAAGACGTGATTGGCACCATTATGTCGAGTTTTGCTCGTTCCAGCAGGAATAACTGTGTTCTTCCTTACGCTAGATGGCGCTGCTTCTCAAGGTTTGGCTGCTTTTAATCATTTGGGGTGCTGGATGTTCAAACGACTTATCGTAACTTCTTCTATTTTAAGTCAGGTGCTCACTGACGTAGATCCTATTAGATATAGCACACTGCAAATAGGAGGTGAAATAGATTTATTGTTACTAGCACATGGGTACGAGTGTTAGGAATTTTATAAGGAATATGTTGCATGAATCTTTTGGACCATTCTGCAGCCATTCATACGAAACTCACACAAGTACAAGACAATATGAAGAAATTGACTGGGAACGAGTGGGGTTTGCATCAATGGTTTGAGGGATGGGAAAGAACTGGGTGGTTGAAAGATCTCGTAAATGGAGCTTTGTTTTTACCAGTAGTCATTATTTCATTGCTTTGTGTTATTCCATGCATGGTGAAACTGGTGTGCCTCTTGCTAAAAATGACATTGGAAAAGATCTGGCTGGTGCAAGAAGAAGGGGCAATTGTGACAATGTATCTGAACCGCTTAGACTATGGGCTGCACCAGCCATCCAGCGTGGAACGGTTCTTCTCAGAATTTTCTCAGGGCCCTCTGGAATTCATCAAGACATAAGCCTTGCTAAAACAAGAGAGGAAAAGCTGAGAAACTAAATTCCAAGACCACAAGAACTCCAAAACGGGGGGGGGGGCAAAGTACCTGGACTGTAAGGAAACACATCTTCTGAGAGGTGCACGCAGAATGCGTGGACAAGACAAAGGCACCAATAAGAAAAGCGTGACTAGCGTGTGCAGAGAGTCAGAATGAGTAAGTGCATCATGTAAACCATAAACGGCTTCTGCTTAATCCTCTTGGTCCATTGTGCAGGAGTCCTGAATTTCCCATAAGTGATACTTACTAAAAGGGTTCTGATTTTAATGCTAGAGTTACTGTCTATATGATGATTCATGGGAATAGTTCTTTCAAGTCCTTCCCTTGCTGACATCAGTCAGTTTCATCTTTTCCTGAATGTACTGCTGGCTATACATAAGTGATGAATAGAAGGGAATGAGTTTTAGGGATATGTTGCAAGGAAATAGATTGGTAGCTCTGCTTCCATTTCCATTGTCTAAGAAGAATTCCGAATATTTTTGGCCCTTTCATAGACCTCTGACTCGATTAGCATCAGCAGGGAGGGACATTTAATTGGTTTTTCTCCTTTTTAGAGAGAAGCTAATGAAAAAGTTTCACCAGAATCAGAGCAGGCTGCGTAACAAGAAGAGCGTCATGAAAAGGCGCCAATCCTATCCTCTTAGTATTGCTAGTTGTGATTGGACTTCAATGAAATGTGTCAACTCTGTGTTCCTGGGTATCACATCAGTAACAGGTACTTCATCTGCTGTACTTCTCTCCTAAAGCTAAGAACAGAATCCCAAATAATCTTGATTCCAAGGTCTCAATTCACCCTGTGATGCTGACAGGTGAAATAGGAGTGGAAGGTGCACCAGTAAATGAACTTGAATGGCCTATCTAAATCAGCGGCCACTGATTTCCTGAAGGCCTTAACAGGTCAGTTGCCCCTATTTTTCTTGGGGTTCTTTTATTCTTTGGTCATGTTTTTCTTGGGATTCTTTGAATCCTTCCCCACCAGTTCAGCCTCTGCTCTCAAATCCTTTGCTGTCATTTAAAGTATCTCAAGAGCCTGGAAACTGTTGTCTTTATTTATCAACCCATTATTCCCTTCCAAAGGTTGTTTGCCTCAAGTCTCATTCTTGCTGATTTTCTGCTAGTTCATTGTCAGATGGCAGCAGGTGTTCTGTAAGAGCAAGTACACAATCCTATAGCTTGCTTTTCTTTTGATTTGGCCTGTCTAGAAAATGGAATGACTGAACATCTCCAACAGCATTTTCTCTCCCCATTGTGTTTCACCGCAAGGGCAGATGCCAATCATCTACCTAAACTCTTGGTGGTGAAGAAACTAGTGGTATGCTGTTGCATATAGGTAGAACTTTCCGAAAGGAAGGCCTTGTAAAACCATGGCTGAGGCCCGTTACTTTGGCTAAGTAGAAAATGACTAGGGGAAAGTGAGACAGCTGAATTAGAGGTAGATCAAGAAGTTCTAGAAGCATTGCGTGTTCACAGCGTGGGGTATGACGGTTGGTTGAATTATGTTTGTTGCGGCTTAAAGCTATGCAAGTGATAAAGGCCTGACTACTTCAAAAGCCTGGCTTTTGCAAGAAAGCGGCTCTCCTTTGCACCTGCCTGGGGACTCTGCGTCACTACGGACCCTCACGCCCAGTTTGCCAAGGAGATGATGAGTAGGAATGTTGCAGAGCTGCTGTGTGCATATGAAAGGAATGGCAGAGAGTGAAGCCGTGGACAATTTCTGGGCTTTAGTTGCTGCATTGGTGCTGCATTGGTGCCAGTTTAGTCGGTTTTCCATCAGTGGCATTTCTGTCTAGAAGTACACTGCCCAGAGTCTTTCTAGCATTTGATGCCATTTCCTTACTGCCATTAATACCTTCCTTCAGTTTAAAGGATGAGAGAATCTTTACAGGATTTTGAAGATCCCTGTTAGGAAACACTATGCCAGAGGAGTCATCACTCCCTTTTCTTTTGCCTCCTTTGTAATTTTTATAGACTCATTTCACATTTCTGCTAATGGCAATAAGAATACTGAGACTACTTAGCAGGGTTGACGCTCTCAGCTGCTTTCCTCTTTCCTACTGCTTCATACCGGATGTGACTTGATGGCCTCGTTTTGCAATCAGCATTTTGCTGTGGTTTGCTAAAACCTGGCATGCACTGCCAACTCACAACTTGTGTGTTGGCATTTCAGGGGCTTTGATGGGTTCCTTTCTGAGATTGCCATGCACTGGACTTTCACAGTCACAAAGACTTCATCCACCATCGGTCGAATTTCAGTATTTAATACTCTTTCCTGGAATGTAGGCAACCTAGCAGCAAGTACTAAATTCGCTGCAAGCCCTGTCTTCCCAAAGGACCATTCAAAAAGTTTGCTTTTCCCCTCTGACCAATCTGACAGTATTTTGATGAAGAATTTGGTACCTTAATAGAACCTCTTAGAAGGGATCTCATGGCAGACAACATCTCAGGCTTTCTTGAAATACTGGCTCCTTTGGATCTCAATTCCATTCAGAGTGCATTTAAGATTTTTTTTTTCACTGAAGCCATTCAACAATGCCTCTTCTCTTTAAAATGTACTGCAGGTGAGAAAGATGGATCCCCGTGAAAGGTTCTATTGATATCAAAATTCGTGCCCAATGGACTGTGCTGATGGAAATCAAATACTAGTCTAGTATTTTGAATCCAAATAATTCCTCCCAATCAGGCCCGACAGGATTGTTTGGCTTTGAATCTGAGCACGTGGACAGTAGTGGATGGTCCACAGGTTGAAAAGAGTGTAGATTCTTCTCCTTCTTTTCATTGATGGCTCAGAGACTGAAAAGGCAGCTCCAAAATGGTAAATACATCCCTACAGATTCAAAAATTGTTCTTCTTAATTTGCATCTCCACCATAACAACAGAGGCTTAGAACTAAATTACCAATGGGAATTTTATAGCTTCTCAGAAATGAAACAGGACCTGGCTTATGGGCCTTAGCAGTAGCTACAAGTTTTTCAGCACAAGCCATCTCAAAAGTATTTTAACTTTACCGTACTTTTCTGTCTTATGCTTTCATCTCAAGGATGCAGGAAAAAAAAATAAACAAAAAAACAAAAAAACAAACAAAAAAAAACCACAACAAAAAAAACCAAAAAAATAAAACAACAAAACAAGAAACCCCACCAAATTGATAATAAGCAAAATCAGTGACATATATAGAAACAGATCCCATGGTTTTTAACTTCCAAACTTGTCTTCTCAGCACACTCTCTACAATGGAATTGTTTCCCTATCTGCCTTGAAACATTTTGCAGCAAAAACACTCTAAGGTCCTGCTGGGTGTTTTGTTCAAAAATGACTTCTGGTTTTCTGTCCATAAGCGGAGTAACGTGACTGTGCTGGCAGCTGACCAAAGGAGGTAGGAAGAGTAATCATCATCCACAACACTGGGGCTAAAGAAATTTCCACAGAAAATTACCTGCCCTATTACTTGTTCACGTGTTGGGTTGAACGTTCAGAATCTGTTTCCATTTTCCCCATTCATAGAATGTTCTATTTCACAGAATTCCAGCCCCTCAAACATCAGTCCTGCCAGAACTGCCCGCCATAGGGGGCTGGCATAGGGGATCTGCTAATGTCCACTGACTCTTACCAGTATAGTGCTTGTCACTGTTGCAGATCAAGAACTTCTGAATAGTTTGGATTCATGCTCTTTGAGGGGTTGAAAACAAGAAAAGAATGACTAGACATTTCCATGATCAAATCCCCTGATGGAATAAAAATAGGAGCATAATAAATGTATCCATTGTTCTAAGAAGGGAGATGAAGGCTCCAAATGATTACTTGCATACTTCCTGTTCTAAATCCCTTGTTATCTGGCAAATTGCAGAAGATTCCAGGCTTTTGCCAAAATGCAAACCAGGTTAAAATGTGAAGCCTTACAGTTTACTGGATAGAAAATTTCATCATCCATTTTTAAATCTTTGAGATTGTTATGTACTTCCTATTACTACCCTGAGGTTTAGAGCTGTAATTCAGAGAGAAAAGAATGCTATCTTGAATTCATTCTAGTAAATCGGCACTCTCATCTTGTCGGCACTCTCTCCTCTTGGTTTTCACTTCTGAAACTCTGTACGGAAGAGTGCATTAATGCATAGAGCTCTGCATCAATTCTTTACAACAGTTTCCCCTGTAATTCTTCTTTCAAGGCAAACCTATAAACATCCACACATTCTTACCCCACCACTTCTTAAATTCTATTGAGAAGCAAAAAAAAAAAAACCCATCCAACCACTAAATCACTGCTCCAATAAAAAAAGCAGTCCATTAACTGCTTTCTTAGCAGGTTCTTTACCTTGTATTAATATGGCAGCCTTTTCTTGCTCTTCTAGATTAGAACCAAATTCTTACAGCATATAAGGAAACATAGGTTTACTGTATCTGATTCTTAGATACAGAAGTCCAGCAAGGAGTTCAGACCTCAAAAGAAGTGTCTGTACAACGAGAT
Source organism: Haemorhous mexicanus (assembly GCF_027477595.1). NCBI lineage: Eukaryota > Metazoa > Chordata > Aves > Passeriformes > Fringillidae > Haemorhous > Haemorhous mexicanus. Next base: position 21,496,855 of record NC_082345.1, on the reverse strand, counting down.
TCAGCACAATGTTGAGACATATTAGCTATTTTTCAAGAAAAGCGGCCAAACTGAAACTTTTTAGACTTCTCTACAATCATGCATGCCTGCTTCCAGAACCTGACCTTCGTTGCTGGAAACTAGCTGCAATGTTACTGTAAACAATGCTGTGAATGTAGGACATCGTCATTCTTCTCATCCATTGAAAACCTCAAGTGGAGTCACGTCACTTCTCTTCAAAATTCTGTATTTCCTTGCAAACTGGTCAAATAAGGATAAATAAAGCGTTCTGTTCATTCGGTTTAAACCAAATGTTCAAAATGAAAAAAAAAAAATCCATTCAGATATGGTCTGCAATAATACAGTAGAAGAGAAGATGAACCAGACTGGCCTACAAAAGAAAGAAGTGAAGCAGAATTTGGGAATTTGGAAGACCTTATGATGAATAATTCAAATAAATAAATAAAAAAAATATTGCCTACCCAAATTCAATCAGTGATGCACAGACAGAGAAAAAGTACTAATTACTACTAATATTTCTTTCATTCTCAGACAAGAAGTTCAATGATCCTCTTGAATGCACGGAAGATTCTTGGAAAAGACAGCAGCCTTCTTCTTCACCACATACTCCTCAGAACACCAGGAGACAAATCATTTGAGCTGTGAGGATCTTTCTCTCTGTAAAACTCCCAGAGCATAGCCAATATTCTATTCCTTTAGGGATCCTGGCCTCCCTGGGGGAGTGCTGGATAGTCTACATCCCGGTACATCAGCCAGACACTCCACCTTATTTCCCATGGCTACTGCAGCAAGGACATCATCTACACTGGCTTTCTAGCCAAAATAGATGCAAGGCACAACAAAGAACATAGCCAAAACCTTGAGCACAGCTTATGGGTTTTGAATGAAAAATCTCAGGATGGCAATACTGGATCTTCTGATCCAAACCATCAGGAAACATTTCTTTAGAGGTGTTGGGAAAGATGAAAGTTTGACAAGAAAGTCTCACAGATATGTATGCTTGGCAGAAAGATTTTTCAATGTGGAGTCTGAAGAAGGAATAGAGTTGGAAGCAAGTTTTGATCTAGAAGAAAAGAATTGCTGAGCCTGTCTTACTGGATAACCGAGGATACCTTAGTTAGAAGAGGGTTTTATGACTTACAGCAAAGGATAAACCCACCCCAAACAAGAAGATGTTTTTACCAAGCAGGAAGCTAGCACAGGCAAACAAGTCAGCAAATGCTGCAAGCAGAAAAAGCTCTCCAAATTTTCCACTGTCAAGAAAACTGAAAAACAACTTTCCGCTTCAGCTGTAATATACTGACTTTTAGTGAGTGGAGAATAGCAACATATGGTAATTAGAGTCGTTAGGATAGGCTATAGATAATAGTTAAGGGATAGATTGGTTCTACTGTATGAAGATGCTCAGCAAAGTGCCAAAACCAAAGGGTCTCCAGGCCTGCCTGTAGCTAGAGCTGACAGCTGTAGGCACAGGCTCTGTTGCCCACTACCCTGGACTGCTGCAACGTCTTGGATGGAATAAACTGCATTTTGGAGAGCCGCCTGGACTCCCACATCCCTCATTTAGGCTCTTCCATGGAGGTGAAAAAAGCCTCTGGGTATTGTACAAAAAAACAGCTATGTAATCTAGAGTTGCATGACCCAATATTTCTATTGAACTGGAACAATTTTTATCAATATTATGGATCCACTTCTTTTCAGTGCGTTTGGTCAAAAACATAAAGCATGGTTTAAAAGACATTCTTGGATGCGTACTAAGTACTACGAATTAGTTAAGGTGTTGGTTTGGCATGGCTTGGTTTTTGGTGGGGAGGGAAGAAGCCAGCCACAGAAGTGATTTTTTGTGCAAAGCTCCTAGAAGCTTCCTCCATGCCTGGCAAAGTGAATCCCTGCTTGGCACTAAGAACAGACATGCTGCTGAGCCAATTACAGAAGCTGATAGCGCCTTGGTGATATATTGAAGAAGGAAATCAAAACTGCAGCCAGTTAACCTTGAAGTTGGGAAATTTTTAGGTTGGCACCTCTTCTGCTTTGAAAGCCAAACCAGTGAGACACTCTGTTGCAGTGTGTGTTTATTATTGTACTGCAGTTCTAGTAGTCCGTTTTCTAAGGCTTCCTATTTTGTGCTGTTATAGCATATGTTATTATGAATGGATTGTTCCTTTCCCCCCAGTATTGTTGGCTTTTGCCCTAGCTGTCCCTCTCCCCAAAGACCTGCCCTTTTGTTCCCTGTTCCTTCTCCCATTGAACATCAACCCCTCCCCAAGCCTGCCCCTTTCTCTAGAAACTTCCCTCTCAATTTTGTACCCTTCAAAACCCCAGTGGTTTCTTCAAGTTATTCTCCTCCCCTGTAGTCCCCCTACTGGTTTCAACATTGTATTCCCCTCCTTGTCTACCACCCCCAGTTTCTCCCAGTTGGTTAAAGATTGTATCCTCCCCTGGGACCTTCCCCCCATTTAGAAGTTGATGGATGCCTTTGAATCATTGTCTTTCTGTCCTTGACCCTCCAGGGAGTAAACTGAAAAATATGCAGAAGACCTCTCCCTGTTCCTTGTCCCTGCTCTCAGCGCAGTTCTATCCCCAAGGCAGTCCACCTGTGCCGTAGAGCAGCTGTGCCCTACAGCTGCAGCCCGGATTCGACAGCTTTCTTGGGGCGGCCCACTCTCGCTGTCGGTGTCGGGAGCTAGTTGGGCTGAAGAAATCCAGCACCGCAGCAAGACTCCAAGTCAGAAATCCAGTTTATTAGGAAAAGGGGAAAAAACCCAAATCCATGCAAGAGTACAAAAGAAAAACCACTGACAGAGTCAGAATACAAGCTGACATCCTGCTAGTTAGGGTGGTGAAAGCAGTTTGGATGAAATGGTCTTGTTGAAGTGGTGATTCTTTAGAAACCATCTGGTAGCTCTCGTCCTCTGGAAAACCAGTGGCTAAGGGTGGCCGTTCCTCTGGCAATGCAGTAGAAATAGTGCTTCTTGCCTTCCAAAACCCAGATGATATCCAGGTGGGGATGCTTAGCTCCTACCCCCTGGGCAGAGCATCTCCCAATGGGCTGATATCATTCTGAGTCATGATGTGGGTCCTTGATTACCCGTGAAACAGAAATGGCTCCTGGAGGGAGTTATCTCTGAGTCATGTGGCAAGACATTGATGGGCCCATTAACAGGAGAGAAGGAAAAAACGATGCCACCCCTGGTTTCCTCAGTTCTTGAGGGTGGGAATAGGATGCATTTTGATATTGTAAGCTAGGACAATACAGGATGCAGGTTTTTGCATTTGCAGGGAGTTTGTATGGATTTGAAAAGTATCCTCATAGCAGAAGCACAAAAGTATTCTCATACCCCTTTTAATCATCTTCCAATGAAGCAATTCTCCCAATAACCTAAGGCATGAATGACTTGCGAGTGAGTTGAAGGAACACGCCAAAGATAAGTAGTGTTCAACTGCAGAGAATTGTTTAGGGACATCATACCCTAATATTTTAAATCAGAAAGCATGGATGGACGGGTCTTTTTTCCTTGGTTGACTACAGAACCAGCGGTCCTTTGCAGGAGGGTCTTTGGATTTAGGATGAGACTGGCAACTAAGAGCATGGCTACACAGAAGGTGCTACTTTTAGACCAGAACATTCAACTACTAAAGGCAGATAGGAGAGTAGCTGATTAGTGACAGCTCCGACAGGAGGAGTCTGCGGCTTACCCCATGGGAACAATAGTAGCACATTTCAATTTTAGAAAACCATTCTTTTCAGAGGACCAAGCATCAGTGAAAAGAAAAGGTCGAGTAAAGACATCCTAGTGCTCTTCTGATCAGAAGCATCTTCCTCCATATGAGAGTATTTAGGAAAGGACAGTGCGTTCATAAGGAAAGGTGTGCCAGTTACAAAACCTGCAGAACAAGGCAAGACAAACTTATATATTTTATTTGCTATTTTTATTTCACCTGCTAAAAAATGATTTTTTTTAAGACTGAATTTTATGAATTCTGCAACGCTGTCTTTTTGAACATCTTCCTACTCGTATTAAACACCGAGGTGACAAAGAGAGCAGCAGTGGAAGGAAAGCTGGTCCATCTCCCCCTCCTTGTGGCTTTAGGCCAGTGAGCGATTAGAAGTTGGTCACTTCATTTGAGATAAATAGCTTTACCAAGAGAGAATATTATCCAGCCTTGATCTTTCCTTTGGAGCTGATCCACTTTGTAGTCATGAATTCTTGACTCAGCTGGGGAGAAACAATGGCATTACGGCCATGGATGTTAGAGTGCGCTGATGGGAAATGAAGTTTTCATCTTCCGGTCCTTGCTTCAGTAAATATTCCAAATTCATCAGAAAGAAAATTCGAAGACCAGGAATCCCCACTCAAATGACCTACTTCAAATAGTCTGCACGCATAAGAGACATCAAGCAGGTGCTCTCATCTGTTAGGGGAATACCCAGCCAGTATATTATTGTCTACTTAGGAGGCAATAATTTTGGAAATCATTGAATTTTTTGTATTGCAAGTGAATGGTCAACACATTTTATTACTGGATAAGGTAAAATCATGTCTTCTGCATCCTTTCAGAGAGGAAGCTTACCTGGATCTAAAGCTGCTCAGCTCCATGATGGGATGCTTTGTCTTCAAAGGGAACTCTAGTCTTTGTCCTTTTGGATTGCTTCCATAGCTTTTCACTCACTCTTCAGGTACCTGTTAAAATGGCCTCTTATCCCATGCAAATTTTTATGGGCATAGTCACTGAATTGGGAAGTATTCCATAAAGTCCACAGGCCTTGTTGAGATGGATGCACAGGTCTCAAGGGTGTTAGCAGATGTTATTCTGAGGCCACTCCTGATCATGTTGGATGGACCATGGTGACTGAGGAAAGTGCCCAAAGACTGGATGAAAGCAAATGTCACCCATCTTGAAAAAAGGCAACCAGGAGGACTCAGAAAAGTACAAGCCAGCCAGCCTCATTTGGATCCCCAGGAAGTTGATGGAGTAGCTATTCCTGGAAAGCATTGCCAGGCACACGAAGGAGGACAGAACAAATGTAGTCAGCATGGATTTACCAGGGGAAATTGGTGCTTGACGACTTTTTAAACTCCTCCGGTGAATGAACTTGCCTGGTAGATGAAGAGAATATCATCTGCCTGGGCTTCAGGGAAGTTTTGGACGTTTATCTACATGGCAGCACACATACCTACGGGAAGGAATAGTGCAAAGAGCAGGGAACCAGTGTCTTTTCAATGATGCTCAGTGAAAAGACAAGAGGCAGTGGGCACACACTGCAATACAGGAGATTGCCTCTGAGCATCACAAAATTATTTTTTACCGTGACGGTGACTGAACCATGGCACAGAGTGTCCAGAAAGATGGTGGAGTCTGGATCATTGAAGACATTAAAAGTAGGCCCAGATATAATCCTGGGCAACAGGCTCTAGGTATCCTGGTTGAAGCAGGGGGATGGGACTTGGGGAGCCGCACAGAGCCCTTCCACCCTCATTCATTCTGTGCTAGTGAATTCTCTTAGAGATGCATTTCAAGGACTGGCATGACAAAGCTCTGTGCAGAGTGAGATCCAAATGGACATGGGATTTAAGTTCCTTAAGTAGTGTTCAAGAAGAATGTAAAACTCCAGGAAACCTGTCTCTTCCATAACTGAATCCCTTTCATGGGAAAATTCCCCAGCTCTAGAAAGATCCTCTGAGACGCATGCTTAAGACTGACACTGGCAGAGCAAATTTCTCCCTATGCGTGTCTAAGACCAGTTAGGATCTTTACCAAAAGTGTTGTCAACGTAGTCACAGAAGGCATATTGTTAAGAAGTGACAACTTACATCAGAATGGCAAATATTGGTCCACCAATGAATTACTGTATGGGAATTATCGACTTGTATTCCAAATAAATAAAAAGGAGTTGGTCTTTATTGAACTCTTTCATTGCAATTTTCATAAGGGAAGAAAAAGACCTATGTCCTTAACTTTCTTAATTCTAACAAAGATTTAAAACATTCCTTGTAAAAAGCGTATCTGAATTATCGGTCTATGAAACAATTTGAGTTGGGAAAAAAGTCCTAAAATTGTGTAGACAGTTGCAGAGAAAGCAAGAAAATAGGAAAGAAACAAAAACAGAGAAAAAGAGTCATCTTGAGTCTGCTAGCTAGTTCTAGAAGTAGTCTGCTAGAAAAAGGAAACCCCAGTGGAATTTCAAATGTGTTCATGCACTTGATTCAGTAACTGGTCAATGTAAAAACCAGTCCTTTCGTACAACTTCCCCCAGCAACAAAAACTTCAACAGATTGACGCCACCATCATGCCTGTCCCAGATGTATTTAAAAGAGAAATGATGATTTTCTTGAAAATCTATTTGCGTACAAGTTGCAAGACATTGGAGGGATTCTCCACATTCTCCTTCCTCCACGCGGCTTGAAAGTCTATTTGATAAAATATGCAACAAAGCATGTGATTTACAAGGTAGAGTAAAATGGATGACTTGGGAATTGATCTCTTTTGGATATGAAACTTCATATCCACTCTCTGGGAAGTTTCTAAAAGAAATGATGGAGCTGAGGCATGAATCTGCCTCTCCGAGTGCTAAGCAAACATAGACACTCCCCTTCACATGGCCCCACCTTCCGCACACACCTAGGCATGCACAGAGATCAGCATAGCAGATCATGAACACCTTGGAAAAGACTGAAATGCTAAATAGCTCTCTTTGTGGACAAAATAGCCGGTACACTATTTCAAATATCTGGTACAAAAACTCTGTTGAATATCTACCTCATATTTAAAACACAGGTTTTCATTGAATTCTGTTTGCAGAATATTTTCCTTCCATTTGTTCCTTTAAAATTCCTTTGTTCTATGTCTAGAAAGATTTTCTTCTAAAAATAGAAAAAATTAGATGATGTCTTTTCAGAAGAAAACATTGGTTTAGACAATTTTTAACCATCATGCTATGGAAGAATTTATTTGTCCCTCACTAAGGAGGAATAAGTATTTTGATCCTAGATCATTTACAGTGAAATACTTGACATTTTTAAGATGCTTTCAATCAATTTTGATCCTCATTGCTTATTCATTGTAAACAGTAAGTTTTCAGTGCATGGAAAGTGTGTGTGGTATGTCTACATTAGTTCAAACACCAATTCCAACTAATGGCCAGGCTGAACTACAGTAAATAATGTCCTGAATGATATTTTGCCGCCTTCTTTGGCACTCCTTGAAATCCTAATGATTGGCATGAAGTGTCGAAATACAGAGATTTTCTCTCAGAGGGTGTCCCATGATGAAACCCATCCCATGTGTTTGATGTTGTAGTTCTTATCGCTTTTAAAAGTTGATATCTTCTGCACAGTTTTCATGAAGCTTTCTGTTACAGTAGTGAAAATCACAGAGAAATGCAATTTTGTACAACTTTGAATTTACCCCAAGAGCTGAGAGAAAATTTGTTCGTATACCTCAATCTGAGTCTCTTCTATATTCAAGCTTTGTTTATCTACCATCAAGGGTCGCATTCGTTGCTGTTCAAAGCCCCATCCAAGCTGACTTGAATACGTTCAGGGATGGGACATCCACAACTTCTCTGGGCAACCCGAAGCAGCGTTCCAGCACCCCAACAGCAAAAAATGTCTTCCTTTCATCTAATAGAGATCAGAAATACTAAATCTAGGTATATAAACTTTGAGGAAAGGTTTGAAATTCTATTGATTTGAAACACATTTGATATGAATACTAACTTCCAGACGACTGAAAGATGTTGATGGCCATTTGAGATTGACACTTTTTGAAAAAGTGCATGGAATTGAAAATTAAAACCAGTAAAATGAAAAACTTCTTGCCTTTTTCTTTTTTCTCTGATCTTCAAAATTGCATAGGTCAGATATCTGTGCTTCATGCAAATCTCTCAGATACTCTCAGACCAAAGCTTTTCTTTCAGACTAAACTGCGGTTTAGGTAGAACACGCGTGCTTAGTGAAGGTTTTTCTGGGCATAGGGGGATTTGTGTGCACAAGAGGTTTTATCCAAACTGGAAAATTCATCCCAGCTGCGTTCTGTTCATCATTCTTACTGCATCAGGCCTGAAGATTCTGTGAAAAGTATCCTGTGGACCTTGAACATAGCTCATGTGAAAGAGATGAGAGGTGATGGAGAAGTTGAGGGAGAGAATAAAGAGCATATGGCCCAGTACAGGCACCAGAAAGTACTTTTTCATGTGGTCCACAGCCCGAACAATTGTTTAGCACCATTTGAAGGCTGTGTCTGACAAAGAGGGCTGAAGCAGGTCTTCAAAATATCTGGTAGATCAAAATCCATGGAATCAAATGACCCTGGCCAGTCACCTTGCTGCTGATAATTCACCCTCCATACCAGCTGATCAGGCCTAGCAATGCTGCTGCAAAAGTATTGTGAAAAAGGTAGGCACATTTTCACAGAGGCAGGGGGAAATGCCCTTGGATGATGATTCCAAGGGATAACTTGATGGAGCAAGTTAGGTACCCTTATCTACTGTGCAATATCGAAGTTGGTGAGTTCACCATCTGTAAGCATCACTTTAAAAAAATAAATGTTTGATCCACAAAACAATATTTCCTATGTCCTGTCTACCTGCTTCATTTCAGCCAATGAATAGGCTATGTTCCATCAGCAAAGTGTTCATGATCATATGCTTCTTTAAACTGTGATAATTCTTTTTTTTTTTTTCTAAATCAGACACTGTCTATTCCTAAGATTCAGATGTCCATGGTAGGGGTGTAATTAAGTTCACTGTTATAAAATATCCTTCTTGTTATCTTTTTAATAAATTACTGAGATGTAACATCAGTCTGAGAGCTGAAAGAAACCCCTTCATTTGCTGTTTGCCAGTATCATCTATGTGATACAAATTCTACTTGATAAATCACACCCATACATTGCCATATCATACTACTAGTAATGCCTTCACAACCTTTTCTTCATCATTAGGGATTTTGGCAAAGTGAATGATTGGAACACAAGCAAGGGCATTTGTTCAAGATGTTCCAGAAAGAGCTGGGATCTGTTCTCTACTTTGCTGCCTATGTTAGCAGGAAGCTGCAAAAAAAAAAAGAAAGATAACTAGGAAGAGTGTTATTTTTAGTCTAAGTTTGGAAATGATGTTTGGAATACCCTGTTAAATGAGAAGGTGCTCTTTGAATATATAGCATCTTAAGGGGAAAAGCCAGCTTTAAAGAGGTTTTGAGACAGTTGCTTCTGGAAAAAAAAAAAAAAAATTGAGGTATCTAAGGTCTTTAGCCATACTGCTTGGAAGATTGATTCAAAACACAGTCTCTTCATCTAGGAAGGACAGAGGACCATAGATGCAACTCACTTCAAAATGGAGTTATGTAGGTTTCTGGTTGGGATTTACTGGACATCATTTCTTGTAAAGTCGAGGGACTGCAGTAGCTCTCCAATAATTTCCTTCCCTGAAATTCATCTGCATTTGCTCCTTTCTCCAGCGTTCCCATTTCTTTGTGATGGTATACTCCATCTATGCATTAGAATATTCAGCTAGAGTGTGTGTCTGATATTTTCTAGTTCAAATTGGCTGGAACGCCATGGATAGTTCCAGTTGCTTGTATAGAGTAGTTCTTTTTTGACAAGTTTTCTTTTGACAATGTTTAAGCAGCAGCAGCAAATCGGAAGTACAGCTTGCAGCAGGGAAAGACGCTTCTGCTTGCTCAAGTTTCCTGTAGTCAAATAGATGCCAAAAGGCTTTTCATAGTACTACTACTGTCTTGTAGGAATACTTGATCTAACCCTACCTTTGATACAATTACGAATGGGCTACTTTTCCACAAGGCGGAACATTTTTCTTTTAATAATATGGTTTTTGTAAGTTGGAAACATGAACTTGTGCACCAGTCAGGTGGAATGTACTTCTCCTTCTTCTTAAGTTTCACAACCTTATTTAGAAAATATTGACTCTGTGTAACTTCAAAAGAAGAATTCTGGGCATCTTCATTCTATGGATGTAATTTTTTTTCTACCATGCTGTTCTTGTTTTCTATGGAACTCATTTTTACCCATAAAAATATTTTCCCCTGAAAATACCCTGAATATATTCCCTATGGAAAATACCTATGTTTCCTCAATGTTGCAGCCTCAGTACATTGTTTAGAATTATTTCAACATGGTCCCAAGCATATCCGACAGCTAGACAGCAGAGGTTAGCAACAGTGAATGGGAATAACTTCTGAACCATTTCAGTAGATTTCCCGGGAGGGGCTTGCTTTCTGCCCCTGCAAATTTTCCCAGAGATATTGTCTGGTTAACAGTTGCATCAAAAGAGTATTTTTGCACAAACCTTGGGGCAAGCTCTGTCTCAGATTTACTAGTGAATGCAAAGAGGGTGAAAGTGCTGCTTCAAAGCCCTCTGTGCGCTTTCTGTACCAAAAGGGAGGTGACCCCAGAAATAAGTTTTTGATCTCTCTTCAAAACACGAGGCAAGTCACCACCTCATTCATCTTTTTCTGGGACTCATAGCATCGAAAGGCCAAGAAGCCCTCTTGCTTGCTAAAGTGTGTTCAGCAAAAAACCCTTGTCCCATCAGCAAATTTGAACACAACTGCATTTGAGTCAATTCCAATGCTGGCAGGGCAATACTCTAGCCCAGTAGTAACATGCCACTGTTAGAAGACTGTGTAAAAATCTTTGTGTACAAAGTAATGGGAGGGAAAAATAGAATTGGGAAGAACTGCACATTGTTCTGGAAAAAGCCTCCTGCCACAGTCTTACAGACGTCATTTTCTGGTATCATTTTTAAGAGTTGGAGTTTTTTAAATTTTGTACAAGATAAAATCTTACTGGACCTTGAAGTTTCCCTACTAGAAGTACAGCCATTTCTTAGTAGAATAGAAGTAAGCCATTTGAATGTGTACAAATGGCCTTTCAAAATACATATGCTATAGCACAATGTGAAAGGAATTAGCTATCAAAATAGAAATTCAAAGGTTTAAAAAGGTTTTGAATAAAGTAAGTCTAAGGTGATAGAAGAAGAAGAAAACAGCAGTTTTCTTCTTCTGGTGAAAAAACAACTCCGAGGACATTGTACTCTACAGGTGTATTATATCACTTTCTGAAAAACTGAGTAGGTTTGCTATTTCAAATGGTTTTCATTAGGAAGGAAGAGATTCCTTTGGAAAAAAAACTTCAAATTGACTTGCATTAATGTTATGACACTTCACCAATCATGAAGAAAAATTCTCATCACTTGATATGGAAATCATGACAGTAATGGAGACAAGGATGTCTAAGCCGTGCCATCAGGAACATAAAAAAGCATTAGAATGCAGGTAAGACTGAGCTCCTGAACTAGTCAGAAGAGAACGCAACCAAAACATTTTCCTTTAAGAGTCTTCAGGATGAACAGCAGATCAAATGTTTTCCTGTGAAGTATTTATGAATAGAATTAACCTTTAAAAGAACATTGTTTTCAAAAACCTGTGTCCAGTATCTCTTAGAATGATACACAGTTCTTATTACTAGAAAAATGAAAAGCACTTTTTTCCAAACTGTTGTGCACTTTTAAACGATCTACAATAAAAAGAGTACTTTTTCATGCTGGGCATGATGTTCATTACAAAAAAGCCTTGTCGCATGTTTGGTACTCTAGTGTCTTGATTAGCATAGTTTTTTATTCATCTAACAAGTTTCACATTGACTATTTTTCACCTTGAAATAGTGGCGTCTTTGTACTTATGCAGCATCCATGAAGAATTTCTTGGGTGTCATTTTGTACTCGATCCTAAACGGCAGCTTCTGCATTCTGCCATCCGTCTGGCTTTCCCGTTTGATGCAGCTTCTGAGAGGTCTTTTCAGAATTGAGGACTACCTGCAAGAATGATGCTAAATACATGCATTTTACCTCTTGGTTAATGCAAAACTGTTTTTCCTTTACAGCACAATAATAATAGGAAAAGAATGATGGTGGATTCAATTCTTATAGTAATACAAAGAGAACTATTATCATCATTAGAAACCAAGAAAGTCATATTTATTGCTCATGCAGTACAACCACTAATGCAAATTACCCTGTAAATTCAAAATGAATCTGTATCACAGAAGTGGATTGAATGCGTCTATTGATATTTTGCTTAAAGCAGAAAATTAATTCTTTTGACAGCCAACTCATAATTGCAACCTAACTTTCAACTACAGCTTTCAAACAGTGGAAACAAGTATGTTTATAAAACAATACAGTACAGTACACAAGACCAAAACAGGTCATAGACATTCAAATGAAAGAAAAGATCAAAGGACAGATTAATTCACATCTGCAAGCCCTCAAGAGCGTACAGGTCAAAAGTCCCCAGAAAACTAGGCCAGTGGCACAAATTCTCGATGTTGGCACCAGCAGAAGCAGCTGCTCTCTTTATAGGATGCAATCTTGCTTACATCACCCTTCAAAGCAATCTTCTGTCCCCCTGCCCAATACGCCTTCTGCTCTACTCCTTGGACTTCACGTTTGCATTTCTACAGAGTCCTGCAAAGTGACTCAAAGTTCAGGTAACAGATTTCCAAGATTTAGAAATACTGTGTTAAGTCTATTTGTTTCCTATTTCATCCCGTCTAAGCATACTGTAACTTTCTGAAGTGAAATATGTCGAGTATGTCACGTGTAGTTTACATGTTAGTTCTGCTTGACATTAAAACTTCTCACAGACCCCTGGGATGCCTTACTGCAAAAATATATAGCTGCAAAGAGTGGTTGCGCAAAGTTAGAATGGCCAGAAAACCATGTAAACAACCTAACAGTAGAGGCTTGAATTTCTGAATATAATCTTGCACCATCTAAAGACAAAATAGTATATTGAAATGATTTTCATCTAATAATGAGCGTGGGGAAGAAAGAATCCAGATAGGCTTTTTTTTTTTTTTTTTTTGAAACAGTTCCAGGAAATACATGGCCTTAACATGGAAGTATAGCATTAAATATTTTTATACAGCATGAGTTCTCATTACCTAATCATATGATTTGTAGAACTGAATTGGAAAGTAGGAAATAAACAAAGAAAAATATTCAAGCTATAAAAGATTTGAGTTTAAAATTCTCTTTGTATTTCTGATTAAAACGATGAGGTAGCCAAATGGTCACCCATTATTTTCAAAAGCATCTGGACATAAAAAACGGATAAATTTCGGCGGGACTTGGATGTCAGGTATTCCTGAAAAGCTTTATTTCACTGCTTCCCAAGCCTGATTCAATCCCCCTAAACGCAGCTGTATTTCAGATGCTCAGTGAAACTGTCCGTGTAATGCATATAGTTTACAAATAATCTGCAGAAAAAGCTAGCTAGATTTAAAGATCTTTTTTCTGTAAATGGCCTTCAACTGATTTCTACAAACACACAGCTGGGATTTCTGCTGTCTTCTTCAGGCCACTTCCTGCAGAGACCTCTCCATTAAATCTGTCTCGTTCTACTAAGAACGCTTCTGGTGATCCAAAGTCTGCACTGGGATTGTCCAACTGCATGGAATTACTGTCTGCTAGAGCTGCACACTGAGGGCTTCTGTGTGCAGCATCATGTGAGCCCTGCTAATGTCACCCTGTTGGTATAAACTGAGCTAAGTGGACCTTAAGGGACAAGATTGTGCACTGATTTTGTAATAGAAATTAGGTACTAAGAAGGAGGCGGGAGGATTTCAATGTTTCTGACCCCAGCTGAAGCAACACTAAATCCCGGTCCTTATCTGAAAAACAAGGTGAATTAACCCGTTTGGCATTCATATGCCAAAAAGGTCAGTAATACACTCAGAACTGTCAAAAGAGTAACAATTCCAATCATTACTTTCTAAAAAGAATTCATTTGAAGAAGTCAGGAAGACAGATGAAACATGCAAATATCCTACCCTGAGAATCATTCTGTTGATCTGCACAGGTTTCTTATTATATTCCCATCTAATGCATTGGTCATGTGTGCTTGTGATGACACAAATACTTGCAAAGCTTACCAGATAAATCACGTTCTCTTCAAACAGCAAAGCATTTCTTGATGGTTGCATTTGCTAATTCCATTTAGACTCAATGTTCTTAAAGGTCTTTTCCAACCAAAGTTCCAACCACAATTCTCTAAGACGCACATCCTGATTGTCCTTTAGGTTTAGGGCAAATTTGGCAGAAAACCTCACACAAAGGGCCACTGCACCCTCCCCCCCACCGAAAGCCCACCCACACAGCCCCTTCCCTCAACTGGTTTGGGGAGAGAAGTGGGAAAAAGCTGTTTCTTTAACAGGCAAAGCACTCCCCAGCACAAAAAAATGAACAATGCCACATGACAAAACTCATTTGCCGCACTGAAGAGATGACAAATCAGAAAGTCTCTCCTATGGGTGCTCACTCTGTTATCAACCCCTCCGGCAATGGGGAAGGCTGCTGCCCAGGGTAGGCCCCAGTAGGCCACAGAGTGCAAGTTCCCAGTGCTTCCCAGGTCCCAGTCCGGAGCAGATTCGAAACGTTCCAAGAAAAGGGAAAGGAAAAAAAAAAACAGTCCAGGGAAAAATCTGCCTCAGCCAGCTGAACCAACGAAAAAGCAAATGAGCGCTCTGTTCTGCTCCGTCAGTGCCCAGACAACACAGTGCAGCGCAGAATGTGGAAGAGTGTTGCTTTTTAAGGAGTGCAGCCTCTGATAAGAAACTCGGTGCTTCTTCTTCTCCCCACCTTTGCTCTCAGAACCAGTCTTGAAGGCAGAGAATATCATATCCAGCATTAAGAGAACAGATGACTGGGGATACAAGCATCATAAAGTCACCCTAGGACACTGCTCCTTTGAGATATGTCACCAGACTATGCTAAGACCAAGTTTTGGAACTGCTCATTAAAATTCTACTCTCACAGTGAAGCTGAGGAGGAAACACAGCTCACTACAGTTACCTTGTGGCATGCCAGTGCTTCCTTTCAATCACAATGGTCTTCGTTTTTAAGTCCCTGACATCACAGGCATCGTGAAACATCCTTTGTGCAGGAAGGAAGATAATATTCTTTTCATTGATGCTGATGGGTTAGCTGACATGAAAACTCACCACAGTTTTGTTTACTCCCCTAAATCCTTACTATCCCAAAATACAAGAACAGCTGTAAAAGCCTTGTGGCTACCTAATTTTTTTCCTAGACCTACATGGTGGGGTAAGAGATAAACAATCCCAAACTATGGTAATCCACAACAAAGCATTCTTGACCTCATATTCAGGTTCTGCATAGCGAGCTCTTCCTCCTGATCAAGTTATTCCATCGCAATACTTTGGGGAGTATCTCAGAGGGCTGGCTGTTGTTTGGTTTGAAAGCATCTTGATCATTCAGGAACCCAGTAGCAAGGACAAAGTTTAAAAGAAGATAGTGCTATGCATTGATTTTCATCTAGGACAGAGATATTTCTACAACACAGAAGGCTGACCTAATGCTTCACGACAACGTGGCTGAAGTGGCATCCTGGTCCCCATAGGTTTTTCTCTTTACTTTTAGCTGCTTTCTTACCAGATTAATGAGCTGAACTAGCTCAAAAAAGAATCAGATAAGTGCCAGAGCTTTCAAACAAAAAAAAAAAACCAAAAAACCAAACAAAAAAAAAACCCAAAACAGATGCAAAAAGGTGATTTGTAAGTGCATTTGAAAACAGAAGTTTTTTGTACTTTTCATAGATACATGGCATTCTCTAGAATGATATTGCTCCAATGCTTTGGGTTTGGTTTTGTTTTTGTTTTTTTCCTCAATTCTAAATGTTACACATTCTTTTTTGGCCATTTTAGTAAACTGATTTTCTGATCCATGTGAAAGACAGTCCGAAGTTCCCCTCATTTGCCTCACGACCGTCCCCAGGACAGACATCGGGACCCTGAGGACCCTGACTGGAATGCTGGCATGCCGGTCAGAGAGGAATGCCAGAAATCCTGAGGCCCCTGAGCAGAATTCTGGCCTGCCAAGTGATTGTTGGCAGCTGTGTCTACAGTGACTGCTTCTAGCAGGGCCTGCCAAGGGGCGAGATGACCTATGGGCCTGCACGTGCTTCGCGACACCAGCCCAGGAATTTTCCCACCTCTTGGCCAGATGAACTTGCTGGGGCAACTGTGGTAGCCGCCCATGGAAAATCCTTCATCTGCTCCACTACCACCGTGAGGGACGCAGATTGAAGCCCCCCTCCCAAGGACTGAGGCTGAGACGCCCGTAATTCTGATCCAGGGCTGCTGGCCTGACTGAAGCAGGATGCCTGCTAAGTGTTGCCTGCAGATGTGTTCGCGGGACCTAGACTGGTTTCCTATAGAAACCAGTCCTGAAACAATAGCTCCCACTCACTGCTGATATTGATATTGACTTCTCCTGCTGAGAACATGGACTGTCTGTACCCGTCTTCAATACCATTTTCCCCCTCAGCAATTTCAATAGACTTGCGCTTTATTGTATCTGCTCCCCCTCAGCCATTTCTAGATCTGTTTCCCCCCTCAGCAATGGACTAGAATAGAACCTTGAGATAACCAGGACTTTGAGATCTCCCCTGGGAGAACTCCATCGGCTGGGCTGCGAGGACTTCATCTCTCTCCATTTGGTAGCTATACTCCCTCTCTCTTTCTCCCCCTCTTTTCTATTTTTTTCCTCTCCCTAATTCCTTGAAGGCATTTGCTGTGGTCATTCTAGAAAGGTGCATTTGTTTGGAGTGATACTGCAATCCCTTTTCCATCTTGTCTTTTGCCCTCCGAGATCAGTTAAGAAAACATCATCCCCCCTTGGTATGAGCAGATCAGAACAATATGTTCTTTCCAGCTGAAATTGGTTCTAGTCAATAGAAGCACACTGGTAGGTAAAAGTAGACTGTAAAAGATAACCTTCAGAATGTATTTCCCATGTCTTCCCATTCAAGCAAGTGAAGAAAGCAGACAGATCTTCAGATAACATGCTATGCGAATTGAAAGGAATCTTCTTGGAGGCAACTGTGAAACTCACGCAATGAAATACAGATGAGAGAGATGAAAGGGTCACATATGATGTCAAATCTACTCTTTTAATGTTTGAATGAAACAAGATTTCTTGAAGTACAATCCTACAAAATGAAGGTGAACTTGCAGAAGCAATTGAACTGGGTCTCCTTTAGAAACACAATGTTTTCTAATTAAACTGCGCATTCAGGAAGGCAACCTTGAAATCAAAAGGATTTAGAAAAATACAAATACCAAGACTGGCAGTTTGTTATCTTTCACAGTCTCTTTAAGGTAAGATTTATTTGAACTTCCACTTGCAGTAGGTCTGAAGACATTAGGAATGATGCAATATGAAAAAACCAAAACAAAACAACTTTCTCAAAAAGCTTTGAGAAACCAGAGAAATGATGATTTTTAGTGGTTAGGTAGTCCTTTAAAATTTGTCTTGGGGGGAGAGAGATAAAAAACTGACTGAGATCAAATGACTGTGGAGTATATTCCAAAACAGTAATGAAGAAGGTAAGGGGCAAGAGCCTGTTAGAAAAATACTATGCTGGCTTCATCTATTGAAAGCATTCCAGAATGGTTGAAATTATGAATCATATCTTCTGGGATTAAAAAAAAAAAAAAAAAAAAAAAAGAGGAAGAAAACAGAAGGAAAAAAATATTTTGAACATATTTTTCCATTCCAAGATGGTATAATGGCTTTATTTCATTTTGTTCCTATGACCGGTTAATAGCTTATGAAATGTTTAGCAATAGAGAGTGAGAGTCTTCACACTAGCCATACCATTTGGATGTGTCTCTTTTACTTTCTAGAGCAGCAGATATGGTTTAGCACTCCACAATTCAGTCCCCAAAAGTGAGTAAGTGTGGCAGATTTAACCTAACTGCCCAGTCCACCAAAATGCCTAATTCTCTTGAAAAATGCTTTGCTCTATCTCATGATCTGGACATGTCTCTCTAGCTCCACTTTGAGCTTCTTGATCTTTCATCTACAGGATGAGATCCAATTTAGCTTAGCAAGGATGTAGCCTTTCCAAACCATATCTTTTACCTTCTGTATTCTTACAAGTACATTTCTACCGCAGGGACCAGTTTGGAAGATCCTAGTTGTTTTATTCCTTAGATTATGTTGCTGCATTAATTAGCTGTTCTTTGAAGTTTTTTCCCTGCTCAAGTATAGGGTCAGTGCTGAAATGATTGTGATGCTAACTCCTTATGATCTATTCTGCAGGCTTACAGAGTATGCAGCAAAGTTTTCTCTACTTCTGAGGACATTCTACTCTTTTGATGAGAAATGCTGAAGGTCTGACTTCAGTTGCAAAGGTATCTGATTGACAGATTGCAAAATTGTTAAGTCTAGTAACAGCAGGAAAAGCGTGCTCTTGCTCTGTATGTAAATGTCGTGTCAGCTGCTGTTGGGATAAAAAGCATGAGCATAAGCAAAGATATCTGCATGGATAGAAAAGAAACAAAGAAGATATTTGTTGTGATTTCTGCACTAAGGAGCAAGAAGAAGCATGAAGCGCTAATTTCAGTGGCTAAGACAGTATCGTCCTTGGGCCAGTTCTCTTCAACATCTTTTGAAGCACTTGGACTCGGCACTTGAAGGAATATTAAGCAAGTTTGCCAGAGACGCTACATTGGGAGGAGCTGTCAACTAACTCCCTTGAGGCCAGTGAGACACTGCAGAGAGATCTTGACAAATAAGAGAGATGGGCAATTATGGCTGGCCGGGAGTCTATGCACAAATCACGAAAGGGGCGGGACTGCTGGGGAAGGCGTCCCAAGCTGTTGTATTTTCCAGCATCAGTCTCATGACATGGTTATGACAGTGGGAAGATGCCAGCAGCTCACGTCCCCAGCAGCAGAAAAAGAACTTCATGTTACAACTTACTTGAAAAGCTTTTTGACCAATCCCACAAAGCAAAAGCATATTGACAGTAGTTCTTTCCGATCCCTAGAAGCACACAGAACTTTGGTTCAAAGAACGCTTGCTTCTTTTGAATAAAAGACCTGCTTGTAAGCCTTAAGATAGAATGCACAGAGCTCCATTATTAAGCTTAGAACTTCCTAACATCTGGCTAGATCTACTTTGCTGTAGCTTAGGGAGTTCTTCTGGTCAAGCTTTAATACACAGGCCATTGTTCTATTTGTCCTTACTTCTCTACTTCTTCTATCATTTTTCTGCTGACAAACCTTATGACTACTGCTTAGCTCCAAGCACAGTTCTGCTGTCTCTGAGGCCTGCCTTTTGCAGCTTTCCCAAAATCCTCTGTTTCCAAGGATTCCCACAGGCAATCCCCAACCTTCGGGAGTTGTGCGATGACAAGTGCTGGATTCAGCACCTGGGACAGGGCAATCCTGCTCTGTGTGTGTGTATAGACTAGGGAGCCAGAGGCTGAAAGGAAGCCAGGCTCCTGGCCAATGGCAAGCTAAATGGGTATCAGCAGTGCCCTGGCAGCCAGGAGGGCCAAGCCTGTCCTGGGGTGCATCAGGCACAGTATCACCAGCTGGGCAAGAGAGGGCATTGTCCTGCTCTGCTCTGCTCTGCTCTGCTCTGCTGTGTTCTGGGGCGGCCTCACCTTGAGTGCTTGGGGGCAGTTTTGGGTACCACAATGAAAAAAGACACGAAGGTATCGGAAAGTTCTCCAATGAGGTTTACAAGGACAGAACTGGAGGAAATAGCATGCAGCTGAGTCAGGGGAGGCTCAGGTCCGGTATCAGGAAAAAGTTTTTTAACCAGAAGATGGCTGGGCACTGGAAGAGTCTCTCCAGGGTGTGGTCACAGCATCACACCTATCTTGAGTTCAAGAACCTTTGGGACATTGCTCTCAGGCATCTGGTGTGATTCTTGAGGAAGGTCCCATGCAGGGCCAGAAGTTGGACTTGATGCTCCTGACGGGCCCCTTCCAATTCAACTGATTCTACCACTCTATGATTCTGTCCTGGCCACTCAAGGTATATTGCTTGATCTCACCAGATTTTGACCTGCTCTTGTTGGTCAGAATTTGTCCCTACTGCCTAATGATATTTACCACAGAAGACAAAGGGCCTTTTCTCAATTTTCTCAAGAAAGTTGAAGATGCACCCTAGAATCCTAAAAAAGTCTTTTCCTTGAAACAACACTGTCTCCTGCCCAGTATTCTTTCCAGATCTTAAGGAGAAAGAAGGCAAAATCAGGGGATGTATTACAATGAAGCACTGTCAAGTTTCCGGACCTTTAGCAGTATATTTGTACTTCCACTATTCTTTTCTATAAAATCATGGTTTTGTAGAGCATGTCATTTTCTAGCAAGACACATTTTTGCAGCTGAGCCCATCAGTCTCTGTGAGAATATATTGTCAAAAGCACAAAACATATGAATGGGCAGTGGCAAGTGAGGGGAAAAACCAGTATGGGAAGCAGCTCCGTGATACTACAGTAAGACAAGGAGGAGGAGGTGTTCCAGTTGACAGAGCAAAGAATCCCCCACAGTCCCTGGAGATATCCTAGTGAAGCAGGTTGTCTCCCAGCAGTCCCTAGAGAACCATGGAGGAACACATACCTACAGTGCAGCTGCTGGAGGGCTCCATGCCACAGCAGGTGAAAGTGCCTTGAAGGAAGCTGCAGCTTGTGGAGGGAGGGCCAGAAAACCATCCTTGACCTCTTCTTTAGCGGAAGAGTATGTGCAAATGTTTAACAGCTGCTAACTGGAATCTATCCTCTTTCCAGTTCTTGTCGTAGGTAAGTAGGACAATACAAGAATTAGAAGCCTAAACTGTTTGGCATGAGGCTCCCATTCTCTCTGCCACGCCCTTAAAATTTACTTTGAGATGAAATAAAACTCATGATCAAGTTCCTAAGGCTTGATGGTCAGGCTTCTCAGAAAACAGGCAGTGCAAAGAACTCTTGTCACTGTCATTTTTTTTCATAGAACTAAAAAAGTTAAAGTACTGTTTTCTAAGAACTTACGAAAATCAACTAGTAGAGGTGGTGAGAGTGAAGAGTATAATTAAGCTGGAAAGAGACTATCATGTAGCTACCTCATCTGCATAGAAGTTTTTTTACCAGGAACTCTGGACTTTTAAACAGATTTAGGACACAATAGTTATCTCTGGGAATGTTTTAGTAAGTCTAGAACATTCATCTTTAAATAGCTCGATCTGTTTTACCGTTATGACTTACGTTTTAAATTTTATTTGAGGAGAAATATTTGCCATTCAGATCATTTCAAGTTCTGAAGCATTTCAGTTGTTGACAGTTTTTGCTGTCTCCTGAGGGTAGGAAAATAGTCCTGGAACCAATACTGAAAGAAACTAGATGGAAAAATTAGTTTTCCGCATTCTTTTCTGTCTATTCTATGAGGCACAAGAGCAAAACCACTGCTATGAGTCTGAGTTGCCTTACCACTCATGGATGACAACCTTGTAGTGAGTAGTCTGTTATTTGCACACATTCTGATGCTGGTGGTTACCTGTTGTGCAGAAAGATCTGTAAACTATTTTCACGGAAAGACATTCCTGAATTGCTTCACTTATCTCTGAAGCAGAGAACTAAGCTGGCACTCTACTTCGGAGATCTTCCTGTGCTCGCCCCCAAACCCGTTTCCTTCAAATGCAATTTACTTTCAACCAAAGCACTTCATTACTTCATCAGGTAATCTCTTGTTCTTAATGTTCGGGGTAGTGTTTTAAAAGGGTAAGAACATATTCTAGTAAGAAGGTAGAACCTCTTTCTTAAGTAGTAGACATCACTGGGCTTTGGTTCATGCACCAGAACAACAGCAAGGAATGTCGTTTGTAATCAATAGATGGGTTGGGGAAACCGGCCACAAGTTTAGGAATCTTTCTCCAATTAATTATGCTTTAAAATTCGTCTCTTAGCATTTCAAGTGTTTTTTTATTAAAACAATCAACTATTTATTACCTGTACCACAACGAAGCACAATCAGCAGTGCTTGTGCATCCTTCACCAATTCCAAGAAGAAGAATGGTCTGAGCCTCCAGTATAGCTCATTACCATAAGCAGAAAAAAAGTTCTTGGAAAAAATTCTTTTGCATCCTTCTAAACCTTATGCAGCACTTCCTGGCCAATCTTACATTTTCTTTTCTCCAGGAGATGGCAAGAACTCGAGTACCTTCATGACAACCGTCGTGGGACGCTTGCTGTGCTGGCAGAGTTCCTTTTTGAGATAATGCCTGGAAAAGCTTTTCGCTAAGGTCTAGGCGGCAAGAGACGCAGAAGACGGGCATACGCAGCTGTCCGAAGGTAGGTGCCGGTCCCCGGCGGCTTTCGGCAGAAGCCGCGGTTCGGAGCGCACCGCAACCGGCAGAAAGCTCTGGGCGCGAAAAAGCCGCTTCTTCGCCTCCGGCTGCCGGAGAGCTCGGCCGATGCTGAGACGTCAAGAACGAAGGGGCGCAGCACTGGGATTAAGTGAGCAGCTCTCAAACTGAGGGAAAACGATAACTAACCACTTTCCAACAGTTTCAACTTGCATTACCATAAGTAGGGAAAAAGTTCTTGGACAGCTTTCTTTTGCATCCTTCTAAACCTTATGCAGCACTCTCTGGTCAATCTTACATTTTCTTTTCTCCAGGAGATGGTAAGAACTCGAGTACCTTCATGAAAACCGTCGCGGGTCGCTTGCTGTGCTGGCAGAGTTCCTTTTAGAGAAAATGCCTGGAAAAGCTTTTCGCTAAGGTCTAGGCGGCAAGAGACGCAGAAGACGGGCATACGCAGCTGTCCGAAGGTAGGTGCCGGTCCCCGGCGGCTTTCGGCAGAAGCCGCGGTTCGGAGCGCACCGCGACCGGCAGAAAGCTCTGGGCGCGAAAAAGCCGCTTCTTCGCCTCCGGCAGCCGGAGAGCTCGGCCGATGCTGAGACGTCAAGAACGAAGCCGCACAGCACTGGGATTAAGTGAGCAGCTCTCAAACTGAGAGAAAACGATAACTAACCACTTTCCAACAGTTTCAACTTGCATTACCATAAGTAGGGAAAAAGTTCTTGGACAGCTTTCTTTTGCATCCTTCTAAACTTATGCAGCACTCTCTGGCCAATCTCACTTTTTCTTTTCTCCAGGAGATGGTAAGAACTCGAGTACCTTCATGAAAACCGTCGCGGGATGCTTGCTGTGCTGGCACAGTTCCTTTTTGAGATAATGCCTGGAAAAGCTTTTCGCTAAGGTCTAGGCGGCAAGAGACGCAGAAGACGGGCATACGCAGCTGTCCGAAGGTAGGTGCCGGTCCCCGGCGGCTTTCGGCAGAAGCCGCGGTTCGGAGCGCACCGCGACCGGCAGAAAGCTCTGGGCGCGAAAAAGCCGCTTCTTCGCCTCCGGCAGCCGGAGAGCTCGGCCGATGCTGAGAAGTCAAGCACAGCACTGGGATTAAGTGAGCAGCTCTCAAACTGAGGGAAAACGATAACTAACCACTTTCCAACAGTTTCAACTTGCATTACCATAAGTAGGGAAAAAGTTCTTGGACAGCTTTCTTTTGCATCCTTCTAAACCTTATGCAGCACTTCCTGGTCAATCTTACATTTTCTTTTCTCCAGGAGATGGTAAGAACTCGAGTACCTTCATGAAAACCGTCGTGGGTCGCTTGCTGTGCTGGCAGAGTTCCCTTCTGAGATAATGCCTGGAAAAGCTTTTCGCTAAGGTCTAGGCGGCAAGAGACGCAGAAGACGGGCATACGCAGCTGTCCGAAGGTAGGTGCCGGTCCCCGGCGGCTTTCGGCAGAAGCCGCGGTTCGGAGCGCACCGCGACCGGCAGAAAGCTCTGGGCGCGAAAAAGCCGCTTCTTCGCCTCCGGCAGCCGGAGAGCTCGGCCGATGCTGAGACGTCAAGAACGAAGGGGCGCAGCACTGGGATTAAGTGAGCAGCTCTCAAACTGAGGGAAAACGATAACTAACCACTTTCCAACAGTTTCAACTTGCATTACCATAAGTAGGGAAAAAGTTCTTGGACAGCTTTCTTTTGCATCCTTCTAAACCTTATGCAGCACTTCCTGGTCAATCTTACATTTTCTTTTCTCCATGAGATGGTAAGAACTCGAGTACCTTCATGAAAACCGTCGCGGGTCGCTTGCTGTGCTGGCAGAGTTCCTTTTTGAGATAATGCCTGGAAAAGCTTTTCGCTAAGGTCTAGGCGGCAAGAGACGCAGAAGACGGGCATACGCAGCTGTCCGAAGGTAGGTGCCGGTCCCCGGCGGCTTTCGGCAGAAGCCGCGGTTCGGAGCGCACCGCGACCGGCAGAAAGCTCTGGGCGCGAAAAAGCCGCTTCTTCGCCTCCGGCAGCCGGAGAGCTCGGCCGATGCTGAGAAGTCAAGCACAGCACTGGGATTAAGTGAGCAGCTCTGAAACTGAGGGAAAACGATAACTAACCACTTTCCAACAGTTTCAACTTGCATTACCATAAGTAGGGAAAAAGTTCTTGGACAGCTTTCTTTTGCATCTTTCTAAACCTTATGCAGCACTTCCTGGTCAATCTTACATTTTCTTTTCTCCATGAGATGGTAAGAACTCGAGTACCTTCATGAAAACCGTCGTGGGTAGCTTGCTGTGCTGGCACAGTTCCTTTTTGAGATAATGCCTGGAAAAGCTTTTCGCTAAGGTCTAGGCGGCAAGAGACGCAGAAGACGGGCATACGCAGCTGTCCGAAGGTAGGTGCCGGTCCCCGGCGGCTTTCGGCAGAAGCCGCGGTTCGGAGCGCACCGCGACCGGCAGAAAGTTCTGGGCGCGAAAAAGCCGCTTCTTCGCCTCCGGCAGCCGGAGAGCTCGGCCGATGCTGAGACGTCAAGAACGAAGCCGCACAGCACTGGGATTAAGTGAGCAGCTCTCAAACTGAGGGAAAACGATAACTAACCACTTTCCAACAGTTTCAACTTGCATTACCATAAGTAGGGAAAAAGTTCTTGGACAGCTTTCTTTTGCATCCTTCTAAACCTTATGCAGCACTTCCTGGTCAATCTTACATTTTCTTTTCTCCATGAGATGGTAAGAACTCGAGTACCTTCATGAAAACCTTCGCGGGTCGCTTGCTGTGCTGGCACAGTTCCTTTTTGAGATAATGCCTGGAAAAGCTTTTCGCTAAGGTCTAGGCGGCAAGAGACGCAGAAGACGGGCATACGCAGCTGTCCGAAGGTAGGTGCCGGTCCCCGGCGGCTTTCGGCAGAAGCCGCGGTTCGGAGCGCAACGCGACCGGCAGAAAGCTCTGGGCGCGAAAAAGCCGCTTCTTCGCCTCCGGCAGCCGGAGAGCTCGGCCGATGCTGAGAAGTCAAGCACAGCACTGGGATTAAGTGAGCAGCTCTGAAACTGAGGGAAAACGATAACTAACCACTTTCCAACAGTTTCAACTTGCATTACCATAAGTAGGGAAAAAGTTCTTGGACAGCTTTCTTTTGCATCTTTCTAAACCTTATGCAGCACTTCCTGGTCAATCTTACATTTTCTTTTCTCCATGAGATGGTAAGAACTCGAGTACCTTCATGAAAACCGTCGTGGGTAGCTTGCTGTGCTGGCACAGTTCCTTTTTGAGATAATGCCTGGAAAAGCTTTTCGCTAAGGTCTAGGCGGCAAGAGACGCAGAAGACGGGCATACGCAGCTGTCCGAAGGTAGGTGCCGGTCCCCGGCGGCTTTCGGCAGAAGCCGCGGTTCGGAGCGCACCGCGACCGGCAGAAAGCTCTGGGCGCGAAAAAGCCGCTTCTTCGCCTCCGGCTGCCGGAGAGCTCGGCCGATGCTGAGAAGTCAAGAACGAAGCCGCACAGCACTGGGATTGAGTGAGCAGCTCTCAAACTGAGGGAAAACGATAACTAACCACTTTCCAACAGTTTCGACTTGCATTACCATAAGTAGGGAAAAAGTTCTTGGACAGCTTTCTTTTGCATCCTTCTAAACCTTATGCAGCACTCTCTGGCCAATCTTACATTTTCTTTTCTCCAGGAGATGGTAAGAACTCGAGTACCTTCATGAAAACCGTCGCGGGTCGCTTGCTGTGCTGGCACAGTTCCTTTTAGAGAAAATGCCTGGAAAAGCTTTTCGCTAAGGTCTAGGCGGCAAGAGACGCAGAAGACGGGCATACGCAGCTGTCCGAAGGTAGGTGCCGGTCCCCGGCGGCTTTCGGCAGAAGCCGCGGTTCGGAGCGCACCGCGACCGGCAGAAAGCTCTGGGCGCGAAAAAGCCGCTTCTTCGCCTCCGGCAGCCGGAGAGCTCGGCCGATGCTGAGACGTCAAGAACGAAGCCGCACAGCACTGGGATTAAGTGAGCAGCTCTGAAACTGAGGGAAAACGATAACTAACCACTTTCCAACAGTTTCAACTTGCATTACCATAAGTAGGGAAAAAGTTCTTGGACAGCTTTCTTTTGCATCCTTCTAAACCTTATGCAGCACTCTCTGGCCAATCTCACTTTTTCTTTTCTCCAGGAGATGGTAAGAACTCGAGTACCTTCATGAAAACCGTCGCGGGTCGCTTGCTGTGCTGGCACAGTTCCTTTTAGAGAAAATGCCTGGAAAAGCTTTTCGCTAAGGTCTAGGCGGCAAGAGACGCAGAAGACGGGCATACGCAGCTGTCCGAAGGTAGGTGCCGGTCCCCGGCGGCTTTCGGCAGAAGCCGCGGTTCGGAGCGCACCGCGACCGGCAGAAAGCTCTGGGCGCGAAAAAGCCGCTTCTTCGCCTCCGGCAGCCGGAGAGCTCGGCCGATGCTGAGAATTCAAGAACGAAGGGGCGCAGCACTGGGATTAAGTGAGCAGCTCTGAAACTGAGGGAAAACGATAACTAACCACTTTCCAACAGTTTCAACTTGCATTACCATAAGTAG
This sequence comes from Haemorhous mexicanus, assembly GCF_027477595.1. NCBI lineage: Eukaryota > Metazoa > Chordata > Aves > Passeriformes > Fringillidae > Haemorhous > Haemorhous mexicanus. The sequence goes on along the minus strand of NC_082345.1, from coordinate 21,470,154 downwards.
GGAAAAAGTTCTTGGACAGCTTTCTTTTGCATCCTTCTAAACCTTATGCAGCACTTTCTGGTCAATCTTACATTTTCTTTTCTCCAGGAGATGGTAAGAACTCGAGTACCTTCATGAAAACCGTCGCGGGTCGCTTGCTGTGCTGGCACAGTTCCTTTTAGAGAAAATGCCTGGAAAAGCTTTTCGCTAAGGTCTAGGCGGCAAGAGACGCAGAAGACGGGCATACGCAGCTGTCCGAAGGTAGGTGCCGGTCCCCGGCGGCTTTCGGCAGAAGCCGCGGTTCGGAGCGCACCGCGACCGGCAGAAAGCTCTGGGCGCGAAAAAGCCGCTTCTTCGCCTCCGGCAGCCGGAGAGCTCGGCCGATGCTGAGAAGTCAAGCACAGCACTGGGATTAAGTGAGCAGCTCTGAAACTGAGGGAAAACGATAACTAACCACTTTCCAACAGTTTCAACTTGCATTACCATAAGTAGGGAAAAAGTTCTTGGACAGCTTTCTTTTGCATCCTTCTAAACCTTATGCAGCACTTCCTGGTCAATCTTACATTTTCTTTTCTCCAGGAGATGGTAAGAACTCGAGTACCTTCATGAAAACCGTCGCGGGTCGCTTGCTGTGCTGGCAGAGTTCCTTTTTGAGATAATGCCTGGAAAAGCTTTTCGCTAAGGTCTAGGCGGCAAGAGACGCAGAAGACGGGCATACGCAGCTGTCCGAAGGTAGGTGCCGGTAGCCGGATTCTTTTAACAGAAGCCGCTCTTCGGCGGGCTCTCTTACCTTCATAATGGGTTTTGCTGGAGGAAGCCGCTTTTTCGTTTCCGGGAATACCTAGAGAGGAACACTAGCTAAAGACGTGATTGGCACCATTATGTCGAGTTTTGCTCGTTCCAGCAGGAATAACTGTGTTCTTCCTTACGCTAGATGGCGCTGCTTATCAAGGTTTGGCTGCTTTTAATCATTTGGGGTGCTGGATGTTCAAACGACTTATCGTAACTTCTTCTATTTTAAGTCAGGTGCTCACTGACGTAGATCCTATTAGATATAGCACACTGCAAATAGGAGGTGAAATAGATTTATTGTTACTAGCACATGGGTACGAGTGTTAGGAATTTTATAAGGAATATGTTGCATGAATCTTTTGGACCATTCTGCAGCCATTCATACGAAACTCACACAAGTACAAGACAATATGAAGAAATTGACTGGGAACGAGTGGGGTTTGCATCAATGGTTTGAGGGATGGGAAAGAACTGGGTGGTTGAAAGATCTCGTAAATGGAGCTTTGTTTTTACCAGTAGTCATTATTTCATTGCTTTGTGTTATTCCATGCATGGTGAAACTGGTGTGCCTCTTGCTAAAAATGACATTGGAAAAGATCTGGCTGGTGCAAGAAGAAGGGGGAATTGTGGCAATGTATCTGAACCGCTTAGACTACAGGGTGCACCAGCCATCCAGCGTGGAACGGTTCTTCTCAGAATTTTCTCAGGGCCCTCTGGAATTCATCAAGACATAAGCCTTGCTAAAACAAGAGAGGAAAAGCTGAGAAACTAAATTCCAAGACCACAAGAACTCCAAAACGGGGGGGGGGGGGGGGGGGGGGGGGGGGGCAAAGTACCTGGACTGTAAGGAAACACATCTTCTGAGAGGTGCACGCAGAATGCGTGGACAAGACAAAGGCACCAATAAGAAAAGCGTGACTAGCGTGTGCAGAGAGTCAGAATGAGTAAGTGCATCATGTAAACCATAAACGGCTTCTGCTTAATCCTCTTGGTCCATTGTGCAGGAGTCCTGAATTTCCCATAAGTGATACTTACTAAAAGGGTTCTGATTTTAATGCTAGAGTTACTGTCTATACGATGATTCATGGGAATAGTTCTTTCAAGTCCTTCCCTTGCTGACATCAGTCAGTTTCATCTTTTCCTGAATGTACTGCTGGCTATACATAAGTGATGAATAGAAGGGAATGAGTTTTAGGGATATGTTGCAAGGAAATAGATTGGTAGCTCTGCTTCCATTTCCATTGTCTAAGAAGAATTCCGAATATTTTTGGCCCTTTCATAGACCTCTGACTCGATTAGCATCAGCAGGGAGGGACATTTAATTGGTTTTTCTCCTTTTTAGAGAGAAGCTAATGAAAAAGTTTCACCAGAATCAGAGCAGGCTGCGTAACAAGAAGAGCGTCATGAAAAGGCGCCAATCCTATCCTCTTAGTATTGCTAGTTGTGATTGGACTTCAATGAAATGTGTCAACTCTGTGTTCCTGGGTATCACATCAGTAACAGGTACTTCATCTGCTGTACTTCTCTCCTAAAGCTAAGAACAGAATCCCAAATAATCTTGATTCCAAGGTCTCAATTCACCCTGTGATGCTGACAGGTGAAATAGGAGTGGAAGGTGCACCAGTAAATGAACTTGAATGGCCTATCTAAATCAGCGGCCACTGATTTCCTGAAGGCCTTAACAAGTCAGTTGCCCCTATTTTTCTTGGGGTTCTTTTATTCTTTGGTCATGTTTTTCTTGGGATTCTTTGAATCCTTCCCCACCAGTTCAGCCTCTGCTCTCAAATCCTTTGCTGTCATTTAAAGTATCTCGATAGCCTGGAAACCTGTTGTCTTTATTTATCAACCCATTATTCCCTTCCAAAGGTTGTTTGCCTCAAGTCTCATTCTTGCTGATTTTCTGCTAGTTCATTGTCAGATGGCAGCAGGTGTTCTGTAAGAGCAAGTACACAATCCTATAGCTTGCTTTTCTTTTGATTTGGCCTGTCTAGAAAATGGAATGACTGAACATCTCCAACAGCATTTTCTCTCCCCATTGTGTTTCACCGCAAGGGCAGATGCCAATCATCTACCTAAACTCTTGGTGGTGAAGAAACTAGTGGTATGCTGTTGCATATAGGTAGAACTTTCCGAAAGGAAGGCCTTGTAAAACCATGGCTGAGGCCCGTTACTTTGGCTAAGTAGAAAATGACTAGGGGAAAGTGAGACAGCTGAATTAGAGGTAGATCAAGAAGTTCTAGAAGCATTGCGTGTTCACAGCGTGGGGTATGACGGTTGGTTGAATTATGTTTGTTGCGGCTTAAAGCTATGCAAGTGATAAAGGCCTGTCTGCTTCAAAAGCCTGGCTTTTGCAAGAAAGCGGCTCTCCTTTGCACCTGCCTGGGGACTCTGCGTCACTACGAACCCTCACGCCCAGTTTGCCAAGGAGATGATGAGTAGGAATGTTGCAGAGCTGCTGTGTGCATATGAAAGGAATGGCAGAGAGTGAAGCCGTGGACAATTTCTGGGCTTTAGTACAATGCTGCTGCATTGGTGCCAGTTTAGTCGGTTTTCCATCAGTGGCATTTCTGTCTAGAAGTACACTGCCCAGAGTCTTTCTAGCATTTGATGCCATTTCCTTACTGCCATTAATACCTTCCTTCAGTTTAAAGGATGAGAGAATCTTTACAGGATTTTGAAGATCCCTGTTAGGAAACACTATGCCAGAGGAGTCATCACTCCCTTTTCTTTTGCCTCCTTTGTAATTTTTATAGACTCATTTCACATTTCTGCTAATGGCAATAAGAATACTGAGACTACTTAGCAGGGTTGACGCTCTCAGCTGCTTTCCTCTTTCCTACTGCTTCATACCGGATGTGACTTGATGGCCTCGTTTTGCAATCAGCATTTTGCTGTGGTTTGCTAAAACCTGGCATGCACTGCCAACTCACAACTTGTGTGTTGGCATTTCAGGGGCTTTGATGCGTTCCTTTCTGAGATTGCCATGCACTGGACTTTCACAGTCACAAAGACTTCATCCACCATCGGTCGAATTTCAGTATTTAATACTCTTTCTTGGAATGTAGGCAACCTAGCAGCAAGTACTAAATTCGCTGCAAGCCCTGTCTTCCCAAAGGACCATTCAAAAAGTTTGCTTTTCCCCTCTGACCAATCTGACAGTATTTTGATGAAGAATTTGGTACCTTAATAGAACCTCTTAGAAGGGATCTCATGGCAGACAACATCTCAGGCTTTCTTGAAATACTGGCTCCTTTGGATCTCAATTCCATTCAGAGTGCATTTAAGATTTTTTTTTCACTGAAGCCATTCAACAATGCCTCTTCTCTTTAAAATGTACTGCAGGTGAGAAAGATGGATCCCCGTGAAAGGTTCTATTGATATCAAAATTCGTGCCCAATGGACTGTGCTGATGGAAATCAAATACTAGTCTAGTATTTTGAATCCAAATAATTCCTCCCAATCAGGCCCGACAGGATTGTTTGGCTTTGAATCTGAGCACGTGGACAGTAGTGGATGGTCCACAGGTTGAAAAGAGTGTAGATTCTTCTCCTTCTTTTCATTGATGGCTCAGAGACTGAAAAGGCAGCTCCAAAATGGTAAACACATCCCTACAGATTCAAAAATTGTTCTTCTTAATTTGCATCTCCACCATAACAACAGATGCTTAGAACTAAATTACCAATGGGAATTTTATAGCTTCTCAGAAATGAAACAGGACCTGGCTTATGGGCCTTAGCAGTAGCTACAAGTTTTTCAGCACAAGCCATCTCAAAAGTATTTTAACTTTACCGTACTTTTCTGTCTTATGCTTTCATCTCAAGGATGCAGGAAAAAAACAAAACAAAACAAAAAAAAACCAAAAAAAAAACACAACAAAAAAAACCAAAAAAAAAAACCAACAAAACAAGAAACCCCACCAAATTGATAATAAGCAAAATCAGTGACATATATAGAAACAGATCCCATGGTTTTTAACTTCCAAACTTGTCTTCTCAGCACACTCTCTACAATGGAATTGTTTCCCTATCTGCCTTGAAACATTTTGCAGCAAAAACACTCTAAGGTCCTGCTGGGTGTTTTGTTCAAAAATGACTTCTTCTGGTTTTCTGTCCATAAGCGGAGTAACGTGACTGTGCTGGCAGCTGACCAAAGGAGATAGGAAGAGTAATCATCATCCACAACACTGGGGCTAAAGAAATTTCCACAGAAAATTACCTGCCCTATTACTTGTTCACGTGTTGGGTTGAACGTTCAGAATCTGTTTCCATTTTCCCCATTCATAGAATGTTCTATTTCACAGAATTCCAGCCCCTCAAACATCAGTCCTGCCAGAACTGCCCGCCATAGGGGGCTGGCATAGGGGATCTGCTAATGTCCACTGACTCTTACCAGTATAGTGCTTGTCACTGTTGCAGATCAAGAACTTCTGAATAGTTTGGATTCATGCTCTTTGAGGGGTTGAAAACAAGAAAAGAATGACTAGACATTTCCATGATCAAATCCCCTGATGGAATAAAAATAGGAGCATAATAAATGTATCCATTGTTCTAAGAAGGGAGATGAAGGCTCCAAATGATTACTTGCATACTTCCTGTTCTAAATCCCTTGTTATCTGGCAAATTGCAGAAGATTCCAGGCTTTTGCCAAAATGCAAACCAGGTTAAAATGTGAAGCCTTACAGTTTACTGGATAGAAAACTTCATCATCCATTTTTAAATCTTTGAGATTGTTATGTACTTCCTATTACTACCCTGAGGTTTAGAGCTGTAATTCAGAGAGAAAAGAATGCTATCTTGAATTCATTCTAGTAAATCGGCACTCTCATCTTGTCGGCACTCTCTCCTCTTGGTTTTCACTTCTGAAACTCTGTACGGAAGAGTGCATTAATGCATAGAGCTCTGCATCAATTCTTTACAACAGTTTCCCCTGTAATTCTTCTTTCAAGGCAAACCTATAAACATCCACACATTCTTACCCCACCACTTCTTAAATTCTATTGAGAAGCAAAAAAAAAAAAAAACCCATCCAACCACTAAATCACTGCTCCAATAAAAAAAGCAGTCCATTAACTGCTTTCTTAGCAGGTTCTTTACCTTGTATTAATATGGCAACCTTTTCTTGCTCTTCTAGATTAGAACCAAATTCTTACAGCATATAAGGAAACATAGGTTTACTGTATCTGATTCTTAGATACAGAAGTCCAGCAAGGAGTTCAGACCTCAAAAGAAGTGTCTGTACAACAAGATTCAGCACAACGTTGAGACATATTAGCTATTTTTCAAGAAAAGCGGCCAAACTGAAACTTTTTAGACTTCTCTACAATCATGCATGCCTGCTTCCAGAACCTGACCTTCGTTGCTGGAAACTAGCTGCAATGTTACTGTAAACAATGCTGTGAATGTAGGACATCGTCATTCTTCTCTTCCATTGAAAACCTCAAGTGGAGTCACGTCACTTCTCTTCAAAATTCTGTATTTCCTTGCAAACTGGTCAAATAAGGATAAATAAAGCGTTCTGTTCATTCGGTTTAAACCAAATGTTCAAAATGAAAAAAAAATCCATTCAGATATGGTCTGCAATAATACAGTAGAAGAGAAGATGAACCAGACTGGCCTACAACAGAAAGAAGTGAAGCAGAATTTGGGAATTTGGAAGACCTTATGATGAATAATTCAAATAAATAAATAAAAAAAATATTGCCTACCCAAATTCAATCAGTGATGCACAGACAGAGAAAAAGTACTAATTACTACTAATATTTCTTTCATTCTCAGACAAGAAGTTCAATGATCCTCTTGAATGCACGGAAGATTCTTGGAAAAGACAGCAGCCTTCTTCTTCACCACATACTCCTCAGAACACCAGGAGACAAATCATTTGAGCTGTGAGGATCTTTCTCTCTGTAAAACTCCCAGAGCATAGCCAATATTCTATTCCTTTAGGGATCCTCGCCTCCCTGGGGGAGTGCTGGATAGTCTACATCCCGGTACATCAGCCAGACACTCCACCTTATTTCCCATGGCTACTGCAGCAAGGACATCATCTACACTGGCTTTCTAGCCAAAATAGATGCAAGGCACAATGAAGAACATAGCCAACACCTTGAGCACAGCTTATGGGTTTCGAAAGAAAAATCTCAGGATGGCAATACTGGATCTTCTGATCCAAACCATCAGGAAACATTTCTTTAGAGGTGTTGGGAAAGATGAAAGTTTGACAAGAAAGTCTCACAGATATGTATGCTTGGCAGAAAGATTTTTCAATGTGGAGTCTGAAGAAGGAATAGAGTTGGAAGCAAGTTTTGATCTAGAAGAAAAGAATTGCTGAGCCAGTCTTACTGGATAACCGAGGATACCTTAGTTAGAAGAGGGTTTTATGACTTACAGCAAAGGATAAACCCACCCCAAACAAGAAGATGTTTTTACCAAGCAGGAAGCTAGCACAGGCAAACAAGTCAGCAAATGCTGCAAGCAGAAAAAGCTCTCCAAATTTTCCACTGTCAAGAAAACTGAAAAACAACTTTCCGCTTCAACTGTAATATACTGACTTTTAGTGAGTGGAGAATAGCAACATATGGTAATTAGAGTCGTTAGGATAGGCTATAGATAATAGTTAAGGGATAGATTGGTTCTACTGTATGAAGATGCTCAGCAAAGTGCCAAAACCAAAGGGTCTCCAGGCCTGCCTGTAGCTAGAGCTGACAGCTGTAGGCACAGGCTCTGTTGCCCACTACCCTGGACTGCTGCAACGTCTTGGATGGAATAAACTGCATTTTGGAGAGCCGCCTGGACTCCCACATCCCTCATTTAGGCTCTTCCATGGAGGTGAAAAAAGCCTCTGGGTATTGTACAAAAAAACAGCTATGTAATCTAGAGTTGCATGACCCAATATTTCTATTGAACTGGAACAATTTTTATCAATATTATGGATCCACTTCTTTTCAGTGCGTTTGGTCAAAAACATAAAGCATCGTTTAAAAGACATTCTTGGATGCGTACTAAGTACTACGAATTAGTTAAGGTGTTGGTTTGGCATGGCTTGGTTTTTGGTGGGGAGGGAAGAAGCCAGCCACAGAAGTGATTTTTTGTGCAAAGCTCCTAGAAGCTTCCTCCATGCCTGGCAAAGTGAATCCCTGCTTGGCACTAAGAACAGACATGCTGCTGAGCCAATTACAGAAGCTGATAGCGCCTTGGTGATATATTGAAGAAGGAAATCAAAACTGCAGCCAGTTAACCTTGAAGTTGGGAAATTTTTAGGTTGGCACCTCTTCTGCTTTGAAAGCCAAACCAGTGAGACACTCTGTTGCAGTGTGTGTTTATTATTGTACTGCAGTTCTAGTAGTCCGTTTTCTAAGGCTTCCTATTTTGTGCTGTTATAGCATATGTTATTATGAATGGATTGTTCCTTTCCCCCCAGTATTGTTGGCTTTTGCCCTAGCTGTCCCTCTCCCCAAAGACCTGCCCTTTTGTTCCCTGTTCCTTCTCCCATTGAACATCAACCCCTCCCCAAGCCTGCCCCTTTCTCTAGAAACTTCCCTCTCAATTTTGTACCCTTCAAAACCCCAGTGGTTTCTTCAAGTTATTCTCCTCCCCTGTAGTCCCCCTACTGGTTTCAACATTGTATTCCCCTCCTTGTCTACCACCCCCAGTTTCTCCCAGTTGGTTAAAGATTGTATCCTCCCCTGGGACCTTCCCCCCATTTAGAAGTTGATGGATGCCTTTGAATCATTGTCTTTCTGTCCTTGACCCTCCAGGGAGTAAACTGAAAAATATGCAGAAGACCTCTCCCTGTTCCTTGTCCCTGCCCTCAGCGCAGTTCTATCCCCAAGGCAGTCCACCTGTGCCGTAGAGCAGCTGTGCCCTACAGCTGCAGCCCGGATTCGACAGCTTTCTTGGGGCAGCCCACTCTCGCTGTCAGTGTCGGGAGCTAGTTGGGCTAAAGAAATCCAGCACCGCAGCAAGACTCCAAGTCAGAAATCCAGTTTATTAGGAAAAGGGGGAAAAACCCAAATCCATGCAAGAGTACAAAAGAAAAACCACTGACAGAGTCAGAATACAAACTGACATCCTGCTAGTTAGGGTGGTGAAAGCAGTTTGGATGAAATGGTCTTGTTGAAGTGGTGATTCTGTAGAAACCATCTGGTAGCTCTCGTCCTCTGGAAAACCAGTGGCTAAGGGTGGCCGTTCCTCTGGCAATGCAGTAGAAATAGTGCTACTTGCCTTCTAAAACCCAGATGATATCCAGGTGGGGATGCTTAGCTCCTACCCCCTGGGCAGAGCATCTCCCAATGGGCTGATATCGTTCTGAGTCATGATGTGGGTCCTTGATTACCCGTGAAACAGAAATGGCTCCTGGAGGGAGTTATCTCTGAGTCATGTGGCAAGACATTGATGGGCCCATTAACAGGAGAGAAGGAAAAAACGATGCCACCCCTGGTTTCCTCAGTTCTTGAGGGTGGGAATAGGATGCATTTTGATATTATAAGCTAGGACAATACAGGATGCAGGTTTTTGCATTTGCAGGGAGTTTGTATGGATTTGAAAAGTATCCTCATAGCAGAAGCACAAAAGTATTCTCATACCCCTTTTAATCATCTTCCAATGAAGCAATTCTCCCAATAACCTAAGGCATGAATGACTTGCAAGTGAGTTGAAGAAACACGCCAAAGATAAGTAGTGTTCAACTGCAGAGAATTGTTTAGGGACATCATACCCTAATATTTTAAATCAGAAAGCATGGATGGACGGGTCATTTTTCCTTAGTTGACTACAGAACCAGCGGTCCTTTGCAGGAGGGTCTTTGGATTTAGGATGAGACTGGCAACTAAGAGCATGGCTACACAGAAGGTGCTACTTTTAGACCAGAACATTCAACTACTAAAGGCAGATAGGAGAATAGCTGATTAGTGACAGCTCCGACAGGAAGAGTCCGCAGCTTACCCCGTGGGAACAATAGTAGCACATTTCAATTTTAGAAAACCATTCATTTCAGAGGACCAAGCATCAGTAAAAATAGAAGGTCAAGTAAAGACATCCTAGTGCCCTTCTTATCAGAAGCATGTTCCTCCATATGAGAGTATTTAGAAAAGAACAGTGCGTTCATAAGGAAAGGTGTGCCAGTTACAAAACCTGGAGAACAAGGCAAGACAAACTTATACAATATACATCCTCCAATGCAAAATGAAGAAACAATCATTTCAATCTTCCACGGAATTAATTGCATTTTATTTGCTATTTTCATTTCAGCTGCTAAGAAATGATTTTTTACGACTGAATTTTATGAATTCTGCAAAGCTATCTTTTGGAATGTCTTCATACCCGTATTAAACACTGAGGTGACAAAGAGAATGGCAGTGCGAGGAAACCTTGTCCATCTCCCCCTCCTTGTAGCTTTAGACCAGTGAGAAATCACTGAAGCCAGTCACTTCATTTGAGATAAATAGCTTTACCAAGAGAGAATATTATCCAGCCTTGATCTTTCCTTTTGGAGCTGATCCACTTTGTATTCATCAATTCTTGACTCAGCTGGGGAGAAACAATGGCATTAGGGCCATGGATGTTAGAGTGCGCTGATGGGAAATGAAGTTCTCATCTTCAGGTCCTTGCTTCAGTAAATATTCCAAATTCATCAGAAAGAAAATTCGAAGACCAGTAATCCCCACTCAAATGACCTAATTCGAATCGTCTGCATGCATAAGAGACATCAGGCAGGTGCTTTCATCTGTTAGGGGCATACCCAGCCAGTACACTATTGTCTAGTTAGGAGGCAATAATTTTGGAAATCATTGAATTTTTTGTATTGCAAGTGAATGGTCAACACATTTTATTACTGGATAAGGTAAAATCATGTCTTCTGCATCCTTTCAGAGAGGAAGCTTACCTGGATCTAAAGCTGCTCAGCTCCATGATGGGATGCTTTGTCCTCAAAGGGAACTCTACTCTTTGTCTTTTTGGATTGTTTCCATAGCTTTTCACTCACTCTTCAGGTACATGTTAAAATGTCCTCTTATCCCATGCAAATTTTTATGGGCATAGTCACAGAATTGGGAAGTATTCCATAAAGTCCACAGGCCCTGTTGAGATGGATGCACAGGTCTCAAGGGTGTTAGCAGATGTTATTCTGAGGCCACTCCTGATCATGTTTGACGGATCATGGTGACTGAGGAAAGTGAGCAAAGACTGGATGAAAGCAAATGTCACCCATCTTGAAAAAAGGCAACTAGGAGGACTCAGAAAAGCACAAGCCAGCCAGCCTCATTTTTATCCCCAGGAAGTTAGTTGATGGAGTAGCTATTCCTGGAAAGCATTGCCAGGCACATGAAGGAGGACAAAATAATGTAGTCAGCATGGATTTACCAGGGGAAATTTGTGCTTGACAACTTTTTAAAGTCCTCCGGTGAATGAACTTGCCTGGTAGATGAAGAGAATATCGTCTGCCTGGACTTCAGGGAAGTTTTTGACATTTATCTACATCGCATTGCAATGTAGGAAGGAATAGTGTAAAGAGCAGGGAACCAGTGTCTTTTCAATGATGCTCAGTGAAAAGACAAGAGGCAGTGGGCACACACTGAAATACAGGAGATTGCCTCCGAACATCACAAACTGATTTTTTACTGTGATGGTGACTGAACCATGGCACAGAGTGTCCAGAAAGATGGTGGAGTCTGGATCATTGAAGACATTAAAAGTAAGCCCAGATATAATCCTGGGCAACAGGCTCTAGGTATCCTGGTTGAAGCAGGGGGATTGGACTTGGTGAGCCCCACAGACCGCTTCCACCCTCATTCATTCTGTGCTAGTGAATTCTCTTAGAGATGCATTTCAAGGACTGGCATGACAAAGCTCTGTGCAGAGCGAGATTCAAATGGACATGGGATTTAAGTTCCTTAAGTAATGTTCAAGATGAATGTAAAACTCCGGGATAACTGTCTCTTCCATAACTGAATCCCTTTCATAAGAAAATTCCCCAGCTCTAGAAAGATCTTCTAAGACGCATGCTTAAGACTGACACTGGCTGAGCAAATTTCTCCCTATGTGTGTCTAAGACCAGTTAGGATCTTCACCGAAAGTGTTGTCAACGTAGTCACTGAAGGCATGTTTTTAAGAAGCGACAACTTACATCAGAATGACAAACATCGGTCCTCAAAATGTATTACTGTATGGGAATTATCTACTTGGATTCCAAATAAAAATAAAGAGTTGGTCTTTATTTAACTTTTTCATTGCAATATTCATAAGGGAAGAAAAGGACCTATGTCCTTAACTTTCTTAACTCTAACAAAGATTGAAAACATTCCTTGTAAAAAGCGTATCTTAATTATCAGTCTATCAAACAATTTTAGTTGGGAAAAAAGTTCTACAATTGTGTAGATAGTTGCAAAGAAGCCAAGAAAATAGGAAAGAAACAAAAACAGAGAAAAAGAGTCATCTTGAGTCTGCTAGCTAATTCTAGAAGTAGTCTGCTAGAAAAAGGAAACCCCAGTTGAATTTCAAATGTGTTCATGCAATTGATTCAGTAACTGGTCAATGTAAAAACCAATCCTTTCGTACAACTTCCCTCAGCAACAAAAACTCCAACAGGTTGACACCACCATCATGCCTGTCCCAGACATATTGAAAAGAGAAATGATGATTTCCTTGAAAATCTATTTGCAGAAAAGTTGCAAGGCATTGGAGGGATTCTCCACATTCTCATTCCTCCATGTAGCGTGAAAGCATATTTGATAAAACATGCAACAAAGCATATTTTATCAATATCAACAAAGTGATTTACAAGGTAAAGTAAAATGGATGACTTAGGAATTGATCTCTTTTGAACATGAAACTTCATATCCACTCTCTGGGAAGTTTCTTACAAAAAATGATGGAGCTGAGGCATGAATCTGCCACGACGAGGGTTAAACAAACATAGACACTCCCCTTCACGTGCCCCCCCTTCCGCACACACCTAGGCACGCACAGAGATCAGCATAGCAGATCATGAACACCTTGGAAAAGACTGAAATGCTAAATGCCACTCTTTGTGGGCAAAATAGCTGGTACACTATTTCAAATATCTGGTACTAAAATTCTGTTTAATATCTACCTCATATTTAAAACACAGCTTTTCATTGAATTCTGTTTGCAGAATATTTTCCTTTCATTTGTTCCTTTAAAATTACTGAGTTCTATGTCTAGGAAGATTTTCTTCTACAAATAGAAAGAATTAGATGATGTCTTTTCAGAAGAAAACATTGGTTTATACAATTTTAAACCATCGTGGTATGGAAGAATTTATTTGTCCCTCACTAAGGTAGAATAAGTATTTTGATCCTAGATCATTTACAGTGAAATACTTGACATTTTTAAGATGCTTTCAATCAATTTTGATCCTCATTGCTTATTCATTGTAAACAGTAATTTTCAGTGCATGGAAAGTGTGTGTGGTACATCGACATTAGTTCAAACACCAATTCCAACTAATGGCCAGGCTGAACTACAGTAAATAATGTCCTGAAGGACATTTTGCCGCCTTCTTTGGCACTTCATGAAATCCTAATGATTGGGATGAAGTGTTGAAATACAGAGATTTTCTCTCAGAGCGTGTCCCATGTTGAAACCCATCCCATGTGTTTGATATTGTAGTTCTTATCGCTTTTAAAATGTGATATCTTCTGCACAGTTTTCATGAAGCTTTCTGTTACAGTAGTGAAAATCACAGAGAAATGCAATTTTGTACAACGTTGAACTTACCCCAAGAGCTGAGAGAAAATTTGCTCCTGTACTTCAATCTGAGTTTCTTCTATATTCAAGCTTTGTTTATCTACCATCAGGGGTCGCATTCGTTGCTGTTCAAAGCCCCATCCAAGCTGACCTTGAATACGCTCAGGGATGCGACATCCACAACTTCTCTGGGCAACCTGTTCCAGCGTTCCCGCACCCCAACAGCAAAAAATGTCTTCCTTTCATCTAATCTAGATCAGAAATACTAAATCTAGGCATATGAACTTTGAGGAGAGGCTTGAAATTCTTTTGATTTGAAACACATTTGATAGGAATACTAACTTACAGATGACTGAAATATGTTGATGGCCATTTGAGATTGAAACTTTTTGAAAAAGTGCATGGAATTGAAAATTAAAACCAGTAAAATGAAAAACTTCTTGCCTTTTTCTTTTTTCTCTGATATTCAAAATTGCATAGGTCAGATATCTGTGCTTCATGCAGATCTCTCAGATACTCTCAGACAAAAGCTTTTCTTTCAGACTAAATTGCAGATTAGGTAGAACACTGGTACTAGTGAAGGTTTTTCTGGGCATAGGGGGATTTGGGTGCACAAAAGGTTTTATCCAAACTGGAAAATTCATCCCAGCTGCGTTCTGTTCATCATTCTTACTGCATCAGGCCTGAAGATTCTGTGAAAAGTATCCTGTGGACCTTGAACATAGCTCATGTGAAAGAGATGAGAGGTGATGGAGAAGTTGAGGGAGAGAATAAAGAGCATATGGCCCAGTACAGGCACCAGAAAGTACTTTTTCATGTGGTCCACAGCCCAAACAATTGTTTAGCACCATTTGAAGGCTGTGTCTGACAAAGAGGGCTGAAGCAGGTCTTCAAAATATCCGGTAGATCAAAATCCATGGAATCAAATGACCCTGGCCAGTCACCTTGCTGCTGATAATTCACCCTCCATACCAGCTGATCAGGCCTAGCAATGCTGCTGCAAAAGTATTGTGAAAAAGGTAGGCACATTTTCACAGAGGCAGGGGGAAATGCCCTTGGATGATGATTCCAAGGGATAACTTGATGGAGCAAGTTAGGTACCCTTATCTACTGTGCAATATCGAAGTTGGTGAGTTCACCATCTGTAAGCATCACTTTAAAAAAATAAATGTTTGATCCACAAAACAATATTTCCTATGTCCTGTCTACCTGCTTCATTTCAGCCAATGAATAGGCTATGTTCCATCAGCAAAGTGTTCATGATCATATGCTTCTTTAAACTGTGATAATTCTTTTTTTTTTTTTCTAAATCAGACACTGTCTATTCCTAAGATTCAGATGTCCATGGTAGGGGTGTAATTAAGTTCACTGTTATAAAATATCCTTCTTGTTATCTTTTTAATAAATTACTGAGATGTAACATCAGTCTGAGAGCTGAAAGAAACCCCTTCATTTGCTGTTTGCCAAGTATCATCTATGTGATACAAATTCTACTTGATAAATCACACCCATACATTGCCATATCATACTACTAGTAATGCCTTCACAACCTTTTCTTCATCATTAGGGATTTTGGCAAAGTGAATGATTGGAACACAAGCAAGGGCATTTGTTCAAGATGTTCCAGAAAGAGCTGGGATCTGTTCTCTACTTTGCTGCCTATGTTAGCAGGAAGCTGCAAAAAAAAAAAGAAAGATAACTAGGAAGAGTGTTATTTTTAGTCTAAGTTTGGAAATGATGTTTGGAATACCCTGTTAAATGAGAAGGTGCTCTTTGAATATATAGCATCTTAAGGGGAAAAGCCAGCTTTAAAGAGGTTTTGAGACAGTTGCTTCTGGAAAAAAAAAAAAAAAATTGAGGTATCTAAGGTCTTTAGCCATACTGCTTGGAAGATTGATTCAAAACACAGTTTCTTCATCTAGGAAGGACAGAGGACCATAGATGCAACTCACTTCAAAATGGAGTTATGTAGGTTTCTGGTTGGGATTTACTGGACATCATTTCTTGTAAAGTCGAGGGACTGCAGTAGCTCTCCAATAATTTCCTTCCCTGAAATTCATCTGCATTTGCTCCTTTCTCCAGCGTTCCCATTTCTTTGTGATGGTATACTCCATCTATGCATTAGAATATTCAGCTAGAGTGTGTGTCTGATATTTTCTAGTTCAAATTGGCTGGAACGCAATGGATAGTTCCAGTTGCTTGTATAGAGTAGTTCTTTTTTGACAAGTTTTCTTTTGACAATGTTTAAGCAGCAGCAGCAAATCGGAAGTACAGCTTGCAGCAGGGAAAGACGCTTCTGCTTGCTCAAGTTTCCTGTAGTCAAATAGATGCCAAAAGGCTTTTCATAGTACTACTACTGTCTTGTAGGAATACTTGATCTAACCCTACCTTTGATACAATTACGAATGGGCTACTTTTCCACAAGGCGGAACATTTTTCTTTTAATAATATGGTTTTTGTAAGTTGGAAACATGAACTTGTGCACCAGTCAGGTGGAATGTACTCCTCCTTCTTCTTAAGTTTCACAACCTTATTTAGAAAATATTGACTCTGTGTAACTTCAAAAGAAGAATTCTGGGCATCTTCATTCTATGGATGTAATTTTTTTTCTACCATGCTGTTCTTGTTTTCTATGGAACTCATTTTTACCCATAAAAATATTTTCCCCTGACACCTATGGAAAATACCTATGTTTCCTCAATGTTGCAGCCTCAGTACATTGTTTAGAATTATTTCAACATGGTCCCAAGCATATCCGACAGCTAGACAGCAGAGGTTAGCAACAGTGAATGGGAATAACTTCTGAACCATTTCAGTAGATTTCCCGGGAGGGGCTTGCTTTCTGCCCCTGCAAATTTTCCCAGAGATATTGTCTGGTGAACAGTTGCATCAAAAGAGTATTTTTGCACAAACCTTGGGGCAAGCTCTGTCTCAGATTTACTAGTGAATGCAAAGAGGGTGAAAGTGCTGCTTCAAAGCCCTCTGTGCGCTTTCTGTACCAAAAGGGAGGTGACCCCAGAAATAAGTTTTTGATCTCTCTTCAAAACACGAGGCAAGTCACCACCTCATTCATCTTTTTCTGGGACTCATAGCATCGAAAGGCCAAGAAGCCCTCTTGCTTGCTAAAGTGTGTTCAGCAAAAAACCCTTGTCCCATCAGCAAATTTGAACACAACTGCATTTGAGTCAATTCCAATGCTGGCAGGGCAATACTCTAGCCCAGTAGTAACATGCCACTGTTAGAAGACTGTGTAAAAATCTTTGTGTACAAAGTAATGGGAGGGAAAAATAGAATTGGGAAGAACTGCACATTGTTCTGGAAAAAGCCTCCTGCCACAGTCTTACAGACGTCATTTTCTGGTATCATTTTTAAGAGTTGGAGTTTTTTAAATTTTGTACAAGATAAAATCTTACTGGACCTTGAAGTTTCCCTACTAGAAGTACAGCCATTTCTTAGTAGAATAGAAGTAAGCCATTTGAATGTGTACAAATGGCCTTTCAAAATACATATGCTATAGCACAATGTGAAAGGAATTAGCTATCAAAATAGAAATTCAAAGGTTTAAAAAGGTTTTGAATAAAGTAAGTCTAAGGTGATAGAAGAAGAAGAAAACAGCAGTTTTCTTCTTCTGCTGAAAAAACAACTCCGAGGACATTGTACTCTACAGGTGTATTATATCACTTTCTGAAAAACTGAGTAGGTTTGCTATTTCAAATGGTTTTCATTAGGAAGGAAGAGATTCCTTTGGAAAAAAAACTTCAAATTGACTTGCATTAATGTTATGACACTTCACCAATCATGAAGAAAAATTCTCATCACTTGATATGGAAATCATGACAGTAATGGAGACAAGGATGTCTAAGCCGTGCCATCAGGAACATAAAAAAGCATTAGAATGCAGGTAAGACTGAGCTCCTGAACTAGTCAGAAGAGAACGCAACCAAAACATTTTCCTTTAAGAGTCTTCAGGATGAACAGCAGATCAAATGTTTTCCTGTGAAGTATTTATGAATAGAATTAACCTTTAAAAGAACATTGTTTTCAAAAACCTGTGTCCAGTATCTCTTAGAATGATACACAGTTCTTATTACTAGAAAAATGAAAAGCACTTTTTTCCAAACTGTTGTGCACTTTTAAACGATCTACAATAAAAAGAGTACTTTTTCATGCTGGGCATGATGTTCATTACAAAAAAGCCTTGTCGCATGTTTGGTACTCTAGTGTCTTGATTAGCATAGTTTTTTATTCATCTAACAAGTTTCACATTGACTATTTTTCACCTTGAAATAGTGGCGTCTTTGTACTTATGCAGCATCCATGAAGAATTTCTTGGGTGTCATTTTGTACTCGATCCTAAACGGCAGCTTCTGCATTCTGCCATCCGTCTGGCTTTCCCGTTTGATGCAGCTTCTGAGAGGTCTTTTCAGAATTGAGGACTACCTGCAAGAATGATGCTAAATACATGCATTTTACCTCTTGGTTAATGCAAAACTGTTTTTCCTTTACAGCACAATAATAATAGGAAAAGAATGATGGTGGATTCAATTCTTACAGTAATACAAAGAGAACTATTATCATCATTAGAAACCAAGAAAGTCATATTTATTGCTCATGCAGTACAACCACTAATGCAAATTACCCTGTAAATTCAAAATGAATCTGTATCACAGGAGTGGATTGAATGCGTCTATTGATATTTTGCTTAAAGCAGAAAATTAATTCTTTTGACAGCCAACTCATAATTGCAACCTAACTTTCAACTACAGCTTTCAAACAGTGGAAACAAGTATGTTTATAAAACAATACAGTACAGTACACAAGACCAAAACAGGTCATAGACATTCAAATGAAAGAAAAGATCAAAGGACAGATTAATTCACATCTGCAAGCCCTCAAGAGCGTACAGGTCAAAAGTCCCCAGAAAACTAGGCCAGTGGCACAAATTCTCGATGTTGGCACCAGCAGAAGCAGCTGCTCTCTTTATAGGATGCAATCTTGCTTACATCACCCTTCAAAGCAATCTTCTGTCCCCCTGCCCAATACGCCTTCTGCTCTACTCCTTGGACTTCACGTTTGCATTTCTACAGAGTCCTGCAAAGTGACTCAAAGTTCAGGTAACAGATTTCCAAGATTTAGAAATACTGTGTTAAGTCTATTTGTTTCCTATTTCATCCCGTCTAAGCATACTGTAACTTTCTGAAGTGAAATATGTCGAGTATGTCACGTGTAGTTTACATGTTAGTTCTGCTTGACATTAAAACTTCTCACAGACCCCTGGGATGCCTTACTGCAAAAATATATAGCTGCAAAGAGTGGTTGCGCAAAGTTAGAATGGCCAGAAAACCATGTAAACAACCTAACAGTAGAGGCTTGAATTTCTGAATATAATCTTGCACCATCTAAAGTCAAAATAGTATATTGAAATGATTTTCATCTAATAATGAGCGTGGGGAAGAAAGAATCCAGATAGGCTTTTTTTTTTTTTTTTTTTTGAAACAGTTCCAGGAAATACATGGCCTTAACTTGGAAGTATAGCATTAAATATTTTTATACAGCATGAGTTCTCATTACCTAATCATATGATTTGTAGAACTGAATTGGAAAGTAGGAAATAAACAAAGAAAAATATTCAAGCTATAAAAGATTTGAGTTTAAAATTCTCTTTGTATTTCTGATTAAAACGATGAGGTAGCCAAATGGTCACCCATTATTTTCAAAAGCATCTGGACATAAAAAACGGATAAATTTCGGCGGGACTTGGATGTCAGGTATTCCTGAAAAGCTTTATTTCACTGCTTCCCAACCCTGATTCAATCCCCCTAAACGCAGCTGTATTTCAGATGCTCAGTGAAACTGTCCGTGTAATGCATATAGTTTACAAATAATCTGCAGAAAAAGCTAGCTAGATTTAAAGATCTTTTTTCTGTAAATGGCCTTCAACTGATTTCTACAAACACACAGCTGGGATTTCTGCTGTCTTCTTCAGGCCACTTCCTGCAGAGACCTCTCCATTAAATCTGTCTCGTTCTACTAAGAACGCTTCTGGTGATCCAAAGTCAGCACTGGGATTGTCCAACTGCATGGAATTACTGTCTGCTAGAGCTGCACACTGAGGGCTTCTGTGTGCAGCATCATGTGAGCCCTGCTAATGTCACCCTGTTGGTATAAACTGAGCTAAGTGGACCTTAAGGGACAAGATTGTGCACTGATTTTGTAATAGAAATTAGGTACTAAGAAGGAGGCGGGAGGATTTCAATGTTTCTGCCCCCAGCTGAAGCAACACTAAATCTCGGTCCTTATCTGAAAAACGAGGTGAATTAACCCGTTTGGCATTCATATGCCAAAAAGGTCAGTAATACACTCAGAACTGTCAAAAGAGTAACAATTCCAATCATTACTTTCTAAAAAGAATTCATTTGAAGAAGTCAGGAAGACAGATGAAACATGCAAATATCCTACCCTGAGAATCATTCTGTTGATCTGCACAGGTTTCTTATTATATTCCCATCTAATGCATTGGTCATGTGTGCTTGTGATGACACAAATACTTGCAAAGCTTACCAGATAAATCACGTTCTCTTCAAACAGCAAAGCATTTCTTGATGGTTGCATTTGCTAATTCCATTTAGACTCAATGTTCTTAAAGGTCTTTTCCAACCAAAGTTCCAACCACAATTCTCTAAGACGCACATCCTGATTGTCCTTTAGGTTTAGGGCAAATTTGGCAGAAAACCTCACACAAAGGGCCACTGCACCCTCCCCCCCACCGAAAGCCCACCCACACAGCCCCTTCCCTCAACTGGTTTGGGGAGAGAAGTGGGAAAAAGCTGTTTCTTTAACAGGCAAAGCACTCCCCAGCACAAAAAAATGAACAATGCCACATGACAAAACTCATTTGCCGCACTGAAGAGATGACAAATCAGAAAGTCTCTCCTATGGGTGCTCACTCTGTTATCAACCCCTCCGGCAATGGGGAAGGCTGCTGCCCAGGGTAGGCCCCAGTAGGCCACAGAGTGCAAGTTCCCAGTGCTTCCCAGGTCCCAGTCCGGAGCAGATTCGAAACGTTCCAAGAAAAGGGAAAGGAAAAAAAAAAACAGTCCAGGGAAAAATCTGCCTCAGCCAGCTGAACCAACGAAAAAGCAAATGAGCGCTCTGTTCTGCTCCGTCAGTGCCCAGACAACACAGTGCAGCGCAGAATGTGGAAGAGTGTTGCTTTTTAAGGAGTGCAGCCTCTGATAAGAAACTCGGTGCTTCTTCTTCTCCCCACCTTTGCTCTCAGAACCAGTCTTGAAGGCAGAGAATATCATATCCAGCATTAAGAGAACAGATGACTGGGGATACAAGCATCATAAAGTCACCCTAGGACACTGCTCCTTTGAGATATGTCACCAGACTATGCTAAGACCAAGTTTTGGAACTGCTCATTAAAATTCTACTCTCACAGTGAAGCTGAGGAGGAAACACAGCTCACTACAGTTACCTTGTGGCATGCCAGTGCTTCCTTTCAATCACAATGGTCTTCGTTTTTAAGTCCCTGACATCACAGGCATCATGAAACATCCTTTGTGCAGGAAGGAAGATAATATTCTTTTCATTGATGCTGATGGGTTAGCTGACATGAAAACTCACCACAGTTTTGTTTACTCCCCTAAATCCTTACTATCCCAAAATACAAGAACAGCTGTAAAAGCCTTGTGGCTACCTAATTTTTTTCCTAGACCTACATGGTGGGGTAAGAGATAAACAATCCCAAACTATGGTAATCCACAACAAAGCATTCTTGACCTCATATTCAGGTTCTGCATAGCGAGCTCTTCCTCCTGATCAAGTTATTCCATCGCAATACTTTGGGGAGTATCTCAGAGGGCTGGCTGTTGTTTGGTTTGAAAGCATCTTGATCATTCAGGAACCCAGTAGCAAGGACAAAGTTTAAAAGAAGATAGTGCTATGCATTGATTTTCATCTAGGACAGAGATATTTCTACAACACAGAAGGCTGACCTAATGCTTCACGACAACGTGGCTGAAGTGGCATCCTGGTCCCCATAGGTTTTTCTCTTTACTTTTAGCTGCTTTCTTACCAGATTAATGAGCTGAACTAGCTCAAAAAAGAATCAGATAAGTGCCAGAGCTTTCAAACAAAAAAAAAAAAACCAAAAAACCAAACAAAAAAAAAACCCAAAACAGATGCAAAAAGGTGATTTGTAAGTGCATTTGAAAACAGAAGTTTTTTGTACTTTTCATAGATACATGGCATTCTCTAGAATGATATTGCTCCAATGCTTTGGGTTTGGTTTTGTTTTTGTTTTTTTCCTCAATTCTAAATGTTACACATTCTTTTTTGGCCATTTTAGTAAACTGATTTTCTGATCCATGTGAAAGACAGTCCGAAGTTCCCCTCATTTGCCTCACGACCGTCCCCAGGACAGACATCGGGACCCTGAGGACCCTGACTGGAATGCTGGCATGCCGGTCAGAGAGGAATGCCAGAAATCCTGAGGCCCCTGAGCAGAATTCTGGCCTGCCAAGTGATTGTTGGCAGCTGTGTCTACAGTGACTGCTTCTAGCAGGGCCTGCAAAGGGGCGAGATGACCTATGGGCCTGCACGTGCTTCGCGACACCAGCCCAGGAATTTTCCCACCTCTTGGCCAGATGAACTTGCTGGGGCAACTGTGGTAGCCGCCCATGGAAAATCCTTCATCTGCTCCACTACCACCGTGAGGGACGCAGATTGAAGCCCCCCTCCCAAGGACTGAGGCTGAGACGCCCGTAATTCTGATCCAGGGCTGCTGGCCTGACTGAAGCAGGATGCCTGCTAAGTGTTGCCTGCAGATGTGTTCGCGGGACCTAGACTGGTTTCCTATAGAAACCAGTCCTGAAACAATAGCTCCCACTCACTGCTGATATTGATATTGACTTCTCCTGCTGAGAACATGGACTGTCTGTACCCGTCTTCAATACCATTTTCCCCCTCAGCAATTTCAATAGACTTGCGCTTTATTGTATCTGCTCCCCCTCAGCCATTTCTAGATCTGTTTCCCCCCTCAGCAATGGACTAGAATAGAACCTTGAGATAACCAGGACTTTGAGATCTCCCCTGGGAGAACTCCATCGGCTGGGCTGCGAGGACTTCATCTCTCTCCATTTGGTAGCTATACTCCCTCTCTCTTTCTCCCCCTCTTTTCTATTTTTTTCCTCTCCCTAATTCCTTGAAGGCATTTGCTGTGGTCATTCTAGAAAGGTGCATTTGTTTGGAGTGATACTGCAATCCCTTTTCCATCTTGTCTTTTGCCCTCCGAGATCAGTTAAGAAAACATCATCCCCCCTTGGTATGAGCAGATCAGAACAATATGTCCTTTCCAGCTGAAATTGGTTCTAGTCAATAGAAGCACACTGGTAGGTAAAAGTAGACTGTAAAAGATAACCTTCAGAATGTATTTCCCATGTCTTCCCATTCAAGCAAGTGAAGAAAGCAGACAGATCTTCAGATAACATGCTATGCGAATTGAAAGGAATCTTCTTGGAGGCAACTGTGAAACTCACGCAATGAAATACAGATGAGAGAGATGAAAGGGTCACATATGATGTCAAATCTACTCTTTTAATGTTTGAATGAAACAAGATTTCTTGAAGTACAATCCTACAAAATGAAGGTGAACTTGCAGAAGCAATTGAACTGGGTCTCCTTTAGAAACACAATGTTTTCTAATTAAACTGCGCATTCAGGAAGGCAACCTTGAAATCAAAAGGATTTAGAAAAATACAAATACCAAGACTGGCAGTTTGTTATCTTTCACAGTCTCTTTAAGGTAAGATTTATTTGAACTTCCACTTGTAGTAGGTCTGAAGACATTAGGAATGATGCAATATGAAAAAACCAAAACAAAACAACTTTCTCAAAAAGCTTTGAGAAACCAGAGAAATGATGATTTTTAGTGGTTAGGTAGTCCTTTAAAATTTGTCTTGGGGGGAGAGAGATAAAAAACTGACTGAGATCAAATGACTGTGGAGTATATTCCAAAACAGTAATGAAGAAGGTAAGGGGCAAGAGCCTG
Organism: Haemorhous mexicanus; assembly: GCF_027477595.1. NCBI lineage: Eukaryota > Metazoa > Chordata > Aves > Passeriformes > Fringillidae > Haemorhous > Haemorhous mexicanus. The sequence continues at coordinate 21,446,628 of NC_082345.1, read as the reverse complement.
TTAGAAAAATACTATGCTGGCTTCATCTATTGAAAGCATTCCAGAATGGTTGAAATTATGAATCATATCTTCTGGGATTAAAAAAAAAAAAAAAAAAAAAAAAGAGGAAGAAAACAGAAGGAAAAAAATATTTTGAACATATTTTTCCATTCCAAGATGGTATAATGGCTTTATTTCATTTTGTTCCTATGACCGGTTAATAGCTTATGAAATGTTTAGCAATAGAGAGTGAGAGTCTTCACACTAGCCATACCATTTGGATGTGTCTCTTTTACTTTCTAGAGCAGCAGATATGGTTTAGCACTCCACAATTCAGTCCCCAAAAGTGAGTAAGTGTGGCAGATTTAACCTAACTGCCCAGTCCACCAAAATGCCTAATTCTCTTGAAAAATGCTTTGCTCTATCTCATGATCTGGACATGTCTCTCTAGCTCCACTTTGAGCTTCTTGATCTTTCATCTACAGGATGAGATCCAATTTAGCTTAGCAAGGATGTAGCCTTTCCAAACCATATCTTTTACCTTCTGTATTCTTACAAGTACATTTCTACCGCAGGGACCAGTTTGGAAGATCCTAGTTGTTTTATTCCTTAGATTATGTTGCTGCATTAATTAGCTGTTCTTTGAAGTTTTTTCCCTGCTCAAGTATAGGGTCAGTGCTGAAATGATTGTGATGCTAACTCCTTATGATCTATTCTGCAGGCTTACAGAGTATGCAGCAAAGTTTTCTCTACTTCTGAGGACATTCTACTCTTTTGATGAGAAATGCTGAAGGTCTGACTTCAGTTGCAAAGGTATCTGATTGACAGATTGCAAAATTGTTAAGTCTAGTAACAGCAGGAAAAGCGTGCTCTTGCTCTGTATGTAAATGTCGTGTCAGCTGCTGTTGGGATAAAAAGCATGAGCATAAGCAAAGATATCTGCATGGATAGAAAAGAAAGAAAGAAGATATTTGTTGTGATTTCTGCACTAAGGAGCAAGAAGAAGCATGAAGCGCTAATTTCAGTGGCTAAGACAGTATCGTCCTTGGGCCAGTTCTCTTCAACATCTTTTGAAGCACTTGGACTCGGCACTTGAAGGAATATTAAGCAAGTTTGCCAGAGACGCTACATTGGGAGGAGCTGTCAACTAACTCCCTTGAGGCCAGTGAGACACTGCAGAGAGATCTTGACAAATAAGAGAGATGGGCAATTATGGCTGGGCGGGAGTCTATGCACAAATCACGAAAGGGGCGGGACTGCTGGGGAAGGCGTCCCAAGCTGTTGTATTTTCCAGCATCAGTCTCATGACATGGTTATGACAGTGGGAAGATGCCAGCAGCTCACGTCCCCAGCAGCAGAAAAAGAACTTCATGTTACAACTTACTTGAAAAGCTTTTTGACCAATCCCACAAAGCAAAAGCATATTGACAGTAGTTCTTTCCGATCCCTAGAAGCACACAGAACTTTGGTTCAAAGAACGCTTGCTTCTTTTGAATAAAAGACCTGCTTGTAAGCCTTAAGATAGAATGCACAGAGCTCCATTATTAAGCTTAGAACTTCCTAACATCTGGCTAGATCTACTTTGCTGTAGCTTAGGGAGTTCTTCTGGTCAAGCTTTAATACACAGGCCATTGTTCTATTTGTCCTTACTTCTCTACTTCTTCTATCATTTTTCTGCTGACAAACCTTATGACTACTGCTTAGCTCCAAGCACAGTTCTGCTGTCTCTGAGGCCTGCCTTTTGCAGCTTTCCCAAAATCCTCTGTTTCCAAGGATTCCCACAGGCAATCCCCAACCTTAGGGAGTTGTGCGATGGCAAGTGCTGGATTCAGCACCTGGGACAGGGCAATCCTGCTCTGTGTGTGTGTATAGACTAGGGAGCCAGAGGCTGAAAGGAAGCCAGGCTCCTGGCCAATGGCAAGCTAAATGGGTATCAGCAGTGCCCTGGCAGCCAGGAGGGCCAAGCCTGTCCTGGGGTGCATCAGGCACAGTATCACCAGCTGGGCAAGAGAGGGCATTGTCCTGCTCTGCTCTGCTCTGCTCTGCTCTGCTCTGCTGTGTTCTGGGGCGGCCTCACCTTGAGTGCTTGGGGGCAGTTTTGGGTACCACAATGAAAAAAGACACGAAGGTATCGGAAAGTTCTCCAATGAGGTTTACAAGGACAGAACTGGAGGAAATAGCATGCAGCTGAGTCAGGGGAGGCTCAGGTCCGGTATCAGGAAAAAGTTTTTTAACCAGAAGATGGCTGGGCACTGGAAGAGTCTCTCCAGGGTGTGGTCACAGCATCACACCTATCTTGAGTTCAAGAACCTTTGGGACATTGCTCTCAGGCATCTGGTGTGATTCTTGAGGAAGGTCCCATGCAGGGCCAGAAGTTGGACTTGATGCTCCTGACGGGCCCCTTCCAATTCAACTGATTCTACCACTCTATGATTCTGTCCTGGCCACTCAAGGTATATTACTTGATCTCACCAGATTTTGACCTGCTCTTGTTGGTCAGAATTTGTCCCTACTGCCTAATGATATTTACCACAGAAGACAAAGGGCCTTTTCTCAATTTTCTCAAGAAAGTTGAAGATGCACCCTAGAATCCTAAAAAAGTCTTTTCCTTGAAACAACACTGTCTCCTGCCCAGTATTCTTTCCAGATCTTAAGGAGAAAGAAGGCAAAATCAGGGGATGTATTACAATGAAGCACTGTCAAGTTTCCGGACCTTTAGCAGTATATTTGTACTTCCACTATTCTTTTCTATAAAATCATGGTTTTGTAGAGCATGTCATTTTCTAGCAAGACACATTTTTGCAGCTGAGCCCATCAGTCTCTGTGAGAATATATTGTCAAAAGCACAAAACATATGAATGGGCAGTGGCAAGTGAGGGGAAAATCCAGTATGGGAAGCAGCTCCGTGATACTACAGTAAGACAAGGAGGAGGAGGTGTTCCAGTTGACAGAGCAAAGAATCCCCCACAGTCCCTGGAGATATCCTAGTGAAGCAGGTTGTCTCCCAGCAGTCCCTAGAGAACCATGGAGGAACACATACCTACAGTGCAGCTGCTGGAGGGCTCCATGCCACAGCAGGTGAAAGTGCCTTGAAGGAAGCTGCAGCTTGTGGAGGGAGGGCCAGAAAACCATCCTTGACCTCTTCTTTAGCAGAAGAGTATGTGCAAATGTTTAACAGCTGCTAACTGGAATCTATCCTCTTTCCAGTTCTTGTCGTAGGTAAGTAGGACAATACAAGAATTAGAAGCCTAAACTGTTTGGCATGAGGCTCCCATTCTCTCTGCCACGCCCTTAAAATTTACTTTGAGATGAAATAAAACTCATGATCAAGTTCCTAAGGCTTGATGGTCAGGCTTCTCAGAAAACAGGCAGTGCAAAGAACTCTTGTCACTGTCATTTTTTTTCATAGAACTAAAAAAGTTAAAGTACTGTTTTCTAAGAACTTACGAAAATCAACTAGTAGAGGTGGTGAGAGTGAAGAGTATAATTAAGCTGGAAAGAGACTATCATGTAGCTACCTCATCTGCATAGAAGTTTTTTTACCAGGAACTCTGGACTTTTAAACAGATTTAGGACACAATAGTTATCTCTGGGAATGTTTTAGTAAGTCTAGAACATTCATCTTTAAATAGCTCGATCTGTTTTACCGTTATGACTTACGTTTTAAATTTTATTTGAGGAGAAATATTTGCCATTCAGATCATTTCAAGTTCTGAAGCATTTCAGTTGTTGACAGTTTTTGCTGTCTCCTGAGGGTAGGAAAATAGTCCTGGAACCAATACTGAAAGAAACTAGATGGAAAAATTAGTTTTCCGCATTCTTTTCTGTCTATTCTATGAGGCACAAGAGCAAAACCACTGCTATGAGTCTGAGTTGCCTTACCACTCATGGATGACAACCTTGTAGTGAGTAGTCTGTTATTTGCACACATTCTGATGCTGGTGGTTACCTGTTGTGCAGAAAGATCTGTAAACTATTTTCACGGAAAGACATTCCTGAATTGCTTCACTTATCTCTGAAGCAGAGAACTAAGCTGGCACTCTACTTCGGAGATCTTCCTGTGCTCGCCCCCAAACCCGTTTCCTTCAAATGCAATTTACTTTCAACCAAAGCACTTCATTACTTCATCAGGTAATCTCTTGTTCTTAATGTTCGGGGTAGTGTTTTAAAAGGGTAAGAACATATTCTAGTAAGAAGGTAGAACCTCTTTCTTAAGTAGTAGACATCACTGGGCTTTGGTTCATGCACCAGAACAACAGCAAGGAATGTCGTTTGCAATCAATAGATGGGTTGGGGAAACCGGCCACAAGTTTAGGAATCTTTCTCCAATTAATTATGCTTTAAAATTCGTCTCTTAGCATTTCAAGTGTGCTTTTATTAAAACAATCAACTATTTATTACCTGTACCACAACGAAGCACAATCAGCAGTGCTTGTGCATCCTTCACCAATTCCAAGAAGAAGAATGGTCTGAGCCTCCAGTATAGCTCATTACCATAAGCTGAAAAAAAGTTCTTGGAAAAAATTCTTTTGCATCCTTCTAAACCTTATGCAGCACTTCCTGGCCAATCTTACATTTTCTTTTCTCCAGGAGATGGTAAGAACTCGAGTACCTTCATGACAACCGTCGTGGGACGCTTGCTGTGCTGGCAGAGTTCCTTTTTGAGATAATGCCTGGAAAAGCTTTTCGCTAAGGTCTAGGCGGCAAGAGACGCAGAAGACGGGCATACGCAGCTGTCCGAAGGTAGGTGCCGGTCCCCGGCGGCTTTCGGCAGAAGCCGCGGTTCGGAGCGCACCGCGACCGGCAGAAAGCTCTGGGCGCGAAAAAGCCGCTTCTTCGCCTCCGGCAGCCGGAGAGCTCGGCCGATGCTGAGAAGTCAAGAACGAAGCCGCACAGCACTGGGATTAAGTGAGCAGCTCTCAAACTGAGGGAAAACGATAACTAACCACTTTCCAACAGTTTCAACTTGCATTACCATAAGTAGGGAAAAAGTTCTTGGACAGCTTTCTTTTGCATCCTTCTAAACCTTATGCAGCACTTCCTGGTCAATCTTACATTTTCTTTTCTCCAGGAGATGGTAAGAACTCGAGTACCTTCATGAAAACCGTCGCGGGTCGCTTGCTGTGCTGGCACAGTTCCTTTTAGAGAAAATGCCTGGAAAAGCTTTTCGCTAAGGTCTAGGCGGCAAGAGACGCAGAAGACGGGCATACGCAGCTGTCCGAAGGTAGGTGCCGGTCCCCGGCGGCTTTCGGCAGAAGCCGCGGTTCGGAGCGCACCGCGACCGGCAGAAAGCTCTGGGCGCGAAAAAGCCGCTTCTTCGCCTCCGGCAGCCGGAGAGCTCGGCCGATGCTGAGAAGTCAAGAACGAAGCCGCACAGCACTGGGATTAAGTGAGCAGCTCTCAAACTGAGAGAAAACGATAACTAACCACTTTCCAACAGTTTCAACTTGCATTACCATAAGTAGGGAAAAAGTTTATGGACAGCTTTCTTTTGCATCCTTCTAAACTTATGCAGCACTCTCTGGCCAATCTCACTTTTTCTTTTCTCCATGAGATGGTAAGAACTCGAGTACCTTCATGAAAACCGTCGCGGGATGCTTGCTGTGCTGGCAGAGTTCCTTTTAGAGATAATGCCTGGAAAAGCTTTTCGCTAAGGTCTAGGCGGCAAGAGACGCAGAAGACGGGCATACGCAGCTGTCCGAAGGTAGGTGCCGGTCCCCGGCGGCTTTCGGCAGAAGCCGCGGTTCGGAGCGCACCGCGACCGGCAGAAAGCTCTGGGCGCGAAAAAGCCGCTTCTTCGCCTCCGGCAGCCGGAGAGCTCGGCCGATGCTGAGAAGTCAAGCACAGCACTGGGATTAAGTGAGCAGCTCTGAAACTGAGGGAAAACGATAACTAACCACTTTCCAACAGTTTCAACTTGCATTACCATAAGTAGGGAAAAAGTTCTTGGACAGCTTTCTTTTGCATCCTTCTAAACCTTATGCAGCACTCTCTGGTCAATCTTACATTTTCTTTTCTCCAGGAGATGGTAAGAACTCGAGTACCTTCATGAAAACCGTCGCGGGTCGCTTGCTGTGCTGGCACAGTTCCTTTTAGAGAAAATGCCTGGAAAAGCTTTTCGCTAAGGTCTAGGCGGCAAGAGACGCAGAAGACGGGCATACGCAGCTGTCCGAAGGTAGGTGCCGGTCCCCGGCGGCTTTCGGCAGAAGCCGCGGTTCGGAGCGCACCGCGACCGGCAGAAAGCTCTGGGCGCGAAAAAGCCGCTTCTTCGCCTCCGGCAGCCGGAGAGCTCGGCCGATGCTGAGAAGTCAAGCACAGCACTGGGATTAAGTGAGCAGCTCTGAAACTGAGGGAAAACGATAACTAACCACTTTCCAACAGTTTCAACTTGCATTACCATGAGTAGGGAAAAAGTTCTTGGACAGCTTTCTTTTGCATCCTTCTAAACCTTATGCAGCACTTCCTGGTCAATCTTACATTTTCTTTTCTCCAGGAGATGGTAAGAACTCGAGTACCTTCATGAAAACCGTCGTGGGTCGCTTGCTGTGCTGGCAGAGTTCCTTTTAGAGAAAATGCCTGGAAAAGCTTTTCGCTAAGGTCTAGGCGGCAAGAGACGCAGAAGACGGGCATACGCAGCTGTCCGAAGGTAGGTGCCGGTCCCCGGCGGCTTTCGGCAGAAGCCGCGGTTCGGAGCGCACCGCGACCGGCAGAAAGCTCTGGGCGCGAAAAAGCCGCTTCTTCGCCTCCGGCAGCCGGAGAGCTCGGCCGATGCTGAGAAGTCAAGAACGAAGCCGCACAGCACTGGGATTAAGTGAGCAGCTCTCAAACTGAGGGAAAACGATAACTAACCACTTTCCAACAGTTTCAACTTGCATTACCATAAGTAGGGAAAAAGTTCTTGGACAGCTTTCTTTTGCATCCTTCTAAACCTTATGAAGCACTTTCTGGTCAATCTTACATTTTCTTTTCTCCAGGAGATGGTAAGAACTCGAGTACCTTCATGAAAACCGTCGCGGGTCGCTTGCTGTGCTGGCAGAGTTCCTTTTTGAGATAATGCCTGGAAAAGCTTTTCGCTAAGGTCTAGGCGGCAAGAGACGCAGAAGACGGGCATACGCAGCTGTCCGAAGGTAGGTGCCGGTCCCCGGCGGCTTTCGGCAGAAGCCGCGGTTCGGAACGCACCGCGACCGGCAGAAAGCTCTGGGCGCGAAAAAGCCGCTTCTTCGCCTCCGGCAGCCGGAGAGCTCGGCCGATGCTGAGAAGTCAAGAACGAAGCCGCACAGCACTGGGATTAAGTGAGCAGCTCTCAAACTGAGGGAAAACGATAACTAACCACTTTCCAACAGTTTCAACTTGCATTACCATAAGTAGGGAAAAAGTTCTTGGACAGCTTTCTTTTGCATCCTTCTAAACCTTATGCAGCACTCTCTGGTCAATCTTACATTTTCTTTTCTCCAGGAGATGGTAAGAACTCGAGTACCTTCATGAAAACCGTCGCGGGTCGCTTGCTGTGCTGGCACAGTTCCTTTTAGAGAAAATGCCTGGAAAAGCTTTTCGCTAAGGTCTAGGCGGCAAGAGACGCAGAAGACGGGCATACGCAGCTGTCCGAAGGTAGGTGCCGGTCCCCGGCGGCTTTCGGCAGAAGCCGCGGTTCGGGGCGCACCGCGACCGGCAGAAAGCTCTGGGCGCGAAAAAGCCGCTTCTTCGCCTCCGGCAGCCGGAGAGCTCGGCCGATGCTGAGAAGTCAAGAACGAAGCCGCACAGCACTGGGATTAAGTGAGCAGCTCTCAAACTGAGAGAAAACGATAACTAACCACTTTCCAACAGTTTCAACTTGCATTACCATAAGTAGGGAAAAAGTTTATGGACAGCTTTCTTTTGCATCCTTCTAAACCTTATGCAGCACTCTCTGGCCAATCTCACTTTTTCTTTTCTCCAGGAGATGGTAAGAACTCGAGTACCTTCATGAAAACCGTCGCGGGATGCTTGCTGTGCTGGCACAGTTCCTTTTAGAGAAAATGCCTGGAAAAGCTTTTCGCTAAGGTCTAGGCGGCAAGAGACGCAGAAGACGGGCATACGTAGCTGTCCGAAGGTAGGTGCCGGTCCCCGGCGGCTTTCGGCAGAAGCCGCGGTTCGGAGCGCACCGCGACCGGCAGAAAGCTCTGGGCGCGAAAAAGCCGCTTCTTCGCCTCCGGCAGCCGGAGAGCTCGGCCGATGCTGAGAAGTCAAGCACAGCACTGGGATTAAGTGAGCAGCTCTCAAACTGAGGGAAAACGATAACTAACCACTTTCCAACAGTTTCAACTTGCATTACCATAAGTAGGGAAAAAGTTCTTGGACAGCTTTCTTTTGCATCCTTCTAAACCTTATGCAGCACTTCCTGGTCAATCTTACATTTTCTTTTCTCCAGGAGATGGTAAGAACTCGAGTACCTTCATGAAAACCGTCGCGGGTCGCTTGCTGTGCTGGCAGAGTTCCTTTTTGAGATAATGCCTGGAAAAGCTTTTCGCTAAGGTCTAGGCGGCAAGAGACGCAGAAGACGGGCATACGCAGCTGTCCGAAGGTAGGTGCCGGTCCCCGGCGGCTTTCGGCAGAAGCCGCGGTTCGGAGCGCACCGCGACCGGCAGAAAGCTCTGGGCGCGAAAAAGCCGCTTCTTCGCCTCCGGCAGCCGGAGAGCTCGGCCGATGCTGAGAAGTCAAGCACAGCACTGGGATTAAGTGAGCAGCTCTCAAACTGAGGGAAAACGATAACTAACCACTTTCCAACAGTTTCAACTTGCATTACCATGAGTAGGGAAAAAGTTCTTGGACAGCTTTCTTTTGCATCCTTCTAAACCTTATGCAGCACTTCCTGGTCAATCTTACATTTTCTTTTCTCCAGGAGATGGTAAGAACTCGAGTACCTTCATGAAAACCGTCGTGGGTCGCTTGCTGTGCTGGCAGAGTTCCTTTTAGAGAAAATGCCTGGAAAAGCTTTTCGCTAAGGTCTAGGCGGCAAGAGACGCAGAAGACGGGCATACGCAGCTGTCCGAAGGTAGGTGCCGGTCCCCGGCGGCTTTCGGCAGAAGCCGCGGTTCGGAGCGCACCGCGACCGGCAGAAAGCTCTGGGCGCGAAAAAGCCGCTTCTTCGCCTCCGGCAGCCGGAGAGCTCGGCCGATGCTGAGAAGTCAAGAACGAAGCCGCACAGCACTGGGATTAAGTGAGCAGCTCTCAAACTGAGGGAAAACGATAACTAACCACTTTCCAACAGTTTCAACTTGCATTACCATAAGTAGGGAAAAAGTTCTTGGACAGCTTTCTTTTGCATCCTTCTAAACCTTATGCAGCACTTTCTGGTCAATCTTACATTTTCTTTTCTCCAGGAGATGGTAAGAACTCGAGTACCTTCATGAAAACCGTCGCGGGTCGCTTGCTGTGCTGGCACAGTTCCTTTTTGAGATAATGCCTGGAAAAGCTTTTCGCTAAGGTCTAGGCGGCAAGAGACGCAGAAGACGGGCATACGCAGCTGTCCGAAGGTAGGTGCCGGTCCCCGGCGGCTTTCGGCAGAAGCCGCGGTTCGGAACGCACCGCGACCGGCAGAAAGCTCTGGGCGCGAAAAAGCCGCTTCTTCGCCTCCGGCAGCCGGAGAGCTCGGCCGATGCTGAGAAATCAAGAACGAAGCCGCACAGCACTGGGATTGAGTGAGCAGCTCTCAAACTGAGGGAAAACGATAACTAACCACTTTCCAACAGTTTCAACTTGCATTACCATAAGTAGGGAAAAAGTTCTTGGACAGCTTTCTTTTGCATCCTTCTAAACCTTATGCAGCACTTCCTGGCCAATCTTACATTTTCTTTTCTCCATGAGATGGTAAGAACTCGAGTACCTTCATGAAAACCGTCGCGGGTCGCTTGCTGTGCTGGCACAGTTCCTTTTAGAGAAAATGCTTGGAAAAGCTTTTCGCTAAGGTCTAGGCGGCAAGAGACGCAGAAGATGGGCATACGCAGCTGTCCGAAGGTAGGTGCCGGTCCCCGGCGGCTTTCGGCAGAAGCCGCGGTTCGGAGCGCACCGCGACCGGCAGAAAGCTCTGGTCGCGAAAAAGCCGCTTCTTCGCCTCCGGCCGCCGGAGAGCTCGGCCGATGCTGAGACGTCAAGAACGAAGCCGCACAGCACTGGGATTAAGTGAGCAGCTCTCAAACTGAGGGAAAACGATAACTAACCACTTTCCAACAGTTTCAACTTACATTACCATAAGTAGGGAAAAAGTTCTTGGACAGCTTTCTTTTGCATCCTTCTAAACCTTATGCAGCACTTCCTGGTCAATCTTACATTTTCTTTTCTCCAGGAGATGGTAAGAACTCGAGTACCTTCATGAAAACCGTCGCGGGTCGCTTGCTGTGCTGGCACAGTTCCTTTTAGAGAAAATGCCTGGAAAAGCTTTTCGCTAAGGTCTAGGCGGCAAGAGACGCAGAAGACGGGCATACGCAGCTGTCCGAAGGTAGGTGCCGGTCCCCGGCGGCTTTCGGCAGAAGCCGCGGTTCGGAGCGCACCGCGACCGGCAGAAAGCTCTGGGCGCGAAAAAGCCGCTTCTTCGCCTCCGGCAGCCGGAGAGCTCGGCCGATGCTGAGAAGTCAAGAACGAAGCCGCACAGCACTGGGATTAAGTGAGCAGCTCTCAAACTGAGAGAAAACGATAACTAACCACTTTCCAACAGTTTCAACTTGCATTACCATAAGTAGGGAAAAAGTTTATGGACAGCTTTCTTTTGCATCCTTCTAAACTTATGCAGCACTCTCTGGCCAATCTCACTTTTTCTTTTCTCCATGAGATGGTAAGAACTCGAGTACCTTCATGAAAACCGTCGCGGGATGCTTGCTGTGCTGGCAGAGTTCCTTTTAGAGATAATGCCTGGAAAAGCTTTTCGCTAAGGTCTAGGCGGCAAGAGACGCAGAAGACGGGCATACGCAGCTGTCCGAAGGTAGGTGCCGGTCCCCGGCGGCTTTCGGCAGAAGCCGCGGTTCGGAGCGCACCGCGACCGGCAGAAAGCTCTGGGCGCGAAAAAGCCGCTTCTTCGCCTCCGGCAGCCGGAGAGCTCGGCCGATGCTGAGAAGTCAAGCACAGCACTGGGATTAAGTGAGCAGCTCTCAAACTGAGGGAAAACGATAACTAACCACTTTCCAACAGTTTCAACTTGCATTACCATAAGTAGGGAAAAAGTTCTTGGACAGCTTTCTTTTGCATCCTTCTAAACCTTATGCAGCACTCTCTGGTCAATCTTACATTTTCTTTTCTCCAGGAGATGGTAAGAACTCGAGTACCTTCATGAAAACCGTCGCGGGTCGCTTGCTGTGCTGGCACAGTTCCTTTTAGAGAAAATGCCTGGAAAAGCTTTTCGCTAAGGTCTAGGCGGCAAGAGACGCAGAAGACGGGCATACGCAGCTGTCCGAAGGTAGGTGCCGGTCCCCGGCGGCTTTCGGCAGAAGCCGCGGTTCGGAGCGCACCGCGACCGGCAGAAAGCTCTGGGCGCGAAAAAGCCGCTTCTTCGCCTCCGGCAGCCGGAGAGCTCGGCCGATGCTGAGAAGTCAAGCACAGCACTGGGATTAAGTGAGCAGCTCTGAAACTGAGGGAAAACGATAACTAACCACTTTCCAACAGTTTCAACTTGCATTACCATGAGTAGGGAAAAAGTTCTTGGACAGCTTTCTTTTGCATCCTTCTAAACCTTATGCAGCACTTCCTGGTCAATCTTACATTTTCTTTTCTCCAGGAGATGGTAAGAACTCGAGTACCTTCATGAAAACCGTCGTGGGTCGCTTGCTGTGCTGGCAGAGTTCCTTTTAGAGAAAATGCCTGGAAAAGCTTTTCGCTAAGGTCTAGGCGGCAAGAGACGCAGAAGACGGGCATACGCAGCTGTCCGAAGGTAGGTGCCGGTCCCCGGCGGCTTTCGGCAGAAGCCGCGGTTCGGAGCGCACCGCGACCGGCAGAAAGCTCTGGGCGCGAAAAAGCCGCTTCTTCGCCTCCGGCAGCCGGAGAGCTCGGCCGATGCTGAGAAGTCAAGAACGAAGCCGCACAGCACTGGGATTAAGTGAGCAGCTCTCAAACTGAGGGAAAACGATAACTAACCACTTTCCAACAGTTTCAACTTGCATTACCATAAGTAGGGAAAAAGTTCTTGGACAGCTTTCTTTTGCATCCTTCTAAACCTTATGAAGCACTTTCTGGTCAATCTTACATTTTCTTTTCTCCAGGAGATGGTAAGAACTCGAGTACCTTCATGAAAACCGTCGCGGGTCGCTTGCTGTGCTGGCAGAGTTCCTTTTTGAGATAATGCCTGGAAAAGCTTTTCGCTAAGGTCTAGGCGGCAAGAGACGCAGAAGACGGGCATACGCAGCTGTCCGAAGGTAGGTGCCGGTCCCCGGCGGCTTTCGGCAGAAGCCGCGGTTCGGAACGCACCGCGACCGGCAGAAAGCTCTGGGCGCGAAAAAGCCGCTTCTTCGCCTCCGGCAGCCGGAGAGCTCGGCCGATGCTGAGAAGTCAAGAACGAAGCCGCACAGCACTGGGATTAAGTGAGCAGCTCTCAAACTGAGGGAAAACGATAACTAACCACTTTCCAACAGTTTCAACTTGCATTACCATAAGTAGGGAAAAAGTTCTTGGACAGCTTTCTTTTGCATCCTTCTAAACCTTATGCAGCACTCTCTGGTCAATCTTACATTTTCTTTTCTCCAGGAGATGGTAAGAACTCGAGTACCTTCATGAAAACCGTCGCGGGTCGCTTGCTGTGCTGGCACAGTTCCTTTTAGAGAAAATGCCTGGAAAAGCTTTTCGCTAAGGTCTAGGCGGCAAGAGACGCAGAAGACGGGCATACGCAGCTGTCCGAAGGTAGGTGCCGGTCCCCGGCGGCTTTCGGCAGAAGCCGCGGTTCGGGGCGCACCGCGACCGGCAGAAAGCTCTGGGCGCGAAAAAGCCGCTTCTTCGCCTCCGGCAGCCGGAGAGCTCGGCCGATGCTGAGAAGTCAAGAACGAAGCCGCACAGCACTGGGATTAAGTGAGCAGCTCTCAAACTGAGAGAAAACGATAACTAACCACTTTCCAACAGTTTCAACTTGCATTACCATAAGTAGGGAAAAAGTTTATGGACAGCTTTCTTTTGCATCCTTCTAAACCTTATGCAGCACTCTCTGGCCAATCTCACTTTTTCTTTTCTCCAGGAGATGGTAAGAACTCGAGTACCTTCATGAAAACCGTCGCGGGATGCTTGCTGTGCTGGCACAGTTCCTTTTAGAGAAAATGCCTGGAAAAGCTTTTCGCTAAGGTCTAGGCGGCAAGAGACGCAGAAGACGGGCATACGTAGCTGTCCGAAGGTAGGTGCCGGTCCCCGGCGGCTTTCGGCAGAAGCCGCGGTTCGGAGCGCACCGCGACCGGCAGAAAGCTCTGGGCGCGAAAAAGCCGCTTCTTCGCCTCCGGCAGCCGGAGAGCTCGGCCGATGCTGAGAAGTCAAGCACAGCACTGGGATTAAGTGAGCAGCTCTCAAACTGAGGGAAAACGATAACTAACCACTTTCCAACAGTTTCAACTTGCATTACCATAAGTAGGGAAAAAGTTCTTGGACAGCTTTCTTTTGCATCCTTCTAAACCTTATGCAGCACTTCCTGGTCAATCTTACATTTTCTTTTCTCCAGGAGATGGTAAGAACTCGAGTACCTTCATGAAAACCGTCGCGGGTCGCTTGCTGTGCTGGCAGAGTTCCTTTTTGAGATAATGCCTGGAAAAGCTTTTCGCTAAGGTCTAGGCGGCAAGAGACGCAGAAGACGGGCATACGCAGCTGTCCGAAGGTAGGTGCCGGTCCCCGGCGGCTTTCGGCAGAAGCCGCGGTTCGGAGCGCACCGCGACCGGCAGAAAGCTCTGGGCGCGAAAAAGCCGCTTCTTCGCCTCCGGCAGCCGGAGAGCTCGGCCGATGCTGAGAAGTCAAGCACAGCACTGGGATTAAGTGAGCAGCTCTCAAACTGAGGGAAAACGATAACTAACCACTTTCCAACAGTTTCAACTTGCATTACCATGAGTAGGGAAAAAGTTCTTGGACAGCTTTCTTTTGCATCCTTCTAAACCTTATGCAGCACTTCCTGGTCAATCTTACATTTTCTTTTCTCCAGGAGATGGTAAGAACTCGAGTACCTTCATGAAAACCGTCGTGGGTCGCTTGCTGTGCTGGCAGAGTTCCTTTTAGAGAAAATGCCTGGAAAAGCTTTTCGCTAAGGTCTAGGCGGCAAGAGACGCAGAAGACGGGCATACGCAGCTGTCCGAAGGTAGGTGCCGGTCCCCGGCGGCTTTCGGCAGAAGCCGCGGTTCGGAGCGCACCGCGACCGGCAGAAAGCTCTGGGCGCGAAAAAGCCGCTTCTTCGCCTCCGGCAGCCGGAGAGCTCGGCCGATGCTGAGAAGTCAAGAACGAAGCCGCACAGCACTGGGATTAAGTGAGCAGCTCTGAAACTGAGGGAAAACGATAACTAACCACTTTCCAACAGTTTCAACTTGCATTACCATAAGTAGGGAAAAAGTTCTTGGACAGCTTTCTTTTGCATCCTTCTAAACCTTATGCAGCACTTTCTGGTCAATCTTACATTTTCTTTTCTCCAGGAGATGGTAAGAACTCGAGTACCTTCATGAAAACCGTCGCGGGTCGCTTGCTGTGCTGGCACAGTTCCTTTTTGAGATAATGCCTGGAAAAGCTTTTCGCTAAGGTCTAGGCGGCAAGAGACGCAGAAGACGGGCATACGCAGCTGTCCGAAGGTAGGTGCCGGTCCCCGGCGGCTTTCGGCAGAAGCCGCGGTTCGGAACGCACCGCGACCGGCAGAAAGCTCTGGGCGCGAAAAAGCCGCTTCTTCGCCTCCGGCAGCCGGAGAGCTCGGCCGATGCTGAGAAATCAAGAACGAAGCCGCACAGCACTGGGATTGAGTGAGCAGCTCTCAAACTGAGGGAAAACGATAACTAACCACTTTCCAACAGTTTCAACTTGCATTACCATAAGTAGGGAAAAAGTTCTTGGACAGCTTTCTTTTGCATCCTTCTAAACCTTATGCAGCACTTCCTGGCCAATCTTACATTTTCTTTTCTCCATGAGATGGTAAGAACTCGAGTACCTTCATGAAAACCGTCGCGGGTCGCTTGCTGTGCTGGCACAGTTCCTTTTAGAGAAAATGCTTGGAAAAGCTTTTCGCTAAGGTCTAGGCGGCAAGAGACGCAGAAGATGGGCATACGCAGCTGTCCGAAGGTAGGTGCCGGTCCCCGGCGGCTTTCGGCAGAAGCCGCGGTTCGGAGCGCACCGCGACCGGCAGAAAGCTCTGGTCGCGAAAAAGCCGCTTCTTCGCCTCCGGCCGCCGGAGAGCTCGGCCGATGCTGAGACGTCAAGAACGAAGCCGCACAGCACTGGGATTAAGTGAGCAGCTCTCAAACTGAGGGAAAACGATAACTAACCACTTTCCAACAGTTTCAACTTACATTACCATAAGTAGGGAAAAAGTTCTTGGACAGCTTTCTTTTGCATCCTTCTAAACCTTATGCAGCACTCTCTGGCCAATCTCACTTTTTCTTTTCTCCAGGAGATGGTAAGAACTCGAGTACCTTCATGAAAACCGTCGCGGGTCGCTTGCTGTGCTGGCAGAGTTCCTTTTTGAGATAATGCCTGGAAAAGCTTTTCGCTAAGGTCTAGGCGGCAAGAGACGCAGAAGACGGGCATACGCAGCTGTCCGAAGGTAGGTGCCGGTCCCCGGCGGCTTTCGGCAGAAGCCGCGGTTCGGAGCGCACCGCGACCGGCAGAAAGCTCTGGGCGCGAAAAAGCCGCTTCTTCGCCTCCGGCAGCCGGAGAGCTCGGCCGATGCTGAGAAGTCAAGCACAGCACTGGGATTAAGTGAGCAGCTCTCAAACTGAGGGAAAACGATAACTAACCACTTTCCAACAGTTTCAACTTGCATTACCATGAGTAGGGAAAAAGTTCTTGGACAGCTTTCTTTTGCATCCTTCTAAACCTTATGCAGCACTTCCTGGTCAATCTTACATTTTCTTTTCTCCAGGAGATGGTAAGAACTCGAGTACCTTCATGAAAACCGTCGTGGGTCGCTTGCTGTGCTGGCAGAGTTCCTTTTAGAGAAAATGCCTGGAAAAGCTTTTCGCTAAGGTCTAGGCGGCAAGAGACGCAGAAGACGGGCATACGCAGCTGTCCGAAGGTAGGTGCCGGTCCCCGGCGGCTTTCGGCAGAAGCCGCGGTTCGGAGCGCACCGCGACCGGCAGAAAGCTCTGGGCGCGAAAAAGCCGCTTCTTCGCCTCCGGCAGCCGGAGAGCTCGGCCGATGCTGAGAAGTCAAGAACGAAGCCGCACAGCACTGGGATTAAGTGAGCAGCTCTGAAACTGAGGGAAAACGATAACTAACCACTTTCCAACAGTTTCAACTTGCATTACCATAAGTAGGGAAAAAGTTCTTGGACAGCTTTCTTTTGCATCCTTCTAAACCTTATGCAGCACTTTCTGGTCAATCTTACATTTTCTTTTCTCCAGGAGATGGTAAGAACTCGAGTACCTTCATGAAAACCGTCGCGGGTCGCTTGCTGTGCTGGCACAGTTCCTTTTTGAGATAATGCCTGGAAAAGCTTTTCGCTAAGGTCTAGGCGGCAAGAGACGCAGAAGACGGGCATACGCAGCTGTCCGAAGGTAGGTGCCGGTCCCCGGCGGCTTTCGGCAGAAGCCGCGGTTCGGAACGCACCGCGACCGGCAGAAAGCTCTGGGCGCGAAAAAGCCGCTTCTTCGCCTCCGGCAGCCGGAGAGCTCGGCCGATGCTGAGAAATCAAGAACGAAGCCGCACAGCACTGGGATTGAGTGAGCAGCTCTCAAACTGAGGGAAAACGATAACTAACCACTTTCCAACAGTTTCAACTTGCATTACCATAAGTAGGGAAAAAGTTCTTGGACAGCTTTCTTTTGCATCCTTCTAAACCTTATGCAGCACTTCCTGGCCAATCTTACATTTTCTTTTCTCCATGAGATGGTAAGAACTCGAGTACCTTCATGAAAACCGTCGCGGGTCGCTTGCTGTGCTGGCACAGTTCCTTTTAGAGAAAATGCTTGGAAAAGCTTTTCGCTAAGGTCTAGGCGGCAAGAGACGCAGAAGATGGGCATACGCAGCTGTCCGAAGGTAGGTGCCGGTCCCCGGCGGCTTTCGGCAGAAGCCGCGGTTCGGAGCGCACCGCGACCGGCAGAAAGCTCTGGTCGCGAAAAAGCCGCTTCTTCGCCTCCGGCCGCCGGAGAGCTCGGCCGATGCTGAGACGTCAAGAACGAAGCCGCACAGCACTGGGATTAAGTGAGCAGCTCTCAAACTGAGGGAAAACGATAACTAACCACTTTCCAACAGTTTCAACTTACATTACCATAAGTAGGGAAAAAGTTCTTGGACAGCTTTCTTTTGCATCCTTCTAAACCTTATGCAGCACTCTCTGGCCAATCTCACTTTTTCTTTTCTCCAGGAGATGGTAAGAACTCGAGTACCTTCATGAAAACCGTCGCGGGTCGCTTGCTGTGCTGGCACAGTTCCTTTTAGAGAAAATGCCTGGAAAAGCTTTTCGCTAAGGTCTAGGCGGCAAGAGACGCAGAAGACGGGCATACGCAGCTGTCCGAAGGTAGGTGCCGGTCCCCGGCGGCTTTCGGCAGAAGCCGCGGTTCGGAGCGCACCGCGACCGGCAGAAAGCTCTGGGCGCGAAAAAGCCGCTTCTTCGCCTCCGGCAGCCGGAGAGCTCGGCCGATGCTGAGAAGTCAAGAACGAAGCCGCACAGCACTGGGATTAAGTGAGCAGCTCTCAAACTGAGGGAAAACGATAACTAACCACTTTCCAACAGTTTCAACTTGCATTACCATAAGTAGGGAAAAAGTTCTTGGACAGCTTTCTTTTGCATCCTTCTAAACCTTATGCAGCACTTCCTGGTCAATCTTACATTTTCTTTTCTCCAGGAGATGGTAAGAACTCGAGTACCTTCATGAAAACCGTCGCGGGTCGCTTGCTGTGCTGGCACAGTTCCTTTTAGAGAAAATGCCTGGAAAAGCTTTTCGCTAAGGTCTAGGCGGCAAGAGACGCAGAAGACGGGCATACGCAGCTGTCCGAAGGTAGGTGCCGGTCCCCGGCGGCTTTCGGCAGAAGCCGCGGTTCGGAGCGCACCGCGACCGGCAGAAAGCTCTGGGCGCGAAAAAGCCGCTTCTTCGCCTCCGGCAGCCGGAGAGCTCGGCCGATGCTGAGAAGTCAAGCACAGCACTGGGATTAAGTGAGCAGCTCTGAAACTGAGGGAAAACGATAACTAACCACTTTCCAACAGTTTCAACTTGCATTACCATAAGTAGGGAAAAAGTTCTTGGACAGCTTTCTTTTGCATCCTTCTAAACCTTATGCAGCACTTCCTGGTCAATCTTACATTTTCTTTTCTCCATGAGATGGTAAGAACTCGAGTACCTTCATGAAAACCGTCGTGGGTCGCTTGCTGTGCTGGCACAGTTCCTTTTTGAGATAATGCCTGGAAAAGCTTTTCGCTAAGGTCTAGGCGGCAAGAGACGCAGAAGACGGGCATACGCAGCTGTCCGAAGGTAGGTGCCGGTCCCCGGCGGCTTTCGGCAGAAGCCGCGGTTCGGAGCGCACCGCGACCGGCAGAAAGCTCTGGGCGCGAAAAAGCCCCTTCTTCGCCTCCGGCAGCCGGAGAGCTCGGCCGATGCTGAGAAGTCAAGAACGAAGCCGCACAGCACTGGGATTAAGTGAGCAGCTCTGAAACTGAGGGAAAACGATAACTAACCACTTTCCAACAGTTTCAACTTGCATTACCATAAGTAGGGAAAAAGTTCTTGGACAGCTTTCTTTTGCATCCTTCTAAACCTTATGCAGCACTCTCTGGCCAATCTCACTTTTTCTTTTCTCCAGGAGATGGTAAGAACTCGAGTACCTTCATGAAAACCGTCGCGGGTCGCTTGCTGTGCTGGCACAGTTCCTTTTAGAGAAAATGCCTGGAAAAGCTTTTCGCTAAGGTCTAGGCGGCAAGAGACGCAGAAGAAGGGCATACGCAGCTGTCCGAAGGTAGGTGCCGGTAGCCGGATTCTTTTAACAGAAGCCGCTCTTCGGCGGGCTCTCTTTCCTTCATAATGGGTTTTGCTGGAGGAAGCCGCTTTTTCGTTTCCGGGAATACCTAGAGAGGAACACTAGCTAAAGACGTGATTGGCACCATTATGTCGAGTTTTGCTCGTTCCAGCAGGAATAACTGTGTTCTTCCTTACGCTAGATGGCGCTGCTTCTCAAGGTTTGGCTGCTTTTAATCATTTGGGGTGCTGGATGTTCAAACGACTTATCGTAACTTCTTCTATTTTAAGTCAGGTGCTCACTGACGTAGATCCTATTAGATATAGCACACTGCAAATAGGAGGTGAAATAGATTTATTGTTACTAGCACATGGGTACGAGTGTTAGGAATTTTATAAGGAATATGTTGCATGAATCTTTTGGACCATTCTGCAGCCATTCATACGAAACTCACACAAGTACAAGACAATATGAAGAAATTGACTGGGAACGAGTGGGGTTTGCATCAATGGTTTGAGGGATGGGAAAGAACTGGGTGGTTGAAAGATCTCGTAAATGGAGCTTTGTTTTTACCAGTAGTCATTATTTCATTGCTTTGTGTTATTCCATGCATGGTGAAACTGGTGTGCCTCTTGCTAAAAATTACATTGGAAGAGATCTGGCTGGTGCAAGAAGAAGGGGCAATTGTGACAATGTATCTGAACCGCTTAGACTACGGGCTGCACCAGCCATCCAGCGTGGAACGGTTCTTCTCAGAATTTTCTCAGGGCCCTCTGGAATTCATCAAGACATAAGCCTTGCTAAAACAAGAGAGGAAAAGCTGAGAAACTAAATTCCAAGACCACAAGAACTCCAAAACGGGGGGGGGGGGGGGGGGGGGGGGGGGGCAAAGTACCTGGACTGTAAGGAAACACATCTTCTGAGAGGTGCACGCAGAATGCGTGGACAAGACAAAGGCACCAATAAGAAAAGCGTGACTAGCGTGTGCAGAGAGTCAGAATGAGTAAGTGCATCATGTAAACCATAAACGGCTTCTGCTTAATCCTCTTGGTCCATTGTGCAGGAGTCCTGAATTTCCCATAAGTGATACTTACTAAAAGGGTTCTGATTTTAATGCTAGAGTTACTGTCTATATGATGATTCATGGGAATAGTTCTTTCAAGTCCTTCCCTTGCTGACATCAGTCAGTTTCATCTTTTCCTGAATGTACTGCTGGCTATACATAAGTGATGAATAGAAGGGAATGAGTTTTAGGGATATGTTGCAAGGAAATAGATTGGTAGCTCTGCTTCCATTTCCATTGTCTAAGAAGAATTCCGAATATTTTTGGCCCTTTCATAGACCTCTGACTCGATTAGCATCAGCAGGGAGGGACATTTAATTGGTTTTTCTCCTTTTTAGAGAGAAGCTAATGAAAAAGTTTCACCAGAATCAGAGCAGGCTGCGTAACAAGAAGAGCGTCATGAAAAGGCGCCAATCCTATCCTCTTAGTATTGCTAGTTGTGATTGGACTTCAATGAAATGTGTCAACTCTGTGTTCCTGGGTATCACATCAGTAACAGGTACTTCATCTGCTGTACTTCTCTCCTAAAGCTAAGAACAGAATCCCAAATAATCTTGATTCCAAGGTCTCAATTCACCCTGTGATGCTGACAGGTGAAATAGGAGTGGAAGGTGCACCAGTAAATGAACTTGAATGGCCTATCTAAATCAGCGGCCACTGATTTCCTGAAGGCCTTAACAGGTCAGTTGCCCCTATTTTTCTTGGGGTTCTTTTATTCTTTGGTCATGTTTTTCTTGGGATTCTTTGAATCCTTCCCCACCAGTTCAGCCTCTGCTCTCAAATCCTTTGCTGTCATTTAAAGTATCTCAAGAGCCTGGAAACTGTTGTCTTTATTTATCAACCCATTATTCCCTTCCAAAGGTTGTTTGCCTCAAGTCTCATTCTTGCTGATTTTCTGCTAGTTCATTGTCAGATGGCAGCAGGTGTTCTGTAAGAGCAAGTACACAATCCTATAGCTTGCTTTTCTTTTGATTTGGCCTGTCTAGAAAATGGAATGACTGAACATCTCCAACAGCATTTTCTCTCCCCATTGTGTTTCACCGCAAGGGCAGATGCCAATCATCTACCTAAACTCTTGGTGGTGAAGAAACTAGTGGTATGCTGTTGCATATAGGTAGAACTTTCCGAAAGGAAGGCCTTGTAAAACCATGGCTGAGGCCCGTTACTTTGGCTAAGTAGAAAATGACTAGGGGAAAGTGAGACAGCTGAATTAGAGGTAGATCAAGAAGTTCTAGAAGCATTGCGTGTTCACAGCGTGGGGTATGACGATTGGTTGAATTATGTTTGTTGCGGCTTAAAGCTATGCAAGTGATAAAGGCCTGTCTGCTTCAAAAGCCTGGCTTTTGCAAGAAAGCGGCTCTCCTTTGCACCTGCCTGGGGACTCTGCGTCACTACGAACCCTCACGCCCAGTTTGCCAAGGAGATGATGAGTAGGAATGTTGCAGAGCTGCTGTGTGCATATGAAAGGAATGGCAGAGAGTGAAGCCGTGGACAATTTCTGGGCTTTAGTACAATGCTGCTGCATTGGTGCCAGTTTAGTCGGTTTTCCATCAGTGGCATTTCTGTCTAGAAGTACACTGCCCAGAGTCTTTCTAGCATTTGATGCCATTTCCTTACTGCCATTAATACCTTCCTTCAGTTTCAAGGATGAGAGAATCTTTACAGGATTTTGAAGATCCCTGTTAGGAAACACTATGCCAGAGGAGTCATCACTCCCTTTTCTTTTGCCTCCTTTGTAATTTTTATAGACTCATTTCACATTTCTGCTAATGGCAATAAGAATACTGAGACTACTTAGCAGGGTTGACGCTCTCAGCTGCTTTCCTCTTTCCTACTGCTTCATACCGGATGTGACTTGATGGCCTCGTTTTGCAATCAGCATTTTGCTGTGGTTTGCTAAAACCTGGCATGCACTGCCAACTCACAACTTGTGTGTTGGCATTTCAGGGGCTTTGATGCGTTCCTTTCTGAGATTGCCATGCACTGGACTTTCACAGTCACAAAGACTTCATCCACCATCGGTCGAATTTCAGTATTTAATACTCTTTCCTGGAATGTAGGCAACCTAGCAGCAAGTACTAAATTCGCTGCAAGCCCTGTCTTCCCAAAGGACCATTCAAAAAGTTTGCTTTTCCCCTCTGACCAATCTGACAGTATTTTGATGAAGAATTTGGTACCTTAATAGAACCTCTTAGAAGGGATCTCATGGCAGACAACATCTCAGGCTTTCTTGAAATACTGGCTCCTTTGGATCTCAATTCCATTCAGAGTGCATTTAAGATTTTTTTTTCACTGAAGCCATTCAACAATGCCTCTTCTCTTTAAAATGTACTGCAGGTGAGAAAGATGGATCCCCGTGAAAGGTTCTATTGATATCAAAATTCGTGCCCAATGGACTGTGCTGATGGAAATCAAATACTAGTCTAGTATTTTGAATCCAAATAATTCCTCCCAATCAGGCCCGACAGGATTGTTTGGCTTTGAATCTGAGCACGTGGACAGTAGTGGATGGTCCACAGGTTGAAAAGAGTGTAGATTCTTCTCCTTCTTTTCATTGATGGCTCAGAGACTGAAAAGGCAGCTCCAAAATGGTAAATACATCCCTACAGATTCAAAAATTGTTCTTCTTAATTTGCATCTCCACCATAACAACAGATGCTTAGAACTAAATTACCAATGGGAATTTTATAGCTTCTCAGAAATGAAACAGGACCTGGCTTATGGGCCTTAGCAGTAGCTACAAGTTTTTCAGCACAAGCCATCTCAAAAGTATTTTAACTTTACCGTACTTTTCTGTCTTATGCTTTCATCTCAAGGATGCAGGAAAAAAACAAAACAAAACAAAAAAAAACCAAAAAAAAAAACCACAAAAAAAAAAAACCAAAAAAAAAAACCAACAAAACAAGAAACCCCACCAAATTGATAATAAGCAAAATCAGTGACATATATAGAAACAGATCCCATGGTTTTTAACTTCCAAACTTGTCTTCTCAGCACACTCTCTACAATGGAATTGTTTCCCTATCTGCCTTGAAACATTTTGCAGCAAAAACACTCTAAGGTCCTGCTGGGTGTTTTGTTCAAAAATGACTTCTTCTGGTTTTCTGTCCATAAGCGGAGTAACGTGACTGTGCTGGCAGCTGACCAAAGGAGGTAGGAAGAGTAATCATCATCCACAACACTGGGGCTAAGGAAATTTCCACAGAAAATTACCTGCCCTATTACTTGTTCACGTGTTGGGTTGAACGTTCAGAATCTGTTTCCATTTTCCCCATTCATAGAATGTTCTATTTCACAGAATTCCAGCCCCTCAAACATCAGTCCTGCCAGAACTGCCCGCCATAGGGGGCTGGCATAGGGGATCTGCTAATGTCCACTGACTCTTACCAGTATAGTGCTTGTCACTGTTGCAGATCAAGAACTTCTGAATAGTTTGGATTCATGCTCTTTGAGGGGTTGAAAACAAGAAAAGAATGACTAGACATTTCCATGATCAAATCCCCTGATGGAATAAAAATAGGAGCATAATAAATGTATCCATTGTTCTAAGAAGGGAGATGAAGGCTCCAAATGATTACTTGCATACTTCCTGTTCTAAATCCCTTGTTATCTGGCAAATTGCAGAAGATTCCAGGCTTTTGCCAAAATGCAAACCAGGTTAAAATGTGAAGCCTTACAGTTTACTGGATAGAAAACTTCATCATCCATTTTTAAATCTTTGAGATTGTTATGTACTTCCTATTACTACCCTGAGGTTTAGAGCTGTAATTCAGAGAGAAAAGAATGCTATCTTGAATTCATTCTAGTAAATCGGCACTCTCATCTTGTCGGCACTCTCTCCTCTTGGTTTTCACTTCTGAAACTCTGTACGGAAGAGTGCATTAATGCATAGAGCTCTGCATCAATTCTTTACAACAGTTTCCCCTGTAATTCTTCTTTTAAGGCAAACCTATAAACATCCACACATTCTTACCCCACCACTTCTTAAATTCTATTGAGAAGCAAAAAAAAAAAAACCCATCAAACCACTAAATCACTGCTCCAATAAAAAAAGCAGTCCATTCACTGCTTTCTTAGCAGGTTCTTTACCTTGTATTAATATGGCAACCTTTTCTTGCTCTTCTAGATTAGAACCAAATTCTTACAGCATATAAGGAAACATAGGTTTACTGTATCTGATTCTTAGATACAGAAGTCCAGCAAGGAGTTCAGACCTCAAAAGAAGTGTCTGTACAACAAGATTCAGCACAACGTTGAGACATATTAGCTATTTTTCAAGAAAAGCGGCCAAACTGAAACTTTTTAGACTTCTCTACAATCATGCATGCCTGCTTCCAGAACCTGACCTTCGTTGCTGGAAACTAGCTGCAATGTTACTGTAAACAATGCTGTGAATGTAGGACATCGTCATTCTTCTCTTCCATTGAAAACCTCAAGTGGAGTCACGTCACTTCTCTTCAAAATTCTGTATTTCCTTGCAAACTGGTCAAATAAGGATAAATAAAGCGTTCTGTTCATTCGGTTTAAACCAAATGTTCAAAATGAAAAAAAAAATCCATTCAGATATGGTCTGCAATAATACAGTAGAAGAGAAGATGAACCAGACTGGCCTACAACAGAAAGAAGTGAAGCAGAATTTGGGAATTTGGAAGACCTTATGATGAATAATTCAAATAAATAAATAAAAAAAATATTGCCTACCCAAATTCAATCAGTGATGCACAGACAGAGAAAAAGTACTAATTACTACTAATATTTCTTTCATTCTCAGACAAGAAGTTCAATGATCCTCTTGAATGCACGGAAGATTCTTGGAAAAGACAGCAGCCTTCTTCTTCACCACATACTCCTCAGAACACCAGGAGACAAATCATTTGAGCTGTGAGGATCTTTCTCTCTGTAAAACTCCCAGAGCATAGCCAATATTCTATTCCTTTAGGGATCCTCGCCTCCCTGGGGGAGTGCTGGATAGTCTACATCCCGGTACATCAGCCAGACACTCCACCTTATTTCCCATGGCTACTGCAGCAAGGACATCATCTACACTGGCTTTCTAGCCAAAATAGATGCAAGGCACAATGAAGAACATAGCCAACACCTTGAGCACAGCTTATGGGTTTCGAAAGAAAAATCTCAGGATGGCAATACTGGATCTTCTGATCCAAACCATCAGGAAACATTTCTTTAGAGGTGTTGGGAAAGATGAAAGTTTGACAAGAAAGTCTCACAGATATGTATGCTTGGCAGAAAGATTTTTCAATGTGGAGTCTGAAGAAGGAATAGAGTTGGAAGCAAGTTTTGATCTAGAAGAAAAGAATTGCTGAGCCTGTCTTACTGGATAACCGAGGATACCTTAGTTAGAAGAGGGTTTTATGACTTACAGCAAAGGATAAACCCACCCCAAACAAGAAGATGTTTTTACCAAGCAGGAAGCTAGCACAGGCAAACAAGTCAGCAAATGCTGCAAGCAGAAAAAGCTCTCCAAGTTTTCCACTGTCAAGAAAACTGAAAAACAACTTTCCGCTTCAACTGTAATATACTGACTTTTAGTGAGTGGAGAATAGCAACATATGGTAATTAGAGTCGTTAGGATAGGCTATAGATAATAGTTAAGGGATAGATTGGTTCTACTGTATGAAGATGCTCAGCAAAGTGCCAAAACCAAAGGGTCTCCAGGCCTGCCTGTAGCTAGAGCTGACAGCTGTAGGCACAGGCTCTGTTGCCCACTACCCTGGACTGCTGCAACGTCTTGGATGGAATAAACTGCATTTTGGAGAGCCGCCTGGACTCCCACATCCCTCATTTAGGCTCTTCCATGGAGGTGAAAAAAGCCTCTGGGTATTGTACAAAAAAACAGCTATGTAATCTAGAGTTGCATGACCCAATATTTCTATTGAACTGGAACAATTTTTATCAATATTATGGATCCACTTCTTTTCAGTGCGTTTGGTCAAAAACATAAAGCATCGTTTAAAAGACATTCTTGGATGCGTACTAAGTACTACGAATTAGTTAAGGTGTTGGTTTGGCATGGCTTGGTTTTTGGTGGGGAGGGAAGAAGCCAGCCACAGAAGTGATTTTTTGTGCAAAGCTCCTAGAAGCTTCCTCCATGCCTGGCAAAGTGAATCCCTGCTTGGCACTAAGAACAGACATGCTGCTGAGCCAATTACAGAAGCTGATAGCGCCTTGGTGATATATTGAAGAAGGAAATCAAAACTGCAGCCAGTTAACCTTGAAGTTGGGAAATTTTTAGGTTGGCACCTCTTCTGCTTTGAAAGCCAAACCAGTGAGACACTCTGTTGCAGTGTGTGTTTATTATTGTACTGCAGTTCTAGTAGTCCGTTTTCTAAGGCTTCCTATTTTGTGCTGTTATAGCATATGTTATTATGAATGGATTGTTCCTTTCCCCCCAGTATTGTTGGCTTTTGCCCTAGCTGTCCCTCTCCCCAAAGACCTGCCCTTTTGTTCCCTGTTCCTTCTCCCATTGAACATCAACCCCTCCCCAAGCCTGCCCCTTTCTCTAGAAACTTCCCTCTCAATTTTGTACCCTTCAAAACCCCAGTGGTTTCTTCAAGTTATTCTCCTCCCCTGTAGTCCCCCTACTGGTTTCAACATTGTATTCCCCTCCTTGTCTACCACCCCCAGTTTCTCCCAGTTGGTTAAAGATTGTATCCTCCCCTGGGACCTTCCCCCCATTTAGAAGTTGATGGATGCCTTTGAATCATTGTCTTTCTGTCCTTGACCCTCCAGGGAGTAAACTGAAAAATATGCAGAAGACCTCTCCCTGTTCCTTGTCCCTGCCCTCAGCGCAGTTCTATCCCCAAGGCAGTCCACCTGTGCCGTAGAGCAGCTGTGCCCTACAGCTGCAGCCCGGATTCGACAGCTTTCTTGGGGCAGCCCACTCTCGCTGTCAGTGTCGGGAGCTAGTTGGGCTAAAGAAATCCAGCACCGCAGCAAGACTCCAAGTCAGAAATCCAGTTTATTAGGAAAAGGGGGAAAAACCCAAATCCATGCAAGAGTACAAAAGAAAAACCACTGACAGAGTCAGAATACAAACTGACATCCTGCTAGTTAGGGTGGTGAAAGCAGTTTGGATGAAATGGTCTTGTTGAAGTGGTGATTCTGTAGAAACCATCTGGTAGCTCTCGTCCTCTGGAAAACCAGTGGCTAAGGGTGGCCGTTCCTCTGGCAATGCAGTAGAAATAGTGCTACTTGCCTTCTAAAACCCAGATGATATCCAGGTGGGGATGCTTAGCTCCTACCCCCTGGGCAGAGCATCTCCCAATGGGCTGATATCGTTCTGAGTCATGATGTGGGTCCTTGATTACCCGTGAAACAGAAATGGCTCCTGGAGGGAGTTATCTCTGAGTCATGTGGCAAGACATTGATGGGCCCATTAACAGGAGAGAAGGAAAAAACGATGCCACCCCTGGTTTCCTCAGTTCTTGAGGGTGGGAATAGGATGCATTTTGATATTATAAGCTAGGACAATACAGGATGCAGGTTTTTGCATTTGCAGGGAGTTTGTATGGATTTGAAAAGTATCCTCATAGCAGAAGCACAAAAGTATTCTCATACCCCTTTTAATCATCTTCAAATGAAGCAATTCTCCCAATAACCTAAGGCATGAATGACTTGCAAGTGAGTTGAAGAAACACGCCAAAGATAAGTAGTGTTCAACTGCAGAGAATTGTTTAGGGACATCATACCCTAATATTTTAAATCAGAAAGCATGGATGGACGGGTCATTTTTCCTTAGTTGACTACAGAACCAGCGGTCCTTTGCAGGAGGGTCTTTGGATTTAGGATGAGACTGGCAACTAAGAGCATGGCTACACAGAAGGTGCTACTTTTAGACCAGAACATTCAACTACTAAAGGCAGATAGGAGAATAGCTGATTAGTGACAGCTCCGACAGGAAGAGTCCGCAGCTTACCCCGTGGGAACAATAGTAGCACATTTCAATTTTAGAAAACCATTCATTTCAGAGGACCAAGCATCAGTAAAAATAGAAGGTCAAGTAAAGACATCCTAGTGCTCTTCTTATCAGAAGCATCTTCCTCCATATGAGAGTATTTAGGAAAGGACAGTGCGTTCATAAGGAAAGGTGTGCCAGTTACAAAACCTGCAGAACAAGGCAAGACAAACTTATATATTTTATTTGCTATTTTTATTTCACCTGCTAAAAAATGATTTTTTTTAAGACTGAATTTTATGAATTCTGCAACGCTGTCTTTTTGAACGTCTTCCTACTCGTATTAAACACCGAGGTGACAAAGAGAGCAGCAGTGGAAGGAAAGCTGGTCCATCTCCCCCTCCTTGTGGCTTTAGGCCAGTGAGCGATTAGAAGTTGGTCACTTCATTTGAGATAAATAGCTTTACCAAGAGAGAATATTATCCAGCCTTGATCTTTCCTTTGGAGCTGATCCACTTTGTAGTCATGAATTCTTGACTCAGCTGGGGAGAAACAATGGCATTACGGCCATGGATGTTAGAGTGCGCTGATGGGAAATGAAGTTTTCATCTTCCGGTCCTTGCTTCAGTAAATATTCCAAATTCATCAGAAAGAAAATTCGAAGACCAGGAATCCCCACTCAAATGACCTACTTCAAATAGTCTGCACGCATAAGAGACATCAAGCAGGTGCTCTCATCTGTTAGGGGAATACCCAGCCAGTATATTATTGTCTACTTAGGAGGCAATAATTTTGGAAATCATTGAATTTTTTGTATTGCAAGTGAATGGTCAACACATTTTATTACTGGATTAGGTAAAATCATGTCTTCTGCATCCTTTCAGAGAGGAAGATTACCTGGATCTAAAGCTGCTCAGCTCCATGATGGGATGCTTTGTCTTCAAAGGGAACTCTAGTCTTTGTCCTTTTGGATTGCTTCCATAGCTTTTCACTCACTCTTCAGGTACCTGTTAAAATGGCCTCTTATCCCATGCAAATTTTTATGGGCATAGTCACAGAATTGGGAAGTATTCCATAAAGTCCACAGGCCTTGTTGAGATGGATGCACAGGTCTCAAGGGTGTTAGCAGATGTTATTCTGAGGCCACTCCTGATCATGTTGGATGGACCATGGTGACTGAGGAAAGTGCCCAAAGACTGGATGAAAGCAAATGTCACCCATCTTGAAAAAAGGCAACCAGGAGGACTCAGAAAAGTACAAGCCAGCCAGCCTCATTTGGATCCCCAGGAAGTTGATGGAGTAGCTATTCCTGGAAAGCATTGCCAGGCACACGAAGGAGGACAGAACAAATGTAGTCAGCATGGATTTACCAGGGGAAATTGGGGCTTGACGACTTTTTAAACTCCTCTGGTGAATGAACTTGCCTGGTAGATGAAGAGAATATCATCTGCCTGGGCTTCAGGGAAGTTTTGGACGTTTATCTACATGGCAGCACACATACCTACGGGAAGGAATAGTGCAAAGAGCAGGGAACCAGTGTCTTTTCAATGATGCTCAGTGAAAAGACAAGAGGCAGTGGGCACACACTGCAATACAGGAGATTGCCTCTGAGCATCACAAAATTATTTTTTATCGTGACGGTGACTGCACCATGGCACAGAGTGTCCAGAAAGATGGTGGAGTCTGGATCATTGAAGACATTAAAAGTAGGCCCAGATATAATCCTGGGCAACAGGCTCTAGGTATCCTGGTTGAAGCAGGGGGATGGGACTTGGGGAGCCGCACAGAGCCCTTCCACCCTCATTCATTCTGTGCTAGTGAATTCTCTTAGAGATGCATTTCAAGGACTGGCATGACAAAGCTCTGTGCAGAGTGAGATCCAAATGGACGTGGGATTTAAGTTCCTTAAGTAGTGTTCAAGAAGAATGTAAAACTCCAGGAAACCTGTCTCTTCCATAACTGAATCCCTTTCATGGGAAAATTCCCCAGCTCTAGAAAGATCCTCTGAGACGCATGCTTAAGACTGACACTGGCAGAGCAAATTTCTCCCTATGCGTGTCTAAGACCAGTTAGGATCTTTACCAAAAGTGTTGTCAACGTAGTCACAGAAGGCATATTGTTAAGAAGTGACAACTTACATCAGAATGGCAAATATTGGTCCACCAATGAATTACTGTATGGGAATTATCGACTTGTATTCCAAATAAATAAAAAGGAGTTGGTCTTTATTGAACTCTTTCATTGCAATATTCATAAGGGAAGAAAAAGACCTATGTCCTTAACTTTCTTCATTCTAACAAAGATTTAAAACATTCCTTGTAAAAAGCGTATCTGAATTATCGGTCTATGAAACAATTTGAGTTGGGAAAAAAGTCCTAAAATTGTGTAGACAGTTGCAGAGAAAGCAAGAAAATAGGAAAGAAACAAAAACAGAGAAAAAGAGTCATCTTGAGTCTGCTAGCTAGTTCTAGAAGTAGTCTGCTAGAAAAAGGAAACCCCAGTGGAATTTCAAATGTGTTCATGCACTTGATTCAGTAACTGGTCAATGTAAAAACCAGTCCTTTCGTACAACTTCCCCCAGCAACAAAAACTTCAACAGATTGACGCCACCATCATGCCTGTCCCAGATGTATTTAAAAGAGAAATGATGATTTTCTTGAAAATCTATTTGCGTACAAGTTGCAAGACATTGGAGGGATTCTCCACATTCTCCTTCCTCCACGCGGCTTGAAAGTCTATTTGATAAAATATGCAACAAAGCATGTGATTTACAAGGTAGAGTAAAATGGATGACTTGGGAATTGATCTCTTTTGGATATGAAACTTCATATCCACTCTCTGGGAAGTTTCTAAAAGAAATGATGGAGCTGAGGCATGAATCTGCCACTCCGAGTGCTAAGCAAACATAGACACTCCCCTTCACATGGCCCCACCTTCCGCACACACCTAGGCATGCACAGAGATCAGCATAGCAGATCATGAACACCTTGGAAAAGACTGAAATGCTAAATAGCTCTCTTTGTGGACAAAATAGCCGGTACACTATTTCAAATATCTGGTACAAAAACTCTGTTGAATATCTACCTCATATTTAAAACACAGGTTTTCATTGAATTCTGTTTGCAGAATATTTTCCTTCCATTTGTTCCTTTAAAATTCCTTTGTTCTATGTCTAGAAATATTTTCTTCTACAAATAGAAAGAATTAGATGATGTCTTTTCAGAAGAAAACATTGGTTTAGACAATTTTTAACCATCATGGTATGGAAGAATTTATTTGTCCCTCACTAAGGAGGAATAAGTATTTTGATCCTAGATCATTTACAGTGAAATACTTGACATTTTTAAGATGCTTTCAATCAATTTTGATCCTCATTGCTTATTCATTGTAAACAGTAAGTTTTCAGTGCATGGAAAGTGTGTGTGGTATGTCTACATTAGTTCAAACACCAATTCCAACTAATGGCCAGGCTGAACTACAGTAAATAATGTCCTGAAGGATATTTTGCCGCCTTCTTTGGCACTCCTTGAAATCCTAATGATTGGCATGAAGTGTCGAAATACAGAGATTTTCTCTCAGAGGGTGTCCCATGATGAAACCCATCCCATGTGTTTGATGTTGTAGTTCTTACCGCTTTTAAAAGTTGATATCTTCTGCACAGTTTTCATGAAGCTTTCTGTTACAGTAGTGAAAATCACAGAGAAATGCAATTTTGTACAACTTTGAATTTACCCCAAGAGCTGAGAGAAAATTTGTTCGTATAACTCAATCTGAGTCTCTTCTATATTCAAGCTTTGTTTATCTACCATCAAGGGTCGCATTCGTTGCTGTTCAAAGCCCCATCCAAGCTGACTTGAATACGTTCAGGGATGGGACATCCACAACTTCTCTGGGCAACCCGAAGCAGCGTTCCAGCACCCCAACAGCAAAAAATGTCTTCCTTTCATCTAATAGAGATCAGAAATACTAAATCTAGGTATATAAACTTTGAGGAAAGGTTTGAAATTCTATTGATTTGAAACACATTTGATATGAATACTAACTTCCAGACGACTGAAAGATGTTGATGGCCATTTGAGATTGACACTTTTTGAAAAAGTGCATGGAATTGAAAATTAAAACCGGCAAAATTAAAAACTTCTTGCCATTTTCTTTTAGCTCTGATCTTCAAAATTGCATAGGTCAGATATCTGTGCTTCATGCAAATCTCTCAGATACTCTCAGACCAAAGCTTTTCTTTCAGACTAAACTGCGGTTTAGGTAGAACACGAGTGCTTAGTGAAGGTTTTTCTGGGCATAGGGGGATTTGTGTGCACAAGAGGTTTTATCCAAACTGGAAAATTCATCCCAGCTGCATTTGTTCATCATTCCTACTGCATCAGGCCTGAAGATTCTGTGAAAAGTATCCTGTGGACCTTGAACATAGCTCATGTGAAAGAGATGAGAGGTGATGGAGAAGTTGAGGGAGAGAATCAAGAGCATATGGCCCAGTAAAGGCACCAGAAAGTACTTTTTCATGTGGTCCACAGCCCGAACAATTGTTTAGCACCATTTGAAGGCTGTGTCTGACAAAGAGGGCTGAAGCACGTCTTCAAAATATCCAGTAGATCAAAATCCATTGAAGCAAATGACCCTGGCCAGTCACCTTGCTGCTGATCATTCACCCTCCATAACAGCTGATCAGGCCTAGCAATGCTGCTGCAAAAGTATTGTGAAAAAGGTAGGCACATTTTCACAGAGGCAGGGGAAAATGCCCTTGGATGGTGATTCCAAGGGATAACTTGATGGAGCAAGTTAGGTACCCTTATCTACTGTGCAATATCAAAGTTGGTGAGTTCACCATCTGTAAGCATCACTTTAAAAAAATAAATGTTTGATCCACAAAACAATATTTCCTATGTCCTGTCTACCTGCTTCATTTCAGCCAATGAATAGGCTACGTTCCATCAGCAAAGTGTTCATGATCATATACTTCTTTAAACTGTGATAATTCTTTTTTTTTTTTCTAAATCAGACACTGTCTATTCCTAAGATTCAGATGTCCATGGGTAGGGGTGTAATTAAGTTCACTGTTAAAAAATATCCTTCTTGTTATCTTTTTAATAAATTACTGAGATGTAACATCAGTCTGAGAGCTGAAAGAAACCCCTTCATTTGCTGTTTGCCAAGTATCATCTATGCGATACAAATTCTATTTGACCCATCCATTGCCATCTAATACTACTAGTAATGCCTTCACAACCTTTTCTTCATCGTTAGGGATTTTGGAGAAGTGAAAGATTTGAACATAAGCAAGGGCATTTGTTCAAGATGCTCCAGAAAGAGCTGCCGTCTGTTCTCTTCCTTGCTGCCTATGTTGGCAGGAAGCTGCAAAAAACCCAAAGATAACTAGAAAGAGTGTTACTTTTAGTCTAAATTTGGAAATGATGTTTGGAATACCCTGTTAAATGAAAAGGTGCTCTTTTAAAAGATGGCATCGTAAGGGGAAATGTCAGTTTAAAGAGGTTTCGAGACAGTTGCTTCTGGAAAAAAAAAAAAAATTTGAGGTATCCAAGATCTTTAGCCATACCACTTGGAAGATTGATTCAAAACACAGTTCCTTCATCTAGGAAGAACAGAGGACCATAGATGCAGCCCATTTCAAAACGGAGTTCTTTATGTGTCAGGTTGGGATTTACTGGACATCATTTCTTGTAAAGTCGAGGGACTGCAGTTAGCTCTCCAATAATTTCCTTCCCTGAAATTCATCTGCATTTGCTCCTTTCTCCAGCGTTCCCATTTCTTAGTGCTGGTATACTCCATCTATGCATTAGAATATTCAACTGGAGTGTGTGTCCGATATTTTCTAGTTCAAATTGGCTGGAACGCAATGGATAGTTCCAGTTGCTTGTATACACTAGTTTTATTTTGACAAGTTTTCTTTGAACAATGTTTAAGCAGCAGTAGCAAATCGGAAGTACAGCTTGCAGCAGGGAAAGACACTTCTGCTTGCTCAAGTTTCCTGTAGTCAGATAGAGGCCAAAAGGCTTTTCATAGTACTACTACTGTCTTGTAGGAATACTTGATCTAACCCTACCTTTGATACAATTACGAATGGGCTACTTTTCCACAAGGTGGAACATTTTTCTTTTAATAATATGTTTTTTGTAAGTTGGAAACATGAACTTGTGCACCAGTCAGGTGGAATGTACTCTTACTTCTTCATAAGTTTCACAACCTTATTTAGAAAATATTGACTCTGTGTAACTTCAAAAGAAGAATTCTGGGCATCTTCATTCTATGGATGTGATTTTTTTTCTACCATGCTCTTCTTGTTTTCTATGGAACTCATTTTTACCAATAGAAATATTTTTCCCTGACACCTATGGAAAATACCTATGTTTACTCAATATTGCAGCCTCAGTACACTGTTTAGAATTATTTCAACATGGTCCCAAGCATATCCGACAGCTAGACAGCAGAGGTTAGCAACAGTGAGTGGGAATAACTTCTGAACCATTTCAGTAGATTTCCCAGGAAGGGCTTGCTTTCTGCCCTTGCACATTTTCCCAGAGATATTGTCTGGCGAACAGTTGCATCAAAAGAGTATTTTTGCACAAACCTTGGGCCAAGCTCTGTCTCAGATTTACTAGTGAATGCAAAGAGGGTGAAAGTGCTGCTTCAAAGCCCTCTGTGTGCTTTCCGTACCAAAAGGGAGGTGACCCCAGCAATAACTTTTTGATCTCTCTTCAAAACACGAGGCATGTCACCACCTCATTCATCTTTTTCTGGGACTCAGCATCTAAAGACCAAGAAGCCCTCTTGCTTGCTAAAGTGTGTTCAGCAAAAAAACCCTTGTCCCATCAGCAAATTGGAACACAGCTGCATTCCAGTCAATTCCAATGCTGGCAGGGCAATACTCTAGCCCAGTAGTAACATGCCACTGTTAGAAGACTGTGTAAAAATCTTTGTGTACAAAGTAATGGGAGGGAAAAATAGAATTGGGAAGAACTGCACATTGTTCTGGAAAAAGCCTCCTGCCACAGTCTTACAGACGTCATTTTCTGGTATCATTTTTAAGAGTTAGAGTTTCTTAAATTTTGTACAAGATAAAATCTTACTGGACCTTGAAGTTTCCCTACTAGAAGTACAGCCATTTCTTAGTAGAATAGAAGTAAGCCCTTTGAATATGTACAAATGGCCTTTCAAAATACATATGCTATAGCCCACTGTGAAAGGAATTAGCTATCAAAATAGAAATTCAAAGGTTTAAAAAGGTTTTGAATAAAGTAAGTCTAAGGTGATAGAAGAAGAAGAAAACAGCAGTTTTCTTCTTCTGCTGAAAAAACAACTCCGAGGACATTGTACTCTACAGGTTTATTATATCACTTTCTGAAAAACGGAGTAGGTTTGCTATTTCAAATGGTTTTCATTAGGAAGGAAGAGATTCCTTTGGAAAAAAAAACTTCAAATTGACTTGACATGAATGTTATGACACTTCACTTCACCAATCATGAAGAAAAATTCTCATCACTTGATATGGAAATCATGACGGTAACGGAGACAAGGATGTCTAAGCCGTGCCATCAGGAACATAAAAAAGCATTAGAATGCTGGTAAGACTGAGCTCCTGAACTAGTCAGAAGAGAACGCAACCAAAACATTTTCCTTTAAAAGTCTTCAGGATGAACAGCAGATCAAATGTTTTCCTGTGAAGTATTTATGAATAGAATTAACCTTTAAAAGAACATTGTTTTCAAAAACCTGTGTCCAGTATCTCTTAGAATGATACGGAGTTCTTATTACTAGAAAAAAGAAAAGCACTTTTTTCCAAACTGTTGTGCACTTTTAAACGATCTACAATAAAAAGAGTACTTTTTCATGCTGGGCATGATGTTCATTACAAAAAAGCCTTGTCGCACGCTTGGTACTCTAGTGTCTTGATTAGCATCGTTTTTTATTCATTGACTCTTTTTCACCTTGAAATAATGGCGTCTTTGTACTTATGCAGCATCCATGAAGAATTTCTTGGGTGTCATTTTGTACTCGATCCTAAATGGCAGGTTCTGCATTCTGCCATCCGTCTAGCTTTCCCATTTGATGCAGCTTCTGAGAGGTCTTTTCAGAATTGAGGACTACCTGCAAGAATGATGCTAAATGCATGCATTTTACTCCTTGGGTAATGCAAAAGAGTTTTTCCTTTACAGCATAATAATAATAGGAAAAGAATGATGGTGGATTCAATTCTTATAGTAATACAAAGAGAACTATTATCATCATTAGAAACCAAGCAAGTCATATTTATTGCTCATGCAGTACAACCACTAATGCAAATTACCCTGTAAATTCAAAATGAATCTGTATCACAGGAGTGGATTGAATGTCTCTCTTGATATTTTGCTTAAAGCAGAAAATTAATTCTTTTGACAGCCAACTCATAGTTGCAACCTAACTTTCAACTACAGCTTTCAAACAGTGGAAACATGTCTGTTTATAACAAGATACAGTACCGTACACAAGACCAAAACAGGTCCTAGACATTCAAATGAAAGAAAAGATCAAAGGACAGATTAATTCATGTCTGCAAGCCCTCAAGAGCGTGCAGGTCAAAAGTCCCCAGAAAACTAGGCCAGTGGCACAAATTCTCGATGTTGGCACCAGCAGAAGCAGCTGCTATCTTTCTAGGATGCAATCT
Source organism: Haemorhous mexicanus (assembly GCF_027477595.1). Classification (NCBI taxonomy): domain Eukaryota; kingdom Metazoa; phylum Chordata; class Aves; order Passeriformes; family Fringillidae; genus Haemorhous; species Haemorhous mexicanus. The sequence continues at coordinate 21,409,926 of NC_082345.1, read as the reverse complement.
TGCTTACATCATCCTTCAAAGCAATCTTCTGTCCCCCTGCCCAATATGCCTTCTGCTCTACTCCTTGGACTTCACGTTTGCATTTCTACAGAGTCCTGCAAACGGACTCAAAGTTCAGGTAATAGATTTCCAAGATTTAGAAATATTGTGTTAAGTCTATTTCTTTCGTATTTCATCCCGTCTAAGCATACTGTAACTTTCTGAGGTGAAATATGTCGAGTATGTCACGTGTAGTTTACATGTTAGTTCTGCTTGACATTAAAACTTCTCACAGACCCCTGGGATGCCTTACTGCAAAAATATATAGCTGCAAAGAGTGGTTGCACAAAGTTAGAATGGCCAGAAAACCATGTAAACAACCTAACAGTAGAGGCTTGAATTTCTGAATATAATCTTGCACCATCTAAAGTCAAAATAGAATATTGAAATGATTTTCATCTAATAATGAGCGTGGGGAAGAAAGAATCCAGATAGGCTTTTTTTTTTTTTTGAAACAGTTCCAGGAAATACATGGCCTTAACTTGGAAGTATAGCATTAAATATTTTTATACAGCATGAGTTCTCATTACCTAATCATATGATTTGTAGAACTGAATTGGAAAGTAGGAAATAAACAAAGAAAAATACTCAAGCTATAAAATATGTGAGTTTAAAATTTTCTTTGTATTTCTGATTAAAACGATGAGGTAGCCAAATGGTCACCCATTATTTTCAAAAGCATCTGGACATAAAAAACGGATCAATTTTGGCGGGACTTGGATGTCCGGTATTCCTGAAAAGCTTTATTTCACTGCTTCCCAACCCTGATTCAATCCCCTTAAATGCAGCTGTATTTCAGTTGCTCAGTGAAACTGTCCATCTCATGCATATAGTTTACAAATAATCTGCAGAAAAAGCTAGCTAGATTTAAAGATCTTTTTTCTGTAAATGGCCTTCAACTGATTTCTACAAAGACACAGCTGGGATTTCTGCTGTCTTCTTCAGGCCACTTCCTGCAGAGACCTCTCCATTAAATTTGTCTCGTTCTACTAAGAACGCTTCTGGTGATCCAAAGTCAGCACTGGGATTGTCCAACTGCATGGAATTACTGTCTGCTAGAGCTGCACACTGAGGGCTTCTGTGTGCAGCATCATGTGAGCCCTGCTAATGTCACCCTGTTGGTATAAACTGAGCTAAGTGGACCTTAAGGGACAAGATTGTGCACTGATTTTGTAATAGAAATTAGGTACTAAGAAGGAGGCGGGAGGATTTCAATGTTTCTGCCTCCAGCTGAAGCAACACTAAATCTCGGTCTTTATCTGAAAAACCAGGTGAATTAACCCGTTTGGCATTCATATGCCAAAAAGGTCAGTAATACACTCAGAACTGTCAAAAGAGTAACAATTCCAATCATTACTTTCTAAAAAGAATTCATTTGAAGAAGTCAGGAAGACAGATGAAACATGCAAATATCCTACCCTGAGAATCATTCTGTTGATCTGCACAGGTTTCTTATTATATTCCCATCTAATGCATTGGTCATGTGTGCTTGTGATGACACAAATACTTGCAAAGCTTACCAGATAAATCACGTTCTCTTCAAACAGCAAAGCATTTCTTGATGGTTGCACTTACTAATTCCATTTAGACTCAGTGTTCTTAAAGGTCTTTTCCAACCAAAGTTCCAACCATCATTCTCTAAGTCGCACATCCTGATTGTCCTGGTTTAGGGCTAAATTTGGCAGAAAACCTCACAAAGGGCCACTGCACCCTCCCCCCCACCGAAAGCCCACCCACACAGCCGCTCCCCTCAACTGGTTTGGGGAGAGAAGTGGGAAAAAGCTGTTGATTTAACAGGCAAAGCACTTCCCAGCACAAAAAATGAACAATACCAGATGACAAAACTCATTTGCCGCACTGAAGAGACGACAAATCAGAAAGTCTCTCCTGTGGGTGCTCACTCTGTTATCAACCCCTCCGGCAATGGGGAAGGCTGCTGCCCAGGGTAGGCCCCAGTAGGCCACAAAGTGCAAGTTCCCAGTGCTTCCCAGGTCCCAGTCCGGAGCAGATTCGAAACGTTCCAAGAAAAGGGAAAGGAAAAAAAAAACCAGTCCAGGGAAAACTCTGCCTCAGCCAGCTAAACCAACTAAAAAGCAAATGCGTGCTCTGTTCTGCTCTGTCAGTGCCCAGACAACACAGTGCAGCGCAGAATGTGGAAGAGTGTTGCTTTTTAAGGAGTGCAGCCTCTGATAAGAAACTCGGTGCTTCTTCTTCTCCCCACCTTTGCTCTCAGAACCAGTCTTGAAGGCAGAGAATATCATATCCAGCATTAAGAGAACAGATGACTGGGGATACAAGCATCATAAAGTCACCCTAGGACACTGCTCCTTTGAGATATGTCACCAGACTATGCTAAGACCAAGTTTTGGAACTGCTCAATAAAATTCTACTCTCACAGTGAAGCTGAGGAGGAAACACAGCTCACTACAGTTACCTTGTGGCATGCCAGTGCTTCCTTTCAATCACAATGGTCTTCATTTTTAAGTCCCTGACATCACAGGCATCATGAAACATCCTTTGTGCAGGAAGGAAGAAAATATTCTTTTCATTGATGCTGATGGGTTAGCTGACATGCAAAGCAGTTAATTCAAAGTGACAGAGCAATCAAGTCAATAGGAAAACTCACCACAGTTTTGTTTACTCCCCTAAATCCTTACTATCCCAAAATACAAGAACAGCTGTAAAAGCCTTGTGGCTACCTAATTTTTTCCTAGACCTACATGGTGGGGTAAGAGATAAACAATCCCAAACTATGGTAATCCACAACAAAGCATTCTTGACCTCATATTCAGGTTCTGCATAGCGAGCTCTTCCTCCTGATCAAGTTATTCCATCGCAATACTTTGGGGAGTATCTCAGAGGGCTGGCTGTTGTTTGGTTTGAAAGCATCTTGATCATTCAGGAACCCAGTAGCAAGGACAAAGTTTAAAAGAAGATAGTGCTATGCATTGATTTTCATCTAGGACAGAGATATTTCTACAACACAGAAGGCTGACCTAATGCTTCACGACAACGTGGCTGAAGTGGCATCCTGGTCCCCATAGGTTTTTCTCTTTACTTTTAGCTGCTTTCTTACCAGATTAATGAGCTGAACTAGCTCAAAAAAGAATCAGATAAGTGCCAGAGCTTTCAAACAAAAAAAACAAATCAAAAAAAAAAAAAAAAAAAAACCCAAAACAGATGCAAAAAGGTGATTTGTAAGTGCATTTGAAAACAGAAGTTTTTTGTACTTTTCATAGATACATGGCATTCTCTAGAATGATATTGCTCCAATGCTTTGGGTTTGGTTTTGTTTTTGTTTTTTTCCTCAATTCTAAATGTTACACATTCTTTTTTGGCCATTTTAGTAAACTGATTTTCTGATCCATGTGAAAGACAGTCCGAAGTTCCCCTCATTTGCCTCACGACCGTCCCCAGGACAGACATCGGGACCCTGAGGACCCTGACTGGAATGCTGGCATGCCGGTCAGAGAGGAATGCCAGAAATCCTGAGGCCCCTGAGCAGAATTCTGGCCTGCCAAGTGATTGTTGGCAGCTGTGTCTACAGTGACTGCTTCTAGCAGGGCCTGCCAAGGGGCGAGGCGACCTATGGGCCTGCACGTGCTTCGCGACACCAGCCCAGGAATTTTCCCACCTCTTGGCCAGATGAACTTGCTGGGGCAACTGTGGTAGCCGCCCCATGGAAAATCCTTCATCTGCTCCACTACCACCGTGAGGGACGCAGATTGAAGCCCCCCTCCCAAGGACTGAGGCTGAGACGCCCGTAATTCTGATCCAGGGCTACTGGCCTGACTGAAGCAGGATGCCTGCTAAGTGTTGCCTGCAGATGTGTTGGCGGGACCTAGACTGGTTTCCTATAGAAACCAGTCCTGAAACAATAGCTCCCACTCACTGCTGATATTGATATTGACTTCTCCTGCTGAGAACATGGACTGTCTGTACCCGTCTTCAATACCATTTTCCCCTCAGCAATTTCAATAGACTTGCTCTTTATTGTATCTGCTCCCCCTCAGCCATTTCTAGATCTGTTTCCCCCCTCAGCAATGGACTAGAATAGAACCTTGAGATAACCAGGACTCTGAGATCTCCCCTAGGAGAACTCCATCGGCTGGGCTGCGAGGACTTCATCTCTCTCCATTTGGTAGCTATACTCCCTCTCTCTTTCTCCCCCTCTTTTCTATTCTTTTCCTCTCCCTAATTCCTTGAAGGCATTTGCTGTGGTCATTCTAGAAAGGTGCATTTGTTTGGAGTGATACTGCAATCCCTTTTCCATCTTGTCTTTTGCCCTCCGAGATCAGTTAAGAAAACATCATCCCCCCTTGGTAGGAGCGGATCAGAACAATATGTTCTTTCCAGCTGAAATTGGTTCTAGTCAATAGAAGCACACTGGTAGGTAAAAGTAGACTATAAAAGATAACCTTCAGAATGTATTTCCCATGTCTTCCCATTCAAGCAAGTGAAGAAAGCAGACAGATCTTCAGATAACATGCTATGCGAATTGAAAGGAATCTTCTTGGAGGCAACTGTGAAACTCACGCAATGAAATACAGATGAGAGAGATGAAAGGGTCACATATGATGTCAAATCTATTCTTTTAATGTTTGAATGAAACAAGATTTCTTGAAGTACAATCCTACAAAATGAAGGTGAACTTGCAGAAGCAATTGAACTGGGTCTCCTTTAGAAACACAATGTTTTCTAATTAAACTGCGCATTCAGGAAGGCAACCTTGAAATCAAAAGGATTTAGAAAAATACAAATACCAAGACTGGCAGTTTGTTATCTTTCACAGTCTCTTTAAGGTAAGATTTATTTGAACTTCCACTTGTAGTAGGTCTGAAGACATTAGGAATGATGCAATATGAAAAAACCAAAACAAAACAACTTTCTCAAAAAGCATTGAGAAACCAGAGAAATGATGATTTTTAGTGGTTAGGTAGTCCTTTAAAATTTGTCTTGGGGGGAGAGAGATAAAAAACTGACTGAGATCAAATGACTGTGGAGTATATTCCAAAACAGTAATGAAGAAGGTAAGGGGCAAGAGCCTGTTAGAAAAATACTATGCTGGCTTCATCTATTGAAAGCATTCCAGAATGGTTGAAATTATGAATCATATCTTCTGGGATTAAAAAAAAAAAAAAAAAAAAAAAAGAGGAAGAAAACAGAAGGAAAAAAATATTTTGAACATATTTTTCCATTCCAAGATGGTATAATGGCTTTATTTCATTTTGTTCCTATGACTGGTTAATAGCTTATGAAATGTTTAGCAATAGAGAGTGAGAGTCTTCACACTAACCATACCATTTGGATGTGTCTCTTTTACTTTCTAGAGCAGCAGATATGGTTTAGCACTCCACAATTCAGTCCCCAAAAGTGAGTAAGTGTGGCAGATTTAACCTAACTGCCCAGTCCACCAAAATGCCTAATTATCTTGAAAAATGCTTTGCTCTATCTCATGATCTGGACATGTCTCTCTAGCTCCACTTTGAGCTTCTTGATCTTTCATCTACAGGATGAGATCCAATTTAGCTTAGCAAGGATGTAGCCTTTCCAAACCATATCTTTTACCTTCTGTATTCTTACAAGTACATTTCTACCGCAGGGACCAGTTTGGAAGATCTTAGTTGTTTTATTCCTTAGATTATGTTGCTGCATTAATTAGCTGTTCTTTGAAGTTTTTTCCCTGCTCAAGTATAGGGTCAGTGCTGAAATGATTGTGATGCTAAGTCCTTATGATCTATTCTTCTGCAGGCTTACAGAGTATGCAGCAAAGTTTTCTCTTCTTCTGAGGACATTCTACTCTTTTGATGAGAAATGCTGAAGGTCTGACTTCAGTTGCAAAGGTATCTGATTGACAGATTGCAAAATTGTTAAGTCTAGTAACAGCAGGAAAAGCATGCTCTTGCTCTGTATGTAAATGTCGTGTCAGCTGCTGTTGGGATAAAAAGCATGAGCATAAGCAAAGATACCTGCATGGATAGAAAAGAAACAAAGAAGATATTTGTTGTGATTTCTGCACTAAGGAGCAAGAAGAAGCATGAAGCGCTAATTTCAGTGGCTAAGACAGTATCGTCCTTGGGCCAGTTCTCTTCAACATCTTTTGAAGCACTTGGACTCGGCACTTGAAGGAATATTAAGCAAGTTTGCCAGAGACGCTACATTGGGAGGAGCTGTCAACTAACTCCCTTGAGGCCAGTGAGACACTGCAGAGAGATCTTGACAAATAAGAGAGATGGGCAATTATGGCTGGCCGGGAGTCTATGCACAAATCACGAAAGGGGCGGGACTGCTGGGGAAGGCGTCCCAAGCTGTTGTATTTTCCAGCATCAGTCTCATGACATGGTTATGACAGTGGGAAGATGCCAGCAGCTCACGTCCCCAGCAGCAGAAAAAGAACTTCATGTTACAACTTACTTGAAAAGCTTTTTGACCAATCCCACAAAGCAAAAGCATATTGACAGTAGTTCTTTCCGATCCCTAGAAGCACACAGAACTTTGGTTCAAAGAACGCTTGCTTCTTTTGAATAAAAGACCTGCTTGTAAGCCTTAAGATAGAATGCACAGAGCTCCATTATTAAGCTTAGAACTTCCTAAGATCTGGCTAGATCTACTTTGCTGTAGCTTAGGGAGTTCTTCATGTCAAGCTTTAATACACAGGCCATTGTTCTATTTGTCCTTACTTCTCTACTTCTTCTATCATTTTTCTGCTGACAAACCTTATGACTACTGCTTAGCTCCAAGCACAGTTCTGCTGTCTCTGAGGCCTGCCTTTTGCAGCTTTCCCAAAATCCTCTGTTTCCAAGGATTCCCACAGGCAATCCCCAACCTTCGGGAGTTGTGCGATGACAAGTGCTGGATTCAGCACCTGGGACAGGGCAATCCTGCTCTGTGTGTGTGTATAGACTAGGGAGCCAGAGGCTGAAAGGAAGCCAGGCTCCTGGCCAATGGCAAGCTAAATGGGTATCAGCAGTGCCCTGGCAGCCAGGAGGGCCAAGCCTGTCCTGGGGTGCATCAGGCACAGTATCACCAGCTGGGCAAGAGAGGGCATTGTCCTGCTCTGCTCTGCTCTGCTCTGCTCTGCTGTGTTCTGGGGCGGCCTCACCTTGAGTGCTTGGGGGCAGTTTTGGGTACCACAATGAAAAAAGACATGAAGGTATCGGAAAGTTCTCCAATGAGGTTTACAAGGACAGAACTGGAGGAAATAGCATGCAGCTGAGTCAGGGGAGGCACAGGTCCGGTATCAGGAAAAAGTTTTTTAACCAGAGGATGGCTGGGCACTGGAAGAGTCTCTCCAGGGTGTGCTCACAGCATCACACCTATCTTGAGTTCAAGAACCTTTGGGACATTGCTCTCAGGCATCTGGTGTGATTCTTGAGGAAGGTCCCATGCAGGGCCAGAAGTTGGACTTGATGCTCCTGACGGGCCCCTTCCAATTCAACTGATTCTACCACTCTATGATTCTGTCCTGGCCACTCAAGGTATATTGCTTGATCTCACCAGATTTTGACCTGCTCTTGTTGGTCAGAATTTGTCCCTACTGCCTAATGATATTTATCACAAAAGACAAAGGGCCTTTTCTCAATTTTCTCAAGAAAGTTGAAGATGCACCCTAGAATCCTAAAAAAGTCTTTTCCTTGAAACAACACTGTCTCCTGCCCAGTATTCTTTCCAGATCTTAAGGAGAAAGAAGGCAAAATCAGGGGATGTATTACAATGAAGCACTGTCAAGTTTCCGGACCTTTAGCAGTATATTTGTACTTCCACTATTCTTTTCTATAAAATCATGGTTTTGTAGAGCATGTCATTTTCTAGCAAGACACATTTTTGCAACTGAGCCCATCAGTCTCTGTGAGAATATATTGTCAAAAGCACAAAACATATGAATGGGCAGTGGCAAGTGAGGGGAAAAACCAGTATGGGAAGCAGCTCCGTGATACTACAGTAAGACAAGGAGGAGGAGGTGTTCCAGTTGACAGAGCAAAGAATCCCCCGCAGTCCCTGGAGATATCCTAGTGAAGCAGGTTGTCTCCCAGCAGTCCCTAGAGAACCATGGAGGAACACATACCTACAGTGCAGCTGCTGGAAAGCTCCATGCCACAACAGGTGAAAGTGCCTTGAAGGAAGCTGCAGCTTGTGGAGGGAGGGCCAGAAAACCATCCTTGACCTCTTCTTTAGCGGAAGAGTATGTGCAAATGTTTAACAGCTGCTAACTGGAATCTATCCTCTTTCCAGTTCTTGTCGTAGGTAAGTAGGACAATACAAGAATTAGAAGCCTAAACTGTTTTGCATGAGGCTCCCATTCTCTCTGCCACGCCCTTAAAATTTACTTTGAGATGAAATAAAACTCATGATCAAGTTCCTAAGGCTTGATGGTCAGGCTTCTCAGAAAACAGGCAGTGCAAAGAACTCTTGTCACTGTCATTTTTTTTCATAGAACTAAAAAAGTTAAAGTACTGTTTTCTAAGAACTTACGAAAATCAACTGGTAGAGGTGGTGAGAGTGAAGAGTATAATTAAGCTGGAAAGAGACTATCATGTAGCTACCTCATCTGCATAGAAGTTTTTTTACCAGGAACTCTGGACTTTTAAACAGATTTAGGACACAATAGTTATCTCTGGGAATGTTTTAGTAAGTCTAGAACATTCATCTTTAAATAGCTCGATCTGTTTTACCGTTATGACTTACGTTTTAAATTTTATTTGAGGAGAAATATTTGCCATTCAGATCATTTCAGGTTCTGAAGCATTTCAGTTGTTGACAGTTTTTGCTGTCTCCTGAGGGTAGGAAAATAGTCTTGGAACCAATACTGAAAGAAACTAGATGGAAAAATTAGTTTTCCGCATTCTTTTCTGTCTATTCTATGAGGCACAAGAGCAAAACCACTGCTATGAGTCTGAGTTGCCTTACCACTCATGGATGACAACCTTGTAGCGAGTAGTCTGTTATTTGCACACATTCTGATGCTGGTGGTTACCTGTTGTGCAGAAAGATCTGTAAACTATTTTCACGGAAAGACATTCCTGAATTGCTTCACTTATCTCTGAAGCAGAGAACTAAGCTGGCACTCTACTTCGGAGATCTTCCTGTGCTCGCCCCCAAACCCGTTTCCTTCAAATGCAATTTACTTTCAACCAAAGCACTTCATTACTTCATCAGGTAATCTCTTGTTCTTAATGTTCGGGGTAGTGTTTTAAAAGGGTAAGAACATATTCTAGTAAGAAGGTAGAACCTCTTTCTTAAGTAGTAGACATCACTGGGCTTTGGTTCATGCACCAGAACAACAGCAAGGAATGTCGTTTGCAATCAATAGATGGGTTGGGGAAACCGGCCACAAGTTTAGGAATCTTTCTCCAATTAATTATGCTTTAAAATTCGTCTCTTAGCATTTCAAGTGTTTTTTTATTAAAACAATCAACTATTTATTACCTGTACCACAACGAAGCACAATCAGCAGTGCTTGTGCATCCTTCACCAATTCCAAGAAGAAGAATGGTCTGAGCCTCCAGTATAGCTCATTACCATAAGCAGAAAAAAAGTTCTTGGAAAAAATTCTTTTGCATCCTTCTAAACCTTATGCAGCACTTCCTGGCCAATCTTACATTTTCTTTTCTCCAGGAGATGGTAAGAACTCGAGTACCTTCATGAAAACCGTCGCGGGTCGCTTGCTGTGCTGGCAGAGTTCCTTTTAGAGAAAATGCCTGGAAAAGCTTTTCGCTAAGGTCTAGGCGGCAAGAGACGCAGAAGACGGGCATACGCAGCTGTCCGAAGGTAGGTGCCGGTCCCCGGCGGCTTTCGGCAGAAGCCGCGGTTCGGAGCGCACCGCGACCGGCAGAAAGCTCTGGGCGCGAAAAAGCCGCTTCTTCGCCTCCGGCAGCCGGAGAGCTCGGCCGATGCTGAGACGTCAAGAACGAAGGGGCGCAGCACTGGGATTAAGTGAGCAGCTCTGAAACTGAGGGAAAACGATAACTAACCACTTTCCAACAATTTCAACTTACATTACCACAAGTAGGGAAAAAAGTTCTTGGACAGCTTTCTTTTGCATCCTTCTAAACCTTTTGCAGCACTTCCTGGTCAATCTTACATTTTCTTTTCTCCAGGAGATGGTAAGAACTCGAGTACCTTCATGAAAACCGTCGTGGGACGCTTGCTGTGCTGGCAGAGTTCCTTTTTGAGATAATGCCTGGAAAAGCTTTTCGCTAAGGTCTAGGCGGCAAGAGACGCAGAAGAAGGGCATACGCAGCTGTCCGAAGGTAGGTGCCGGTCCCCGGCGGCTTTCGGCAGAAGCCGCGGTTCGGAGCGCACCGCGACCGGCAGAAAGCTCTGAGCGCGAAAAAGCCGCTTCTTCGCCTCCGGCAGCCGGAGAGCTCGGCCGATGCTGAGACGTCAAGAACGAAGCCGCACAGCACTGGGATTAAGTGAGCAGCTCTGAAACTGAGGGAAAACGATAACTAACCACTTTCCAACAGTTTCAACTTACATTACCATAAGTAGGAAACTTTTCTCAAACAACTTTCTTTTCTATCGTTCTTAGCCATTTGCAGCACTCCCTGGTCAATCTTATATTTTCTTTTCTCCAGGAGAATGTAAGAACTCGAGTACCTTCATGACAACCGTCGTGATGGCACAGTTCCTTTTTGAGATAATGCCTGGAAAAGCTTTTCGCTAAGGTCTAGGCGGCAAGAGACGCAGAAGACGGGCATACGCAGCTGTCCGAAGGTAGGTGCCGGTAGCCGGATTCTTTTAACAGAAGCCGCTCTTCGGCGGGCTCTCTTACCTTCATAATGGGTTTTGCTGGAGGAAGCCGCTTTTTCGTTTCCGGGAATACCTAGAGAGGAACACTAGCTAAAGACGTGATTGGCACCATTATGTCGAGTTTTGCTCGTTCCAGCAGGAATAACTGTGTTCTTCCTTACGCTAGATGGCGCTGCTTATCAAGGTTTGGCTGCTTTTAATCATTTGGGGTGCTGGATGTTCAAACGACTTATCGTAACTTCTTCTATTTTAAGTCAGGTGCTCACTGACGTAGATCCTATTAGATATAGCACACTGCAAATAGGAGGTGAAATAGATTTATTGTTACTAGCACATGGGTACGAGTGTTAGGAATTTTATAAGGAATATGTTGCATGAATCTTTTGGACCATTCTGCAGCCATTCATACGAAACTCACACAAGTACAAGACAATATGAAGAAATTGACTGGGAACGAGTGGGGTTTGCATCAATGGTTTGAGGGATGGGAAAGAACTGGGTGGTTGAAAGATCTCGTAAATGGAGCTTTGTTTTTACCAGTAGTCATTATTTCATTGCTTTGTGTTATTCCATGCATGGTGAAACTGGTGTGCCTCTTGCTAAAAATTACATTGGAAGAGATCTGGCTGGGGCAAGAAGAAGGGGCAATTGTGACAATGTATCTGAACCGCTTAGACTACGGGCTGCACCAGCCATCCAGCGTGGAACGGTTCTTCTCAGAATTTTCTCAGGGCCCTCTGGAATTCATCAAGACATAAGCCTTGCTAAAACAAGAGAGGAAAAGCTGAGAAACTAAATTCCAAGACCACAAGAACTCCAAAACGGGGGGGGGGGGGGGGGGGGGGGGGCAAAGTACCTGGACTGTAAGGAAACACATCTTCTGAGAGGTGCACGCAGAATGCGTGGACAAGACAAAGGCACCAATAAGAAAAGAGTGACTAGCGTGTGCAGAGAGTCAGAATGAGTAAGTGCATCATGTAAACCATAAACGGCTTCTGCTTAATCCTCTTGGTCCATTGTGCAGGAGTCCTGAATTTCCCATAAGTGATACTTACTAAAAGGGTTCTGATTTTAATGCTAGAGTTACTGTCTATACGATGATTCATGGGAATAGTTCTTTCAAGTCCTTCCCTTGCTGACATCAGTCAGTTTCATCTTTTCCTGAATGTACTGCTGGCTATACATAAGTGATGAATAGAAGGGAATGAGTTTTAGGGATATGTTGCAAGGAAATAGATTGGTAGCTCTGCTTCCATTTCCATTGTCTAAGAAGAATTCCGAATATTTTTGGCCCTTTCATAGACCTCTGACTCGATTAGCATCAGCAGGGAGGGACATTTAATTGGTTTTTCTCCTTTTTAGAGAGAAGCTAATGAAAAAGTTTCACCAGAATCAGAGCAGGCTGCGTAACAAGAAGAGCGTCATGAAAAGGCGCCAATCCTATCCTCTTAGTATTGCTAGTTGTGATTGGACTTCAATGAAATGTGTCAACTCTGTGTTCCTGGGTATCACATCAGTAGCAGGTACTTCACCTGCTGTACTTCTCTCCTAAAGCTAAGAACAGAATCCCAAATAATCTTGATTCCAAGGTCTCAATTCACCCTGTGATGCTGACAGGTGAAATAGGAGTGGAAAATGCACCAGTAAATGAACTTGAATGGCCTATCTAAATCAGCGGCCACTGATTTCCTGAAGGCCTTAACAGGTCAGTTGCCCCTATTTTTCTTGGGGTTCTTTTATTCTTTGGTCATGTTTTTCTTGGGATTCTTTGAATCCTTCCCCACCAGTTCAGCCTCTGCTCTCAAATCCTTTGCTGTCATTTAAAGTATCTCGATAGCCTGGAAACCTGTTGTCTTTATTTATCAACCCATTATTCCCTTCCAAAGGTTGTTTGCCTCAAGTCTCATTCTTGCTGATTTTCTGCTAGTTCATTGTCAGATGGCAGCAGGTGTTCTGTAAGAGCAAGTACACAATCCTATAGCTTGCTTTTCTTTTGATTTGGCCTGTCTAGAAAATGGAATGACTGAACATCTCCAACAGGATTTTCTCTCCCCATTGTGTTTCACCGCAAGGGCAGATGCCAATCCATCTACCTAAACTCTTGGTGGTGAAGAAACTAGTGGTATGCTGTTGCATATAGGTAGAACTTTCCGAAAGGAAGGCCTTGTAAAACCATGGCTGAGGCCCGTTACTTTGGCTAAGTAGAAAATGACTAGGGGAAAGTGAGACAGCTGAATTAGAGGTAGATCAAGAAGTTCTAGAAGCATTGCGTGTTCACAGCGTGGGGTATGACGGTTGGTTGAATTATGTTTGTTGCGGCTTAAAGCTATGCAAGTGATAAAGGCCTGACTGCTTCAAAAGCCTGGCTTTTGCAAGAAAGCGGCTCTCCTTTGCACCTGCCTGGGGACTCTGCGTCACTACGGACCCTCACGCCCAGTTTGCCAAGGAGATGATGAGTAGGAATGTTGCAGAGCTGCTGTGTGCATATGAAAGGAATGGCAGAGAGTGAAGCCGTGGACAATTTCTGGGCTTTAGTACAATGCTGCTGCATTGGTGCCAGTTTAGTCGGTTTTCCATCAGTGGCATTTCTGTCTAGAAGTACACTGCCCAGAGTCTTTCTAGCATTTGATGCCATTTCCTTACTGCCATTAATACCTTCCTTCAGTTTAAAGGATGAGAGAATCTTTACAGGATTTTGAAGATCCCTGTTAGGAAACACTATGCCAGAGGAGTCATCACTCCCTTTTCTTTTGCCTCCTTTGTAATTTTTATAGACTCATTTCACATTTCTGCTAATGGCAATAAGAATACTGAGACTACTTAGCAGGGTTGACGCTCTCAGCTGCTTTCCTCTTTCCTACTGCTTCATACCGGATGTGACTTGATGGCCTCGTTTTGCAATCAGCATTTTGCTGTGGTTTGCTAAAACCTGGCATGCACTGCCAACTCACAACTTGTGTGTTGGCATTTCAGGGGCTTTGATGGGTTCCTTTCTGAGATTGCCATGCACTGGACTTTCACAGTCACAAAGACTTCATCCACCATCGGTCAAATTTCAGTATTTAATACTCTTTCCTGGAATGTAGGCAACCTAGCAGCAAGTACTAAATTCGCTGCAAGCCCTGTCTTCCCAAAGGACCATTCAAAAAGTTTGCTTTTCCCCTCTGACCAATCTGACAGTATTTTGATGAAGAATTTGGTACCTTAATAGAACCTCTTAGAAGGGATCTCATGGCAGACAACATCTCAGGCTTTCTTGAAATACTGGCTCCTTTGGATCTCAATTCCATTCAGAGTGCATTTAAGATTTTTTTTTCACTGAAGCCATTCAACAATGCCTCTTCTCTTTAAAATGTACTGCAGGTGAGAAAGATGGATCCCCGTGAAAGGTTCTATTGATATCAAAATTCGTGCCCAATGGACTGTGCTGATGGAAATCAAATACTAGTCTAGTATTTTGAATCCAAATAATTCCTCCCAATCAGGCCCAACAGGATTGTTTGGCTTTGAATCTGAGCACGTGGACAGTAGTGGATGGTCCACAGGTTGAAAAGAGTGTAGATTCTTCTCCTTCTTTTCATTGATGGCTCAGAGACTGAAAAGGCAGCTCCAAAATGGTAAATACATCCCTACAGATTCAAAAATTGTTCTTCTTAATTTGCATCTCCACCATAACAACAGATGCTTAGAACTAAATTACCAATGGGAATTTTATAGCTTCTCAGAAATGAAACAGGACCTGGCTTATGGGCCTTAGCAGTAGCTACAAGTTTTTCAGCACAAGCCATCTCAAAAGTGTTTTAACTTTACCGTACTTTTCTGTCTTATGCTTTCATCTCAAGGATGCAGGAAAAAAACAAAACACAACAAAAAAAAAACAAAACAAAACAAAAAAAAAAACCACAACAAAAAAACCAAAAAAAAAAAACCAACAAAACAAGAAACCCCACCAAATTGATAATAAGCAAAATCAGTGACATATATAGAAACAGATCCCATGGTTTTTAACTTCCAAACTTGTCTTCTCAGCACACTCTCTACAATGGAATTGTTTCCCTATCTGCCTTGAAACATTTTGCAGCAAAAACACTCTAAGGTCCTGCTGGGTGTTTTGTTCAAAAATGACTTCTTCTGGTTTTCTGTCCATAAGCGGAGTAACGTGACTGTGCTGGCAGCTGACCAAAGGAGGTAGGAAGAGTAATCATCATCCACAACACTGGGGCTAAGGAAATTTCCACAGAAAATTACCTGCCCTAGTACTTGTTCACGTGTTGGGTTGAACGTTCAGAATCTGTTTCCATTTTCCCCATTCATAGAATGTTCTATTTCACATAATTCCAGCCCCTCAAACATCAGTCCTGCCAGAACTGCCCGCCATAGGGGGCTGGCATAGGGGATCTGCTAATGTCCACTGACTCTTACCAGTATAGTGCTTGTCACTGTTGCAGATCAAGAACTTCTGAATAGTTTGGATTCATGCTCTTTGAGGGGTTGAAAACAAGAAAAGAATGACTAGACATTTCCATGATCAAATCCCCTGATGGAATAAAAATAGGAGCATAATAAATGTATCCATTGTTCTAAGAAGGGAGATGAAGGCTCCAAATGATTACTTGCATACTTCCTGTTCTAAATCCCTTGTTATCTGGCAAATTGCAGAAGATTCCAGGCTTTTGCCAAAATGCAAACCAGGTTAAAATGTGAAGCCTTACAGTTTACTGGATAGAAAACTTCATCATCCATTTTTAAATCTTTGAGATTGTTATGTACTTCCTGTTACTACCCTGAGGTTTAGAGCTGTAATTCAGAGAGAAAAGAATGCTATCTTGAATTCATTCTAGTAAATCGGCACTCTCATCTTGTCGGCACTCTCTCCTCTTGGTTTTCACTTCTGAAACTCTGTACGGAAGAGTGCATTAATGCATAGAGCTCTGCATCAATTCTTTACAACAGTTTCCCCTGTAATTCTTCTTTCAAGGCAAACCTATAAACATCCACACATTCTTACCCCACCACTTCTTAAATTCTATTGAGAAGCAAAAAAAAAAACAAAACCCATCCAACCACTAAATCACTGCTCCAATAAAAAAAGCAGTCCATTAACTGCTTTCTTAGCAGGTTCTTTACCTTGTATTAATATGGCAACCTTTTCTTACTCTTCTAGATTAGAACCAAATTCTTACAGCATATAAGGAAACATAGGTTTACTGTATCTGATTCTTAGATACAGAAGTCCAGCAAGGAGTTCAGACCTCAAAAGAAGTGTCTGTACAACAAGATTCAGCACAACGTTGAGACATATTAGCTATTTTTCAAGAAAAGCGGCCAAACTGAAACTTTTTAGACTTCTCTACAATCATGCATGCCTGCTTCCAGAACCTGACCTTCGTTGCTGGAAACTAGCTGCAATGTTACTGTAAACAATGCTGTGAATGTAGGACATCGTCATTCTTCTCTTCCATTGAAAACCTCAAGTGGAGTCACGTCACTTCACTTCAAAATTCTGTATTTCCTTGCAAACTGGCCAAATAAGCATAAATAAAGCGTTCTGTTCATTCGGTTTAAACCTAATGTTCAAAATGAAAAAAAAAAAATCCATTCAGATATGGTCTGCAATAATACAGTAGAAGAGAAGATGAACCAGACTGGCCTACAAAAGAAAGAAGTGAAGCAGAATTTGGGAATTTGGAAGACCTTATGATGAATAATTCAAATAAATAAATAAAAAAATATTGCCTACCCAAATTCAATCAGTGATGCACAGACAGAGAAAAAGTACTAATTACTACTAATATTTCTTTCATTCTCAGACAAGAAGTTCAATGATCCTCTTGAATGCACGGAAGATTCTTGGAAAAGACAGCAGCCTTCTTCTTCACTACATACTCCTCAGAACACCAGGAGACAAATCATTTGAGCTGTGAGGATCTTTCTCTCTGTAAAACTCCCAGAGCATAGCCAATATTCTATTCCTTTAGGGATCCTGGCCTCCCTGGGGGAGTGCTGGATAGTCTACATCCCGGTACATCAGCCAGACACTCCACCTTATTTCCCATGGCTACTGCAGCAAGGACATCATCTACACTGGCTTTCTAGCCAAAATAGATGCAAGGCACAATGAAGAACATAGCCAACACCTTGAGCACAGCTTATGGGTTTTGAATGAAAAATCTCAGGATGGCAATACTGGATCTTCTGATCCAAACCATCAGGAAACATTTCTTTAGAGGTGTTGGGAAAGATGAAAGTTTGACAAGAAAGTCTCACAGATATGTATGCTTGGCAGAAAGATTTTTCAATGTGGAGTCTGAAGAAGGAATAGAGTTGGAAGCAAGTTTTGATCTAGAAGAAAAGAATTGCTGAGCCAGTCTTACTGGATAACCGAGGATACCTTAGTTAGAAGAGGGTTTTATGACTTACAGCAAAGGATAAACCCACCCCAAACAAGAAGATGTTTTTACCAAGCAGGAAGCTAGCACAGGCAAACAAGTCAGCAAATGCTGCAAGCAGAAAAAGCTCTCCAAATTTTCCACTGTCAAGAAAACTGAAAAACAACTTTCCGCTTCAACTGTAATATACTGACTTTTAGTGAGTGGAGAATAGCAACATATGGTAATTAGAGTCGTTAGGATAGGCTATAGATAATAGTTAAGGGATAGATTGGTTCTACTGTATGAAGATGCTCAGCAAAGTGCCAAAACCAAAGGGTCTCCAGGCCTGCCTGTAGCTAGAGCTGACAGCTGTAGGCACAGGCTCTGTTGCCCACTACCCTGGACTGCTGCAACGTCTTGGATGGAATAAACTGCATTTTGGAGAGCCGCCTGGACTCCCACATCCCTCATTTAGGCTCTTCCATGGAGGTGAAAAAAGCCTCTGGGTATTGTACAAAAAAACAGCTATGTAATCTAGAGTTGCATGACCCAATATTTCTATTGAACTGGAACAATTTTTATCAATATTATGGATCCACTTCTTTTCAGTGCGTTTGGTCAAAAACATAAAGCATCGTTTAAAAGACATTCTTGGATGCGTACTAAGTACTACGAATTAGTTAAGGTGTTGGTTTGGCATGGCTTGGTTTTTGGTGGGGAGGGAAGAAGCCAGCCACAGAAGTGATTTTTTGTGCAAAGCTCCTAGAAGCTTCCTCCATGCCTGGCAAAGTGAATCCCTGCTTGGCACTAAGAACAGACATGCTGCTGAGCCAATTACAGAAGCTGATAGCGCCTTGGTGATATATTGAAGAAGGAAATCAAAACTGCAGCCAGTTAACCTTGAAGTTGGGAAATTTTTAGGTTGGCACCTCTTCTGCTTTGAAAGCCAAACCAGTGAGACACTCTGTTGCAGTGTGTGTTTATTATTGTACTGCAGTTCTAGTAGTCCGTTTTCTAAGGCTTCCTATTTTGTGCTGTTATAGCATATGATATTATGAATGGATTGTTCCTTTCCCCCCAGTATTGTTGGCTTTTGCCCTAGCTGTCCCTCTCCCCAAAGACCTGCCCTTTTGTTCCCTGTTCCTTCTCCCATTGAACATCAACCCCTCCCCAAGCCTGCCCCTTTCTCTAGAAACTTCCCTCTCAATTTTGTACCCTTCAAAACCCCAGTGGTTTCTTCAAGTTATTCTCCTCCCCTGTAGTCCCCCTACTGGTTTCAACATTGTATTCCCCTCCTTGTCTTCCACCCCCAGTTTCTCCCAGTTGGTTAAAGATTGCATCCTCCCCTGGGACCTTCCCCCCATTTAGAAGTTGATGGATGCCTTTGAATCATTGTCTTTCTGTCCTTGACCCTCCAGGGAGTAAACTGAAAAATATGCAGAAGACCTCTCCCTGTTCCTTGTCCCTGCCCTCAGCGCAGTTCTATCCCCAAGGCAGTCCACCTGTGCCGTAGAGCAGCTGTGCCCTACAGCTGCAGCCCGGATTCGACAGCTTTCTTGGGGCGGCCCACTCTCGCTGTCGGTGTCGGGAGCTAGTTGGGCTGAAGAAATCCAGCACTGCAGCAAGACTCCAAGTCAGAAATCCAGTTTATTAGGAAAAGGGGAAAAAACCCAAATCCATGCAAGAGTACAAAAGAAAAACCACTGACAGAGTCAGAATACAAACTGACGTCCTGCTAGTTAGGGTGGTGAAAGCAGTTTGGATGAAATGGTCTTGTTGAAGTGGTGATTCTGTAGAAACCATCTGGTAGCTCTCGTCCTCTGGAAAACCAGTGGCTAAGGGTGGCCGTTCCTCTGGCAATGCAGTAGAAATAGTGCTACTTGCCTTCTAAAACCCAGATGATATCCAGGTGGGGATGCTTAGCTCCTACCCCCTGGGCAGAGCATCTCCCAATGGGCTGATATCGTTCTGAGTCATGATGTGGGTCCTTGATTACCCGTGAAACAGAAATGGCTCCTGGAGGGAGTTATCTCTGAGTCATGTGGCAAGACATTGATGGGCCCATTAACAGGAGAGAAGGAAAAAACGATGCCACCCCTGGTTTCCTCAGTTCTTGAGGGTGGGAATAGGATGCATTTTGATATTATAAGCTAGGACAATACAGGATGCAGGTTTTTGCATTTGCAGGGAGTTTGTATGGATTTGAAAAGTATCCTCATAGCAGAAGCACAAAAGTATTCACATACCCCTTTTAATCATCTTCCAATGAAGCAATTCTCCCAATAACCTAAGGCATGAATGACTTGCAAGTGAGTTGAAGAAACACGCCAAAGATAAGTAGTGTTCAACTGCAGAGAATTGTTTAGGGACATCATACCCTAATATTTTAAATCAGAAAGCATGGATGGACGGGTCATTTTTCCTTAGTTGACTACAGAACCAGCGGTCCTTTGCAGGAGGGTCTTTGGATTTAGGATGAGACTGGCAACTAAGAGCATGGCTACACAGAAGGTGCTACTTTTAGACCAGAACATTCAACTACTAAAGGCAGATAGGAGAATAGCTGATTAGTGACAGCTCCGACAGGAAGAGTCCGCAGCTTACCCCGTGGGAACAATAGTAGCACATTTCAATTTTAGAAAACCATTCGTTTCAGAGGACCAAGCATCAGTAAAAATAGAAGGTCAAGTAAAGACATCCTAGTGCTCTTCTTATCAGAAGCATGTTCCTCCATATGAGAGTATTTAGAAAAGAACAGTGCGTTCATAAGGAAAGGTGTGCCAGTTACAAAACCTGGAGAACAAGGCAAGACAAACTTATACAATATACATCCTCCAATGCAAAATGAAGAAACAATCATTTCAATCTTCCACGGAATTAATTGCATTTTATTTGCTATTTTCATTTCAGCTGCTAAGAAATGATTTTTTACGACTGAATTTTATGAATTCTGCAAAGCTATCTTTTGGAATGTCTTCATACCCGTATTAAACACTGATGTGACAAAGAGAATGGCAGTGCAAGGAAACCTTGTCCATCTCCCCCTCCTTGTAGCTTTAGACCAGTGAGAAATCACTGAAGCCAGTCACTTCATTTGAGATAAATAGCTTTACCAAGAGAGAATATTATCCAGCCTTGATCTTTCCTTTTGGAGCTGATCCACTTTGTAGTCATCAATTCTTGACTCAGCTGGGGAGAAACAATGGCATTAGGGCCATGGATGTTAGAGTGCGCTGATGGGAAATGAAGTTCTCATCTTCAGGTCCTTGCTTCAGTAAATATTCCAAATTCATCAGAAAGAAAATTCGAAGACCAGTAATCCCCACTCAAATGACCTAATTCGAATCGTCTGCACGCATAAGAGACATCAGGCAGGTGCTTTCATCTGTTAGGGGCATACCCAGCCAGTACACTATTGTCTAGTTAGGGGGCAATAATTTTGGAAATCATTGAATTTTTTGTATTGCAAGTGAATGGTCAACACATTTTATTACTGGATAAGGTAAAATCATGTCTTCTGCATCCTTTCAGAGAGGAAGCTTACCTGGATCTAAAGCTGCTCAGCTCCATGATGGGATGCTTTGTCTTCAAAGGGAACTCTAGTCTTTGTCTTTTTGGATTGCTTCCATAGCTTTTCACTCACTCTTCAAGTACCTGTTAAAATGTCCTCTTATCCCATGCAAATTTTTATGGGCATAGTCACTGAATTGGTAAGTATTCCATTAAGTCCACAGGCCCTGTTGAGATGGATGCACAGGTCTCAAGGGTGTTAGCAGATGTTATTCTGAGGCCACTCCTGATCATGTTTGACGGATCATGGTGACTGAGGAAAGTGAGCAAAGACTGGATGAAAGCAAATGTCACCCATCTTGAAAAAAGGCAACTAGGAGGACTCAGAAAAGCACAAGCCAGCCAGCCTCATTTTTATCCCCAGGAAGTTAGTTGATGGAGTAGCTATTCCTGGAAAGCATTGCCAGGCACATGAAGGAGGACAAAATAATGTAGTCAGCATGGATTTACCAGGGGAAATTTGTGCTTGACAACTTTTTAAAGTCCTCCGGTGAATGAACTTGCCTGGTAGATGAAGAGAATATCGTCTGCCTGGACTTCAGGGAAGTTTTTGACATTTATCTACATCGCATCGCAATGTAGGAAGGAATAGTGCAAAGAGCAGGGAACCAGTGTCTTTTCAATGATGCTCAGTGAAAAGACAAGAGGCAGTGGGCACACACTGAAATACAGGAGATTGCCTCCGAACATCACAAACTGATTTTTTACTGTGATGGTGACTGAACCATGGCACAGAGTGTCCAGAAAGATGGTGGAGTCTGGATCATTGAAGACATTAAAAGTAAGCCCAGATATAATCCTGGGCAACAGGCTCTAGGTATCCTGGTTGAAGCAGGGGGATTGGACTTGGTGAGCCCCACAGACCGCTTCCACCCTCATTCATTCTGTGCTAGTGAATTCTCTTAGAGATGCATTTCAAGGACTGGCATGACAAAGCTCTGTGCAGAGCGAGATTCAAATGGACATGGGATTTAAGTTCCTTAAGTAATGTTCAAGATGAATGTAAAACTCCGGGATAACTGTCTCTTCCATAACTGAATCCCTTTCATAAGAAAATTCCCCAGCTCTAGAAAGATCTTCTAAGACGCATGCTTAAGACTGACACTGGCTGAGCAAATTTCTCCCTATGTGTGTCTAAGACCAGTTAGGATCTTCACCGAAAGTGTTGTCAACGTAGTCACTGAAGGCATGTTTTTAAGAAGCGACAACTTACATCAGAATGACAAACATCCTCAAAATGTATTACTGTATGGGAATTATCTACTTGGATTCCAAATAAAAATAAAGAGTTGGTCTTTATTTAACTTTTTCATTGCAATATTCATAAGGGAAGAAAAGGACCTATGTCCTTAACTTTCTTAACTCTAACAAAGATTGAAAACATTCCTTGTAAAAAGCGTATCTTAATTATCAGTCTATCAAACAATTTTAGTTGGGAAAAAAGTTCTACAATTGTGTAGATAGTTACAAAGAAGCCAAGAAAATAGGAAAGAAACAAAAACAGAGAAAAAGAGTCATCTTGAGTCTGCTAGCTAATTCTAGAAGTAGTCTGCTAGAAAAAGGAAACCCCAGTTGAATTTCAAATGTGTTCATGCAATTGATTCAGTAACTGGTCAATGTAAAAACCAATCCTTTCGTACAACTTCCCTCAGCAACAAAAACTCCAACAGGTTGACACCACCATCATGCCTGTCCCAGACATATTGAAAAGAGAAATGATGATTTCCTTGAAAATCTATTTGCAGAAAAGTTGCAAGGCATTGGAGGGATTCTCCACATTCTCATTCCTCCATGTAGCGTGAAAGCATATTTGATAAAACATGCAACAAAGCATATTTTATCAATATCAACAAAGTGATTTACAAGGTAGAGTAAAATGGATGACTTAGGAATTGATCTCTTTTGAACATGAAACTTCATATCCACTCTCTGTGAAGTTTCTTACAAAAAATGACGGAGCTGAGGCATGAATCTGCCACGACGAGGGTTAAACAAACATAGACACTCCCCTTCACATGCCCCCCCTTCCGCACACACCTAGGCACGCACAGAGATCAGCATAGCAGATCATGAACACCTTGGAAAAGACTGAAATGCTAAATGCCACTCTTTGTGGGCAAAATAGCTGGTACACTATTTCAAATATCTGGTACTAAAATTCTGTTGAATATCTACCTCATATTTAAAACACAGCTTTTCATTGAATTCTGTTTGCAGAATATTTTCCTTTCATTTGTTCCTTTAAAATTACTGAGTTCTATGTCTAGGAAGATTTTCTTCTACAAATAGAAAGAATTAGATGATGTCTTTTCAGAAGAAAACATTGGTTTATACAATTTTAAACCATCGTGGTATGGAAGAATTTATTTGTCCCTCACTAAGGTAGAATAAGTATTTTGATCATAGATCATTTACAGTGAAATACTTGACATTTTTAAGATGCTTTCAATCAATTTTGATCCTCATTGCTTATTCATTGTAAACAGTAATTTTCAGTGCATGGAAAGTGTGTGTGGTACATCGACATTAGTTCAAACACCAATTCCAACTAATGGCCAGGCTGAACTACAGTAAATAATGTCCTGAAGGACATTTTGCCGCCTTCTTTGGCACTCCTTGAAATCCTAATGATTGGGATGAAGTGTTGAAATACAGAGATTTTCTCTCAGAGCGTGTCCCATGTTGAAACCCATCCCGTGTGTTTGATATTGTAGTTCTTATCGCTTTTAAAATGTGATATCTTCTGCACAGTTTTCATGAAGCTTTCTGTTACAGTAGTGAAAATCACAGAGAAATGCAATTTTGTACAACGTTGAACTTACCCCAAGAGCTGAGAGAAAATTTGCTCCTGTACTTCAATCTGAGTTTCTTCTATATTCAAGCTTTGTTTATCTACCATCAGGGGTCGCATTCGTTGCTGTTCAAAGCCCCATCCAAGCTGACCTTGAATACGCTCAGGGATGCGACATCCACAACTTCTCTGGGCAACCTGTTCCAGCGTTCCCGCACCCCAACAGCAAAAAATGTCTTCCTTTCATCTAATAGAGATCAGAAATACTAAATCTAGGCATATGAACTTTGAGGAGAGGCTTGAAATTCTTTTGATTTGAAACACATTTGATAGGAATACTAACTTACAGATGACTGAAATATGTTGATGGCCATTTGAGATTGACACTTTTTGAAAAAGTGCATGGAATTGAAAATTAAAACCAGTAAAATGAAAAACTTCTTGCCTTTTTCTTTTTTCTCTGATATTCAAAATTGCATAGGTCAGATATCTGTGCTTCATGCAGATCTCTCAGATACTCTCAGACAAAAGCTTTTCTTTCAGACTAAATTGCAGATTAGGTAGAACACTAGTACTAGTGAAGGTTTTTCTGGGCATAGGGGGATTTGGGTGCACAAAAGGTTTTATCCAAACTGGAAAATTCATCCCAGCTGCGTTCTGTTCATCATTCTTACTGCATCAGGCCTGAAGATTCTGTGAAAAGTATCCTGTGGACCTTGAACATAGCTCATGTGAAAGAGATGAGAGGTGATGGAGAAGTTGAGGGAGAGAATCAAGAGCATATGGCCCAGTACAGGCACCAGAAAGTACTTTTTCATGTGGTCCACAGCCCGAACAATTGTTTAGCACCATTTGAAGGCTGTGTCTGACAAAGAGGGCTGAAGCAGGTCTTCAAAATATCCGGTAGATCAAAATCCATGGAATCAAATGACCCTGGCCAGTCACCTTGCTGCTGATAATTCACCCTCCATACCAGCTGATCAGGCCTAGCAATGCTGCTGCAAAAGTATTGTGAAAAAGGTAGGCACATTTTCACAGAGGCAGGGGGAAATGCCCTTGGATGATGATTCCAAGGGATAACTTGATGGAGCAAGTTAGGTACCCTTATCTACTGTGCAATATCGAAGTTGGTGAGTTCACCATCTGTAAGCATCACTTTAAAAAAATAAATGTTTGATCCACAAAACAATATTTCCTATGTCCTGTCTACCTGCTTCATTTCAGCCAATGAATAGGCTATGTTCCATCAGCAAAGTGTTCATGATCATATGCTTCTTTAAACTGTGATAATTCTTTTTTTTTTTTTCTAAATCAGACACTGTCTATTCCTAAGATTCAGATGTCCATGGTAGGGGTGTAATTAAGTTCACTGTTATAAAATATCCTTCTTGTTATCTTTTTAATAAATTACTGAGATGTAACATCAGTCTGAGAGCTGAAAGAAACCCCTTCATTTGCTGTTTGCCAGTATCATCTATGTGATACAAATTCTACTTGATAAATCACACCCATACATTGCCATATCATACTACTAGTAATGCCTTCACAACCTTTTCTTCATCATTAGGGATTTTGGCAAAGTGAATGATTGGAACACAAGCAAGGGCATTTGTTCAAGATGTTCCAGAAAGAGCTGGGATCTGTTCTCTACTTTGCTGCCTATGTTAGCAGGAAGCTGCAAAAAAAAAAAGAAAGATAACTAGGAAGAGTGTTATTTTTAGTCTAAGTTTGGAAATGATGTTTGGAATACCCTGTTAAATGAGAAGGTGCTCTTTGAATATATAGCATCTTAAGGGGAAAAGCCAGCTTTAAAGAGGTTTTGAGACAGTTGCTTCTGGAAAAAAAAAAAAAAAAATTGAGGTATCTAAGGTCTTTAGCCATACTGCTTGGAAGATTGATCCAAAACACAGTTTCTTCATCTAGGAAGGACAGAGGACCATAGATGCAACTCACTTCAAAATGGAGTTATGTAGGTTTCTGGTTGGGATTTACTGGACATCATTTCTTGTAAAGTCGAGGGACTGCAGTAGCTCTCCAATAATTTCCTTCCCTGAAATTCATCTGCATTTGCTCCTTTCTCCAGCGTTCCCATTTCTTTGTGATGGTATACTCCATCTATGCATTAGAATATTCAGCTAGAGTGTGTGTCCGATATTTTCTAGTTCAAATTGGCTGGAACGCAATGGATAGTTCCAGTTGCTTGTATAGAGTAGTTCTTTTTTGACAAGTTTTCTTTTGACAATGTTTAAGCAGCAGCAGCAAATCGGAAGTACAGCTTGCAGCAGGGAAAGACACTTCTGCTTGCTCAAGTTTCCTGTAGTCAGATAGATGCCAAAAGGCTTTTCCTAGTACTACTACTGTCTTGTAGGAATACTTGATCTAACCCTACCTTTGATACAATTACGAATGGGCTACTTTTCCACAAGGTGGAACATTTTTCTTTTAATAATATGTTTTTTGTAAGTTGGAAACATGAACTTGTGCACCAGTCAGGTGGAAGGTACTCTTACTTCTTCATAAGTTTCACAACATTATTTAGAAAATATTGACTCTGTGTAACTTCAAAAGAAGAATTCTGGGCATCTTCATTCTATGGATGTGATTTTTTTTCTACCATGCTCTTCTTGTTTTCTATGGAACTCATTTTTACCAATAGAAATATTTTTCCCTGACACCTATGGAAAATACCTATGTTTACTCAATATTGCAGCCTCAGTACACTGTTTAGAATTATTTCAACATGGTCCCAAGCATATCCGACAGCTAGACAGCAGAGGTTAGCAACAGTGAGTGGGAATAACTTCTGAACCATTTCAGTAGATTTCCCAGGAAGGGCTTGCTTTCTGCCCCTGCAAATTTTCCCAGAGATATTGTCTGGTGAACAGTTGCATCAAAAGAGTATTTTTGCACAAACCTTGGGCCAAGCTCTGTCTCAGATTTACTAGTGAATGCAAAGAGGGTGAAAGTGCTGCTTCAAAGCCCTCTGTGTGCTTTCCGTACCAAAAGGGAGGTGACCCCAGCAATAACTTTTTGATCTCTCTTCAAAACACGAGGCATGTCACCACCTCATTCATCTTTTTCTGGGACTCATAGCATCTAAAGACCAAGAAGCCCTCTTGCTTGCTAAAGTGTGTTCAGCAAAAAAACCCTTGTCCCATCAGCAAATTGGAACACAGCTGCATTCCAGTCAATTCCAATGCTGGCAGGGCAATACTCTAGCCCAGTAGTAACATGCCACTGTTAGAAGACTGTGTAAAAATCTTTGTGTACAAAGTAATGGGAGGGAAAAATAGAATTGGGAAGAACTGCACATTGTTCTGGAAAAAGCCTCCTGCCACAGTCTTACAGACGTCATTTTCTGGTATCATTTTTAAGAGTTGGAGTTTTTTAAATTTTGTACAAGATAAAATCTTACTGGACCTTGAAGTTTCCCTACTAGAAGTACAGCCATTTCTTAGTAGAATAGAAGTAAGCCCTTTGAATATGTACAAATGGCCTTTCAAAATACATATGCTATAGCCCACTGTGAAAGGAATTAGCTATCAAAATAGAAATTCAAAGGTTTAAAAAGGTTTTGAATAAAGTAAGTCTAAGGTGATAGAAGAAGAAGAAAACAGCAGTTTTCTTCTTCTGCTGAAAAAACAACTCCGAGGACATTGTACTCTACAGGTTTATTATATCACTTTCTGAAAAACGGAGTAGGTTTGCTATTTCAAACGGTTTTCATTAGGAAGGAAGAGATTCCTTTGGAAAAAAAAAACTTCAAATTGACTTGACATGAATGTTATGACACTTCACTTCACCAATCATGAAGAAAAATTCTCATCACTTGATATGGAAATCATGACGGTAACGGAGACAAGGATGTCTAAGCCGTGCCATCAGGAACATAAAAAAGCTATAGAATGCTGGTAAGACTGAGCTCCTGAACTAGTCAGAAGAGAACGCAACCAAAACATTTTCCTTTAAAAGTCTTCAGGATGAACAGCAGATCAAATGTTTTCCTGTGAAGTATTTATGAATAGAATTAACCTTTAAAAGAACATTGTTTTCAAAAACCTGTGTCCAGTATCTCTTAGAATGATACGGAGTTCTTATTACTAGAAAAAAGAAAAGCACTTTTTTCCAAACTGTTGTGCACTTTTAAACGATCTACAATAAAAAGAGTACTTTTTCATGCTGGGCATGATGTTCATTACAAAAAAGCCTTGTCGCACGCTTGGTACTCTAGTGTCTTGATTAGCATCGTTTTTTATTCATTGACTCTTTTTCACCTTGAAATAATGGCGTCTTTGTACTTATGCAGCATCCATGAAGAATTTCTTGGGTGTCATTTTGTACTCGATCCTAAATGGCAGCTTCTGCATTCTGCCATCCGTCTAGCTTTCCCATTTGATGCAGCTTCTGAGAGGTCTTTTCAGAATTGAGGACTACCTGCAAGAATGATGCTAAATGCATGCATTTTACTCCTTGGGTAATGCAAAAGAGTTTTTCCTTTACAGCATAATAATAATAGGAAAAGAATGATGGTGGATTCAATTCTTATAGTAATACAAAGAGAACTATTATCATCATTAGAAACCAAGCAAGTCATATTTATTGCTCATGCAGTACAACCACTAATGCAAATTACCCTGTAAATTCAAAATGAATCTGTATCACAGGAGTGGATTGAATGTCTCTCTTGATATTTTGCTTAAAGCAGAAAATTAATTCTTTTGACAGCCA
Organism: Haemorhous mexicanus; assembly: GCF_027477595.1. Classification (NCBI taxonomy): domain Eukaryota; kingdom Metazoa; phylum Chordata; class Aves; order Passeriformes; family Fringillidae; genus Haemorhous; species Haemorhous mexicanus. Next base: position 21,381,675 of record NC_082345.1, on the reverse strand, counting down.
ACTCATAGTTGCAACCTAACTTTCAACTACAGCTTTCAAACAGTGGAAACATGTCTGTTTATAACACGATACAGTACCGTACACAAGACCAAAACAGGTCCTAGACGTTCAAATGAAAGAAAAGATCAAAGGACAGATTAATTCATGTCTGCAAGCCCTCAAGAGCGTGCAGGTCAAAAGTCCCCAGAAAACTAGGCCAGTGGCACAAATTCTCGATGTTGGCACCAGCAGAAGCAGCTGCTATCTTTCTAGGATGCAATCTTGCTTACATCATCCTTCAAAGCAATCTTCTGTCCCCCTGCCCAATATGCCTTCTGCTCTACTCCTTGGACTTCACGTTTGCATTTCTACAGAGTCCTGCAAACGGACTCAAAGTTCAGGTAATAGATTTCCAAGATTTAGAAATATTGTGTTAAGTCTATTTCTTTCGTATTTCATCCCGTCTAAGCATACTGTAACTTTCTGAAGTGAAATATGTCGAGTATGTCACGTGTAGTTTACATGTTAGTTCTGCTTGACATTAAAACTTCTCACAGACCCCTGGGATGCCTTACTGCAAAAATATATAGCTGCAAAGAGTGGTTGCACAAAGTTAGAAAGGCCAGAAAACCATGTAAACAACCTAACAGTAGAGGCTTGAATTTCTGAATATAATCTTGCACCATCTAAAGTCAAAATAGAATATTGAAATGATTTTCATCTAATAATGAGCGTGGGGAAGAAAGAATCCAGATAGGCTTTTTTTTTTTTTTTTGAAACAGTTCCAGGAAATACATGGCCTTAACTTGGAAGTATAGCATTAAATATTTTTATACAGCATGAGTTCTCATTACCTAATCATATGATTTGTAGAACTGAATTGGAAAGTAGGAAATAAACAAAGAAAAATACTCAAGCTATAAAATATGTGAGTTTAAAATTTTCTTTGTATTTCTGATTAAAACGATGAGGTAGCCAAATGGTCACCCATTATTTTCAAAAGCATCTGGACATAAAAAACGGATCAATTTTGGCGGGACTTGGATGTCCGGTATTCCTGAAAAGCTTTATTTCACTGCTTCCCAACCCTGGTTCAATCCCCTTAAATGCAGCTGTATTTCAGTTGCTCAGTGAAACTGTCCATCTCATGCATATAGTTTACAAATAATCTGCAGAAAAAGCTAGCTAGATTTAAAGATCTTTTTTCTGTAAATGGCCTTCAACTGATTTCTACAAACACACAGCTGGGATTTCTGCTGTCTTCTTCAGGCCACTTCCTGCAGAGACCTCTCCATTAAATCTGTCTCGTTCTACTAAGAACGCTTCTGGTGATCCAAAGTCAGCACTGGGATTGTCCAACTGCATGGAATTACTGTCTGCTAGAGCTGCACACTGAGGGCTTCTGTGTGCAGCATCATGTGAGCCCTGCTAATGTCACCCTGTTGGTATAAACTGAGCTAAGTGGACCTTAAGGGACAAGATTGTGCACTGATTTTGTAATAGAAATGAGGTACTAAGAAGGAGGCGGGAGGATTTCAATGTTTCTGCCCCCAGCTGAAGCAACACTAAATCTCGGTCTTTATCTGAAAAACCAGGTGAATTAACCCGTTTGGCATTCATATGCCAAAAAGGTCAGTAATACACTCAGAACTGTCAAAAGAGTAACAATTCCAATCATTACTTTCTAAAAAGAATTCATTTGAAGAAGTCAGGAAGACAGATGAAACATGCAAATATCCTACCCTGAGAATCATTCTGTTGATCTGCACAGGTTTCTTATTATATTCCCATCTAATGCATTGGTCATGTGTGCTTGTGATGACACAAATACTTGCAAAGCTTACAAGATAAATCACGTTCTCTTCAAACAGCAAAGCATTTCTTGATGGTTGCACTTGCTAATTCCATTTAGACTCAGTGTTCTTAAAGGTCTTTTCCAACCAAAGTTCCAACCACCATTCTCTAAGTCGCACATCCTGATTGTCCTGGTTTAGGGCTAAATTTGGCAGAAAACCTCACAAAGGGCCACTGCACCCTCCCCCCCACCGAAAGCCCACCCACACAGCCGCTCCCCTCAACTGGTTTGGGGAGAGAAGTGGGAAAAAGCTGTTTCTTTAACAGGCAAAGCACTTCCCAGCACAAAATATGAACAATACCAGATGACAAAACTCATTTGCCGCACTGAAGAGACGACAAATCAGAAAGTCTCTCCTGTGGGTGCTCACTCTGTTATCAACCCCTCCAGCAATGGGGAAGGCTGCTGCCCAGGGTAGGCCCCAGTAGGCCACAAAGTGCAAGTTCCCAGTGCTTCCCAGGTCCCAGTCCGGAGCAGATTCGAAACGTTCCAAGAAAAGGGAAAGGAAAAAAAAAACCAGTCCAGGGAAAACTCTGCCTCAGCCAGCTAAACCAACTAAAAAGCAAATGCGTGCTCTGTTCTGCTCCGTCAGTGCCCAGACAACACAGTGCAGCGCAGAATGTGGAAGAGTGTTGCTTTTTAAGGAGTGCAGCCTCTGATAAGAAACTCGGTGCTTCTTCTTCTCCCCACCTTTGCTCTCAGAACCAGTCTTGAAGGCAGAGAATATCATATCCAGCATTAAGAGAACAGATGACTGGGGATACAAGCATCATAAAGTCACCCTAGGACACTGCTCCTTTGAGATATGTTACCAGACTATGCTAAGACCAAGTTTTGGAACTGCTCAATAAAATTCTACTCTCACAGTGAAGCTGAGGAGGAAACACAGCTCACTACAGTTACCTTGTGGCATGCCAGTGCTTCCTTTCAATCACAATGGTCTTCGTTTTTAAGTCCCTGACATCACAGGCATCATGAAACATCCTTTGTGCAGGAAGGAAGAAAATATTCTTTTCATTGATGCTGATGGGTTAGCTGACATGCAAAGCAGTTAATTCAAAGTGACAGAGCAATCAAGTCAATAGGAAAACTCACTACAGTTTTGTTTACTCCCCTAAATCCTTACTATCCCAAAATACAAGAACAGCTGTAAAAGCCTTGTGGCTACCTAATTTTTTCCTAGACCTACATGGTGGGGTAAGAGATAAACAATCCCAAACTATGGTAATCCACAACAAAGCATTCTTGACCTCATATTCAGGTTCTGCATAGCGAGCTCTTCCTCCTGATCAAGTTATTCCATCGCAATACTTTGGGGAGTATCTCAGAGGGCTGGCTGTTGTTTGGTTTGAAAGCATCTTGATCATTCAGGAACCCAGTAGCAAGGACAAAGTTTAAAAGAAGATAGTGCTATGCATTGATTTTCATCTAGGACAGAGATATTTCTACAACACAGAAGGCTGACCTAATGCTTCACGACAACGTGGCTGAAGTGGCATCCTGGTCCCCATAGGTTTTTCTCTTTACTTTTAGCTGCTTTCTTACCAGATTAATGAGCTGAACTAGCTCAAAAAAGAATCAGATAAGTGCCAGAGCTTTCAAACAAAAAAAACAAATTAAAAAAAAAAAAAAACCCAAAACAGATGCAAAAAGGTGATTTGTAAGTGCATTTGAAAACAGAAGTTTTTTGTACTTTTCATAGATACATGGCATTCTCTAGAATGATATTGCTCCAATGCTTTGGGTTTGGTTTTGTTTTTGTTTTTTTCCTCAATTCTAAATGTTACACATTCTTTTTTGGCCATTTTAGTAAACTGATTTTCTGATCCATGTGAAAGACAGTCCGAAGTTCCCCTCATTTGCCTCACGACCGTCCCCAGGACAGACATCGGGACCCTGAGGACCCTGACTGGAATGCTGGCATGCCGGTCAGAGAGGAATGCCAGAAATCCTGAGGCCCCTGAGCAGAATTCTGGCCTGCCAAGTGATTGTTGGCAGCTGTGTCTACAGTGACTGCTTCTAGCAGGGCCTGCCAAGGGGCGAGGCGACCTATGGGCCTGCACGTGCTTCGCGACACCAGCCCAGGAATTTTCCCACCTCTTGGCCAGATGAACTTGCTGGGGCAACTGTGGTAGCCGCCCCATGGAAAATCCTTCATCTGCTCCACTACCACCGTGAGGGACGCAGATTGAAGCCCCCCTCCCAAGGACTGAGGCTGAGACGCCCGTAATTCTGATCCAGGGCTACTGGCCTGACTGAAGCAGGATGCCTGCTAAGTGTTGCCTGCAGATGTGTTGGCGGGACCTAGACTGGTTTCCTATAGAAACCAGTCCTGAAACAATAGCTCCCACTCACTGCTGATATTGATATTGACTTCTCCTGCTGAGAACATGGACTGTCTGTACCCGTCTTCAATACCATTTTCCCCTCAGCAATTTCAATAGACTTGCTCTTTATTGTATCTGCTCCCCCTCAGCCATTTCTAGATCTGTTTCCCCCCTCAGCAATGGACTAGAATAGAACCTTGAGATAACCAGGACTCTGAGATCTCCCCTAGGAGAACTCCATCGGCTGGGCTGCGAGGACTTCATCTCTCTCCATTTGGTAGCTATACTCCCTCTCTCTTTCTCCCCCTCTTTTCTATTCTTTTCCTCTCCCTAATTCCTTGAAGGCATTTGCTGTGGTCATTCTAGAAAGGTGCATTTGTTTGGAGTGATACTGCAATCCCTTTTCCATCTTGTCTTTTGCCCTCCGAGATTAGTTAAGAAAACATCATCCCCCCTTGGTAGGAGCGGATCAGAACAATATGTTCTTTCCAGCTGAAATTGGTTCTAGTCAATAGAAGCACACTGGTAGGTAAAAGTAGACTATAAAAGATAACCTTCAGAATGTATTTCCCATGTCTTCCCATTCAAGCAAGTGAAGAAAGCAGACAGATCTTCAGATAACATGCTATGCGAATTGAAAGGAATCTTTTTGGAGGCAACTGTGAAACTCACGCAATGAAATACAGATGAGAGAGATGAAAGGGTCACATATGATGTCAAATCTATTCTTTTAATGTTTGAATGAAACAAGATTTCTTGAAGTACAATCCTACAAAATGAAGGTGAACTTGCAGAAGCAATTGAACTGGGTCTCCTTTAGAAACACAATGTTTTCTAATTAAACTGTGCATTCAGGAAGGCAACCTTGAAATCAAAAGGATTTAGAAAAATACAAAATACCAAGACTGGCAGTTCGTTATCTTTCACGGTCTCTTTAAGATAAGATTTATTTGAACTTCCACTTGTAGTAGGTCTGAAGACATTAGGAATGATGCAATATGAAAAAACCAAACCAAAACAACTTTCTCAAAAAGCTTTGAGAAACCAGAGAAATGAGAAATGATGATTTTTAGTGGTTAGGTAGTCCTTTAAAATTTGTCTTGGGGGGAGAGAGATAAAAAACTGACTGAGATCAAATGACTGTGGAGTATATTCCAAAACAGTAATGAAGAAGGTAAGGGGCAAGAGCCTGTTAGAAAAATACTATGCTGGCTTCATCTGTTGAAAGCATTCCAGAATGGTTGAAATTATGAATCATATCTTCTGGGATTAAAAAAAAAAAAAAAAAAAAAAAGAGGAAGAAAACAGAAGGAAAAAAAATATTTTGAACATATTTTTCCATTCCAAGATGGTATAATGGCTTTATTTCATTTTGTTCCTATGACTGGTTAATAGCTTATGAAATGTTTAGCAATAGAGAGTCTTCACACTAACCATACCATTTGGATGTGTCTCTTTTACTTTCTAGAGCAGCAGATATGGTTTAGCACTCCACAATTCAGTCCCCAAAAGTGAGTAAGTGTGGCAGATTTAACCTAACTGCCCAGTCCACCAAAATGCCTAATTCTCTTGAAAAATGCTTTGCTCTATCTCATGATCTGGACATGTCTCTCTAGCTCCACTTTGAGCTTCTTGATCTTTCATCTACAGGATGAGATCCAATTTAGCTTAGCAAGGATGTAGCCTTTCCAAACCATATCTTTTACCTTCTGTATGCTTACAAGTACATTTCTACCGCAGGGACCAGTTTGGAAGATCCTAGTTGTTTTATTCCTTAGATTATGTTGCTGCATTAATTAGCTGTTCTTTGAAGTTTTTTCCCTGCTCAAGTATAGGGTCAGTGCTGAAATGATTGTGATGCTAACTCCTTATGATCTATTCTGCAGGCTTACAGAGTATGCAGCAAAGTTTTCTCTACTTCTGAGGACATTCTACTCTTTTGATGAGAAATGCTGAAGGTCTGACTTCAGTTGCAAAGGTATCTGATTGACAGATTGCAAAATTGTTAAGTCTAGTAACAGCAGGAAAAGCGTGCTCTTGCTCTGTATGTAAATGTCGTGTCAGCTGCTGTTGGGATAAAAAGCATGAGCATAAGCAAAGATATCTGCATGGATAGAAAAGAAAGAAAGAAGATATTTGTTGTGATTTCTGCACTAAGGAGCAAGAAGAAGCATGAAGCGCTAATTTCAGTGGCTAAGACAGTATCGTCCTTGGGCCAGTTCTCTTCAACATCTTTTGAAGCACTTGGACTCGGCACTTGAAGGAATATTAAGCAAGTTTGCCAGAGACGCTACATTGGGAGGAGCTGTCAACTAACTCCCTTGAGGCCAGTGAGACACTGCAGAGAGATCTTGACAAATAAGAGAGATGGGCAATTATGGCTGGCCGGGAGTCTATGCACAAATCACGAAAGGGGCGGGACTGCTGGGGAAGGCGTCCCAAGCTGTTGTATTTTCCAGCATCAGTCTCATGACATGGTTATGACAGTGGGAAGATGCCAGCAGCTCACGTCCCCAGCAGCAGAAAAAGAACTTCATGTTACAACTTACTTGAAAAGCTTTTTGACCAATCCCACAAAGCAAAAGCATATTGACAGTAGTTCTTTCCGATCCCTAGAAGCACACAGAACTTTGGTTCAAAGAACGCTTGCTTCTTTTGAATAAAAGACCTGCTTGTAAGCCTTAAGATAGAATGCACAGAGCTCCATTATTAAGCTTAGAACTTCCTAAGATCTGGCTAGATCTACTTTGCTGTAGCTTAGGGAGTTCTTCATGTCAAGCTTTAATACACAGGCCATTGTTCTATTTGTCCTTACTTCTCTACTTCTTCTATCATTTTTCTGCTGACAAACCTTATGACTACTGCTTAGCTCCAAGCACAGTTCTGCTGTCTCTGAGGCCTGCCTTTTGCAGCTTTCCCAAAATCCTCTGTTTCCAAGGATTCCCACAGGCAATCCCCAACCTTCGGGAGTTGTGCGATGACAAGTGCTGGATTCAGCACCTGGGACAGGGCAATCCTGCTCTGTGTGTGTGTATAGACTAGGGAGCCAGAGGCTGAAAGGAAGCCAGGCTCCTGGCCAATGGCAAGCTAAATGGGTATCAGCAGTGCCCTGGCAGCCAGGAGGGCCAAGCCTGTCCTGGGGTGCATCAGGCACAGTATCACCAGCTGGGCAAGAGAGGGCATTGTCCTGCTCTGCTCTGCTCTGCTCTGCTCTGCTGTGTTCTGGGGCGGCCTCACCTTGAGTGCTTGGGGGCAGTTTTGGGTACCACAATGAAAAAAGACATGAAGGTATCGGAAAGTTCTCCAATGAGGTTTACAAGGACAGAACTGGAGGAAATAGCATGCAGCTGAGTCAGGGGAGGCTCAGGTCCGGTATCAGGAAAAAGTTTTTTAACCAGAGGATGGCTGGGCACTGGAAGAGTCTCTCCAGGGTGTGCTCACAGCATCACACCTATCTTGAGTTCAAGAACCTTTGGGACATTGCTCTCAGGCATCCGGTGTGATTCTTGAGGAAGGTCCCATGCAGGGCCAGAAGTTGGACTTGATGCTCCTGACGGGCCCCTTCCAATTCAACTGATTCTACCACTCTATGATTCTGTCCTGGCCACTCAAGGTATATTGCTTGATCTCACCAGATTTTGACCTGCTCTTGTTGGTCAGAATTTGTCCCTACTGCCTAATGATATTTACCACAAAAGACAAAGGGCCTTTTCTCAATTTTCTCAAGAAAGTTGAAGATGCACCCTAGAATCCTAAAAAAGTCTTTTCCTTGAAACAACACTGTCTCCTGCCCAGTATTCTTTCCAGATCTTAAGGAGAAAGAAGGCAAAATCAGGGGATGTATTACAATGAAGCACTGTCAAGTTTCCGGACCTTTAGCAGTATATTTGTACTTCCACTATTCTTTTCTATAAAATCATGGTTTTGTAGAGCATGTCATTTTCTAGCAAGACACATTTTTGCAGCTGAGCCCATCAGTCTCTGTGAGAATATATTGTCAAAAGCACAAAACATATGAATGGGCAGTGGCAAGTGAGGGGAAAAACCAGTATGGGAAGCAGCTCCGTGATACTACAGTAAGACAAGGAGGAGGAGGTGTTCCAGTTGACAGAGCAAAGAATCCCCCACAGTCCCTGGAGATATCCTAGTGAAGCAGGTTGTCTCCCAGCAGTCCCTAGAGAACCATGGAGGAACACATACCTACAGTGCAGCTGCTGGAGGGCTCCATGCCACAGCAGGTGAAAGTGCCTTGAAGGAAGCTGCAGCTTGTGGAGGGAGGGCCAGAAAACCATCCTTGACCTCTTCTTTAGCGGAAGAGTATGTGCAAATGCTTAACAGCTGCTAACTGGAATCTATCCTCTTTCCAGTTCTTGTCGTAGGTAAGTAGGACAATACAAGAATTAGAAGCCTAAACTGTTTTGCATGAGGCTCCCATTCTCTCTGCCACGCCCTTAAAATTTACTTTGAGATGAAATAAAATTCATGATCAAGTTCCTAAGGCTTGATGGTCAGGCTTCTCAGAAAACAGGCAGTGCAAAGAACTCTTGTCACTGTCATTTTTTTTCATAGAACTAAAAAAGTTAAAGTACTGTTTTCTAAGAACTTACGAAAATCAACTGGTAGAGGTGGTGAGAGTGAAGAGTATAATTAAGCTGGAAAGAGACTATCATGTAGCTACCTCATCTGCATAGAAGTTTTTTTACCAGGAACTCTGGACTTTTAAACAGATTTAGGACACAATAGTTATCTCTGGGAATGTTTTAGTAAGTCTAGAACATTCATCTTTAAATAGCTCGATCTGTTTTACCGTTATGACTTACGTTTTAAATTTTATTTGAGGAGAAATATTTGCCATTCAGATCATTTCAAGTTCTGAAGCATTTCAGTTGTTGACAGTTTTTGCTGTCTCCTGAGGGTAGGAAAATAGTCTTGGAACCAATAGTGAAAGAAACTAGATGGAAAAATTAGTTTTCCTCATTCTTTTCTGTCTATTCTATGAGGCACAAGAGCAAAACCACTGCTATGAGTCTGAGTTGCCTTACCACTCATGGATGACAACCTTGTAGTGAGTAGTCTGTTATTTGCACACATTTCTGATGCTGGTGGTTACCTGTTGTGCAGAAAGATCTGTAAACTATTTTCACGGAAAGACATTCCTGAATTGCTTCACTTATCTCTGAAGCAGAGAACTAAGCTGGCACTCTACTTCGGAGATCTTCCTGTGCTCGCCCCCAAACCCGTTTCCTTCAAATGCAATTTACTTTCAACCAAAGCACTTCATTACTTCATCAGGTAATCTCTTGTTCTTAATGTTCGGGGTAGTGTTCTAAAAGGGTAAGAACATATTCTAGTAAGAAGGTAGAACCTCTTTCTTAAGTAGTAGACATCACTGGGCTTTGGTTCATGCACCAGAACAACAGCAAGGAATGTCGTTTGCAATCAATAGATGGGTTGGGGAAACCGGCCACAAGTTTAGGAATCTTTCTCCAATTAATTATGCTTTAAAATTTGTCTCTTAGCATTTCAAGTGTGCTTTTATTAAAACAATCAACTATTTATTACCTGTACCACAACGAAGCACAATCAGCAGTGCTTGTGCATCCTTCACCAATTCCAAGAAGAAGAATGGTCTGAGCCTCCAGTATAGCTCATTACCATAAGCTGAAAAAAAGTTCTTGGAAAAATTTCTTTTGCATCCTTCTAAACCTTATGCAGCACTCCCTGGCCAATCTTTCATTTTCTTTCCTCCAGGAGATGGTAAGAACTCGAGTACCTTCATGATAACCGTCGTGGGTCGCTTGCTGTGCTGGCAGAGTTCCTTTTTGAGATAATGCTTGGAAAAGCTTTTCGCTAAGGTCTAGGCGGCAAGAGACGCAGAAGAAGGGCATACGCAGCTGTCCGAAGGTAGGTGCCGGTCCCCGGCGGCTTTCTGCAGAAGCCGCGGTTCGGAGCGCACCGCGACCGGCAGAAAGCTCTGGGCGCGAAAAAGCCGCTTCTTCGCCTCCGGCAGCCGGAGAGCTCGGCCGATGCTGAGACGTCAAGAACGTAGCCGCACAGCACTGGGATTAAGAGAGCAGCTCTCAAACTGAGGGAAGACGATAACTAACCACTTTCCAACAGTTTCAACTTACATTACCATAAGTAGGGAAAAAGTTCTTGGACAGCTTTCTTTTGCATCCTTTTAAACCTTATGCAGCACTCTCTGGCCAATCTTACTTTTTCTTTTCTCCAGGAGATGGTAAGAACTCGAGTACCTTCATGAAAACCGTCGCGGGTCGCTTGCTGTGCTGGCACAGTTCCTTTTAGAGAAAATGCCTGGAAAAGCTTTTCGCTAAGGTCTAGGCGGCAAGAGACGCAGAAGACGGGCATACGCAGCTGTCCGAAGGTAGGTGCCGGTCCCCGGCGGCTTTCGGCAGAAGCCGCGGTTCGGAGCGCACCGCGACCGGCAGAAAGCTCTGGGCGCGAAAAAGCCGCTTCTTCGCCTCCGGCAGCTGGAGAGCTCGGCCGATGCTGAGACGTCAAGAACGAAGCCGCACAGCACTGGGATTAAGAGAGCAGCTCTCAAACTGAGGGAAAACGATAACTAACCACTTTCCAACAGTTTCAACTTACATTACCATAAGTAGGGAAAAAAATCTTGGACAGCTTTCTTTTGCATCCTTCTAAACCTTATGCAGCACTCTCTGGCCAATCTTACATTTTCTTTTCTCCAGGAGATGGTAAGAACTCGAGTACCTTCATGAAAACCGTCGCGGGTCGCTTGCTGTGCTGGCAGAGTTCCTTTTAGAGAAAATGCCTGGAAAAGCTTTTCGCTAAGGTCTAGGCGGCAAGAGACGCAGAAGATGGGCATACGCAGCTGTCCGAAGGTAGGTGCCGGTCCCCGGCGGCTTTCTGCAGAAGCCGCGGTTCGGAGCGCACCGCGACCGGCAGAAAGCTCTGGGCGCGAAAAAGCCGCTTCTTCGCCTCCGGCAGCCGGAGAGCTCGGCCAATGCTGAGACGTCAAGAACGAAGCCGCACAGCACTGGGATTAAGAGAGCAGCTCTCAAACTGAGGGAAAACGATAACTAACCACTTTCCAACAGTTTCAACTTGCATTACCATAAGTAGGGAAAAAGTTCTTGGACAGCTTTCTTTTGCATCCTTCTAGACCTTATGCAGCACTTCCTGGTCAATCTTACATTTTCTTTTCTCCAGGAGATGGTAAGAACTCGAGTACCTTCATGACAACCGTTGTGGGTCGCTTGCTGTGCTGGCAGAGTTCCTTTTTGAGATAATGCCTGGAAAAGCTTTTCGCTAAGGTCTAGGCGGCAAGAGACGCAGAAGAAGGGCATACGCAGCTGTCCGAAGGTAGGTGCCGGTCCCCGGCGGCTTTCGGCAGAAGCTGCGGTTCGGAGCGCACCGCGACCGGCAGAAAGCTCTGGGCGCGAAAAAGCCGCTTCTTCGCCTCCGGCAGCTGGAGAGCTCGGCCGATGCTGAGACGTCAAGAACGAAGCCGCACAGCACTGGGATTAAGAGAGCAGCTCTCAAACTGAGGGAAAACGATAACTAACCACTTTCCAACAGTTTCAACTTGCATTACCATAAGTAGGGAAAAAGTTCCTGGTCAGCTTTCTTTTCTATCGTTCTTAGCCATTTGCAGCACTCCCTGGTCAATCTTATATTTTCTTTTCTCCAGGAGAATGTAAGAACTCGAGTACCTTCATGACAACCGTCGTGATGGCACAGTTCCTTTTAGAGAAAATGCCTGGAAAAGCTTTTCGCTAAGGTCTAGGCGGCAAGAGACGCAGAAGAAGGGCATACGCAGCTGTCCGAAGGTAGGTGCCGGTAGCCGGATTCTTTTAACAGAAGCCGCTCTTCGGCGGGCTCTCTTACCTTCATAATGGGTTTTGCTGGAGGAAGCCGCTTTTTCGTTTCCGGGAATACCTAGAGAGGAACACTAGCTAAAGACGTGATTGGCACCATTATGTCGAGTTTTGCTCGTTCCAGCAGGAATAACTGTGTTCTTCCTTACGCTAGATGGCGCTGCTTATCAAGGTTTGGCTGCTTTTAATCATTTGGGGTGCTGGATGTTCAAACGACTTATCGTAACTTCTTCTATTTTAAGTCAGGTGCTCACTGACGTAGATCCTATTAGATATAGCACACTGCAAATAGGAGGTGAAATAGATTTATTGTTACTAGCACATGGGTACGAGTGTTAGGAATTTTATAAGGAATATGTTGCATGAATCTTTTGGACCATTCTGCAGCCATTCATACGAAACTCACACAAGTACAAGACAATATGAAGAAATTGACTGGGAACGAGTGGGGTTTGCATCAATGGTTTGAGGGATGGGAAAGAACTGGGTGGTTGAAAGATCTCGTAAATGGAGCTTTGTTTTTACCAGTAGTCATTATTTCATTGCTTTGTGTTATTCCATGCATGGTGAAACTGGTGTGCCTCTTGCTAAAAATTACATTGGAAGAGATCTGGCTGGTGCAAGAAGAAGGGGCAATTGTGACAATGTATCTGAACCGCTTAGACTACGGGCTGCACCAGCCATCCAGCGTGGAACGGTTCTTCTCAGAATTTTCTCAGGGCCCTCTGGAATTCATCAAGACATAAGCCTTGCTAAAACAAGAGAGGAAAAGCTGAGAAACTAAATTCCAAGACCACAAGAACTCCAAAACGGGGGGGGGGGGGGGGGGGGGGGGAGGGGCAAAGTACCTGGACTGTAAGGAAACACATCTTCTGAGAGGTGCACGCAGAATGCGTGGACAAGACAAAGGCACCAATAAGAAAAGCGTGACTAGCGTGTGCAGAGAGTCAGAATGAGTAAGTGCATCATGTAAACCATAAACGGCTTCTGCTTAATCCTCTTGGTCCATTGTGCAGGAGTCCTGAATTTCCCATAAGTGATACTTACTAAAAGGGTTCTGATTTTAATGCTAGAGTTACTGTCTATACGATGATTCATGGGAATAGTTCTTTCAAGTCCTTCCCTTGCTGACATCAGTCAGTTTCATCTTTTCCTGAATGTACTGCTGGCTATACATAAGTGATGAATAGAAGGGAATGAGTTTTAGGGATATGTTGCAAGGAAATAGATTGGTAGCTCTGCTTCCATTTCCATTGTCTAAGAAGAATTCCGAATATTTTTGGCCCTTTCATAGACCTCTGACTCGATTAGCATCAGCAGGGAGGGACATTTAATTGGTTTTTCTCCTTTTTAGAGAGAAGCTAATGAAAAAGTTTCACCAGAATCAGAGCAGGCTGCGTAACAAGAAGAGCGTCATGAAAAGGCGCCAATCCTATCCTCTTAGTATTGCTAGTTGTGATTGGACTTCAATGAAATGTGTCAACTCTGTGTTCCTGGGTATCACATCAGTAACAGGTACTTCACCTGCTGTACTTCTCTCCTAAAGCTAAGAACAGAATCCCAAATAATCTTGATTCCAAGGTCTCAATTCACCCTGTGATGCTGACAGGTGAAATAGGAGTGGAAGGTGCACCAGTAAATGAACTTGAATGGCCTATCTAAATCAGCGGCCACTGATTTCCTGAAGGCCTTAACAGGTCAGTTGCCCCTATTTTTCTTGGGGTTCTTTTATTCTTTGGTCATGTTTTTCTTGGGATTCTTTGAATCCTTCCCCACCAGTTCAGCCTCTGCTCTCAAATCCTTTGCTGTCATTTAAAGTATCTCAAGAGCCTGGAAACTGTTGTCTTTATTTATCAACCCATTATTCCCTTCCAAAGGTTGTTTGCCTCAAGTCTCATTCTTGCTGATTTTCTGCTAGTTCATTGTCAGATGGCAGCAGGTGTTCTGTAAGAGCAAGTACACAATCCTATAGCTTGCTTTTCTTTTGATTTGGCCTGTCTAGAAAATGGAATGACTGAACATCTCCAACAGGATTTTCTCTCCCCATTGTGTTTCACCGCAAGGGCAGATGCCAATCATCTACCTAAACTCTTGGTGGTGAAGAAACTAGTGGTATGCTGTTGCATATAGGTAGAACTTTCCGAAAGGAAGGCCTTGTAAAACCATGGCTGAGGCCCGTTACTTTGGCTAAGTAGAAAATGACTAGGGGAAAGTGAGACAGCTGAATTAGAGGTAGATCAAGAAGTTCTAGAAGCATTGCGTGTTCACAGCGTGGGGTATGACGGTTGGTTGAATTATGTTTGTTGCGGCTTAAAGCTATGCAAGTGATAAAGGCCTGACTGCTTCAAAAGCCTGGCTTTTGCAAGAAAGCGGCTCTCCTTTGCACCTGCCTGGGGACTCTGCGTCACTACGGACCCTCACGCCCAGTTTGCCAAGGAGATGATGAGTAGGAATGTTGCAGAGCTGCTGTGTGCATATGAAAGGAATGGCAGAGAGTGAAGCCGTGGACAATTTCTGGGCTTTAGTACAATGCTGCTGCATTGGTGCCAGTTTAGTTGGTTTTCCATCAGTGGCATTTCTGTCTAGAAGTACACTGCCCAGAGTCTTTCTAGCATTTGATGCCATTTCCTTACTGCCATTAATACCTTTCTTCAGTTTTTAAAGGATGAGAGAATCTTTACAGGATTTTGAAGATCCCTGTTAGGAAACACTATGCCAGAGGAGTCATCACTCCCTTTTCTTTTGCCTCCTTTGTAATTTTTATAGACTCATTTCACATTTCTGCTAATGGCAATAAGAATACTGAGACTACTTAGCAGGGTTGACGCTCTCAGCTGCTTTCCTCTTTCCTACTGCTTCATACCGGATGTGACTTGATGGCCTCGTTTTGCAATCAGCATTTTGCTGTGGTTTGCTAAAACCTGGCATGCACTGCCAACTCACAACTTGTGTGTTGGCATTTCAGGGGCTTTGATGGGTTCCTTTCTGAGATTGCCATGCACTGGACTTTCACAGTCACAAAGACTTCATCCACCATCGGTCAAATTTCAGTATTTAATACTCTTTCCTGGAATGTAGGCAACCTAGCAGCAAGTACTAAATTCGCTGCAAGCCCTGTCTTCCCAAAGGACCATTCAAAAAGTTTGCTTTTCCCCTCTGACCAATCTGACAGTATTTTGATGAAGAATTTGGTACCTTAATAGAACCTCTTAGAAGGGATCTCATGGCAGACAACATCTCAGGCTTTCTTGAAATACTGGCTCCTTTGGATCTCAATTCCATTCAGAGTGCATTTAAGATTTTTTTTTTCACTGAAGCCATTCAACAATGCCTCTTCTCTTTAAAATGTACTGCAGGTGAGAAAGATGGATCCCCGTGAAAGGTTCTATTGATATCAAAATTCGTGCCCAATGGACTGTGCTGATGGAAATCAAATACTAGTCTAGTATTTTGAATCCAAATAATTCCTCCCAATCAGGCCCGACAGGATTGTTTGGCTTTGAATCTGAGCACGTGGACAGTAGTGGATGGTCCACAGGTTGAAAAGAGTGTAGATTCTTCTCCTTCTTTTCATTGATGGCTCAGAGACTGAAAAGGCAGCTCCAAAATGGTAAATACATCCCTACAGATTCAAAAATTGTTCTTCTTAATTTGCATCTCCACCATAACAACAGATGCTTAGAACTAAATTACCAATGGGAATTTTATAGCTTCTCAGAAATGAAACAGGACCTGGCTTATGGGCCTTAGCAGTAGCTACAAGTTTTTCAGCACAAGCCATCTCAAAAGTATTTTAACTTTACCGTACTTTTCTGTCTTATGCTTTCATCTCAAGGATGCAGGAAAAAAAATAAACAAAAAAAAACAAAAAAAAAAAAAAAAAAAAACACAACAAAAAAAACCAAAAAAAAAAAACCAACAAAACAAGAAACCCCACCAAATTGATAATAAGCAAAATCAGTGACATATATAGAAACAGATCCCATGGTTTTTAACTTCCAAACTTGTCTTCTCAGCACACTCTCTACAATGGAATTGTTTCTCTATCTGCCTTGAAACATTTTGCAGCAAAAACACTCTAAGGTCCTGCTGGGTGTTTTGTTCAAAAATGACTTCTTCTGGTTTTCTGTCCATAAGCGGAGTAACGTGACTGTGCTGGCAGCTGACCAAAGGAGGTAGGAAGAGTAATCATCATCCACAACACTGGGGCTAAAGAAATTTCCACAGAAAATTACCTGCCCTAGTACTTGTTCACGTGTTGGGTTGAACGTTCAGAATCTGTTTCCATTTTCCCCATTCATAGAATGTTCTATTTCACAGAATTCCAGCCCCTCACACATCAGTCCTGCCAGAACTGCCCGCCATAGGGGGCTGGCATAGGGGATCTGCTAATGTCCACTGACTCTTACCAGTATAGTGCTTGTCACTGTTGCAGATCAAGAACTTCTGAATAGTTTGGATTCATGCTCTTTGAGGGGTTGGAAACAAGAAAAGAATGACTAGACATTTCCATGATCAAATCCCCTGATGGAATAAAAATAGGAGCATAATAAATGTATCCATTGTTCTAAGAAGGGAGATGAAGGCTCCAAATGATTACTTGCATACTTCCTGTTCTAAATCCCTTGTTATCTGGCAAATTGCAGAAGATTCCAGGCTTTTGCCAAAACGCAAACCAGGTTAAAATGTGAAGCCTTACAGTTTACTGGATAGAAAACTTCATCATCCATTTTTAAATCTTTGAGATTGTTATGTACTTCCTGTTACTACCCTGAGGTTTAGAGCTGTAATTCAGAGAGAAAAGAATGCTATCTTGAATTCATTCTAGTAAATCGGCACTCTCAACTTGTCGGCACTCTCTCCTCTTGGTTTTCACTTCTGAAACTCTGTACGGAAGAGTGCATTAATGCATAGAGCTCTGCATCAATTCTTTACAACAGTTTCCTCTGTAATTCTTCTTTCAAGGCAAACTTTTAAAAAGCCACACTTTCTTACCCCACCACTTCTTAAATTCTATTGAGAAGCAAAAAAAAAAAAAAAAACCCATCAAACCACTAAATCACTGCTCCAATAAAAAAAGCAGTCCATTAACTGCTTTCTTAGCAGGTTCTTTACCTTGTATTAATATGGCAACCTTTTCTTGCTCTTCTAGATTAGAACCAAATTCTTACAGCATATAAGGAAACATAGGTTTACTGTATCTGATTCTTAGATACAGAAGTCCAGCAAGGAGTTCAGACCTCAAAAGAAGTGTCTGTACAACGAGATTCAGCACAACGTTGAGACATATTAGCTATTTTTCAAGAAAAGCGGCCAAACTGAAACTTTTTAGACTTCTCTACAATCATGCATGCCTGCTTCCAGAACCTGACCTTCGTTGCTGGAAACTAGCTGCAATGTTACTGTAAACAATGCTGTGAATGTCATCATCATCGTCATTCTTCTCTTCCATTGAAAACCTCAAGTGGAGTCGCGTCACTTCTCTTCAAAATTCTGTATTTCCTTGCAAACTGGTCAAATAAGGATAAATAAAGCGTTCTGTTCATTCGGTTTAAACCTAATGTTCAAAATGAAAAAAAAAAATCCATTCAGATATGGTCTGCAATAATACAGTAGAAGAGAAGATGAACCAGACTGGCCTACAACAGAAAGAAGTGAAGCAGAATTTGGGAATTTGGAAGACCTTATGATGAATAATTCAAATAAATAAATAAAAAAAATATTGCCTACTCAAATTCAATCAGTGATGCACAGACAGAGAAAAAGTACTAATTACTACTAATATTTCTTTCATTCTCAGACAAGAAGTTCAATGATCCTCTTGAATGCACGGAAGATTCTTGGAAAAGACAGCAGCCTTCTTCTTCACCACATACTCCTCAGAACTCCAGGAGACAAATCATTTGAGCTGTGAGGATCTTTCTCTCTGTAAAACTCCCAGAGCATAGCCAATATTCTATTCCTTTAGGGATCCTCGCCTCCCTGGGGGAGTGCTGGATAGTCTACATCCCGGTACATCAGCCAGACACTCCACCTTATTTCCCATGGCTACTGCAGCAAGGACATCATCTACACTGGCTTTCTAGCCAAAATAGATGCAAGGCACAATGAAGAACATAGCCAACACCTTGAGCACAGCTTATGGGTTTTGAATGAAAAATCTCAGGATGGCAATACTGGATCTTCTGATCCAAACCATCAGGAAACATTTCTTTAGAGGTGTTGGGAAAGATGAAAGTTTGACAAGAAAGTCTCACAGATATGTATGCTTGGCAGAAAGATTTTTCAATGTGGAGTCTGAAGAAGGAATAGAGTTGGAAGCAAGTTTTGATCTAGAAGAAAAGAATTGCTGAGCCTGTCTTACTGGATAACCGAGGATACCTTAGTTAGAAGAGGGTTTTATGACTTACAGCAAAGGATAAACCCACCCCAAACAAGAAGATGTTTTTACCAAGCAGGAAGCTAGCACAGGCAAACAAGTCAGCAAATGCTGCAAGCAGAAAAAGCTCTCCAAATTTTCCACTGTCAAGAAAACTGAAAAACAACTTTCCGCTTCAGCTGTAATATACTGACTTTTAGTGAGTAGAGAATAGCAACATATGGTAATTAGAGTCGTTAGGATAGGCTATAGATAATAGTTAAGGGATAGATTGGTTCTACTGTATGAAGATGCTCAGCAAAGTGCCAAAACCAAAGGGTCTCCAGGCCTGCCTGTAGCTAGAGCTGACAGCTGTAGGCACAGGCTCTGTTGCCCACTACCCTGGACTGCTGCAACGTCTTGGATGGAATAAACTGCATTTTGGAGAGCCGCCTGGACTCCCACATCCCTCATTTAGGCTCTTCCATGGAGGTGAAAAAAGCCTCTGGGTATTGTACAAAAAAACAGCTATGTAATCTAGAGTTGCATGACCCAATATTTCTATTGAACTGGAACAATTTTTATCAATATTATGGATCCACTTCTTTTCAGTGCGTTTGGTCAAAAACATAAAGCATCGTTTAAAAGACATTCTTGGATGCGTACTAAGTACTACGAATTAGTTAAGGTGTTGGTTTGGCATGGCTTGGTTTTTGGTGGGGAGGGAAGAAGCCAGCCACAGAAGTGATTTTTTGTGCAAAGCTCCTAGAAGCTTCCTCCATGCCTGGCAAAGTGAATCCCTGCTTGGCACTAAGAACAGACATGCTGCTGAGCCAATTACAGAAGCTGATAGCGCCTTGGTGATATATTGAAGAAGGAAATCAAAACTGCAGCCAGTTAACCTTGAAGTTGGGAAATTTTTAGGTTGGCACCTCTTCTGCTTTGAAAGCCAAACCAGTGAGACACTCTGTTGCAGTGTGTGTTTATTATTGTACTGCAGTTCTAGTAGTCCGTTTTCTAAGGCTTCCTATTTTGTGCTGTTATAGCATATGTTATTATGAATGGATTGTTCCTTTCCCCCCAGTATTGTTGGCTTTTGCCCTAGCTGTCCCTCTCCCCAAAGACCTGCCCTTTTGTTCCCTGTTCCTTCTCCCATTGAACATCAACCCCTCCCCAAGCCTGCCCCTTTCTCTAGAAACTTCCCTCTCAATTTTGTACCCTTCAAAACCCCAGTGGTTTCTTCAAGTTATTCTCCTCCCCTGTAGTCCCCCTACTGGTTTCAACGTTGTATTCCCCTCCTTGTCTACCACCCCCAGTTTCTCCCAGTTGGTTAAAGATTGTATCCTCCCCTGGGACCTTCCCCCCATTTAGAAGTTGATGGATGCCTTTGAATCAGTGTCTTTCTGTCCTTGACCCTCCAGGGAGTAAACTGAAAAATATGCAGAAGACCTCTCCCTGTTCCTTGTCCCTGCTCTCAGCGCAGTTCTATCCCCAAGGCAGTCCACCTGTGCCGTAGAGCAGCTGTGCCCTACAGCTGCAGCCCGGATTCGACAGCTTTCTTGGGGCGGCCCACTCTCGCTGTCGGTGTCGGGAGCTAGTTGGGCTGAAGAAATCCAGCACCGCAGCAAGACTCCAAGTCAGAAATCCAGTTTATTAGGAAAAGGGGAAAAAACCCAAATCCATGCAAGAGTACAAAAGAAAAACCACTGACAGAGTCAGAATACAAACTGACGTCCTGCTAGTTAGGGTGGTGAAAGCAGTTTGGATGAAATGGTCTTGTTGAAGGGGTGATTCTTTAGAAACCATCTGGTAGCTCTCGTCCTCTGGAAAACCAGTGGCTAAGGGTGGCCGTTCCTCTGGCAATGCAGTAGAAATAGTGCTTCTTGCCTTCCAAAACCCAGATGATATCCAGGTGGGGATGCTTAGCTCCTACCCCCTGGGCAGAGCATCTCCCAATGGGCTGATATCATTCTGAGTCATGATGTGGGTCCTTGATTACCCGTGAAACAGAAATGGCTCCTGGAGGGAGTTATCTCTGAGTCATGTGGCAAGACATTGATGGGCCCATTAACAGGAGAGAAGGAAAAAACGATGCCACCCCTGGTTTCCTCAGTTCTTGAGGGTGGGAATAGGATGCATTTTGATATTGTAAGCTAGGACAATACAGGATGCAGGTTTTTGCATTTGCAGGGAGTTTGTATGGATTTGAAAAGTATCCTCATAGCAGAAGCACAGAAGTATTCTCATACCCCTTTTAATCATCTTCCAATGAAGCAATTCTCCCAATAACCTAAGGCATGAATGACTTGCGAGTGAGTTGAAGGAACACGCCAAAGATAAGTAGTGTTCAACTGCAGAGAATTGTTTAGGGACATCATACCCTAATATTTTAAATCAGAAAGCATGGATGGACGGGTCTTTTTTCCTTGGTTGACTACAGAACCAGCGGTCCTTTGCAGGAGGGTCTTTGGATTTAGGATGAGACTGGCAACTAAGAGCATGGCTACACAGAAGGTGCTACTTTTAGACCAGAACATTCAACTACTAAAGGCAGATAGGAGAGTAGCTGATTAGTGACAGCTCCGACAGGAGGAGTCTGCGGCTTACCCCATGGGAACAATAGTAGCACATTTCAATTTTAGAAAACCATTCTTTTCAGAGGACCAAGCATCAGTGAAAAGAAAAGGTCGAGTAAAGACATCCTAGTGCTCTTCTGATCAGAAGCATCTTCCTCCATATGAGAGTATTTAGGAAAGGACAGTGCGTTCATAAGGAAAGGTGTGCCAGTTACAAAACCTGCAGAACAAGGCAAGACAAACTTATATATTTTATTTGCTATTTTTATTTCACCTGCTAAAAAATGATTTTTTTTAAGACTGAATTTTATGAATTCTGCAACGCTGTCTTTTTGAACGTCTTCCTACTCGTATTAAACACCGAGGTGACAAAGAGAGCAGCAGTGGAAGGAAAGCTGGTCCATCTCCCCCTCCTTGTGGCTTTAGGCCAGTGAGCGATTAGAAGTTGGTCACTTCATTTGAGATAAATAGCTTTACCAAGAGAGAATATTATCCAGCCTTGATCTTTCCTTTGGAGCTGATCCACTTTGTAGTCATGAATTCTTGACTCAGCTGGGGAGAAACAATGGCATTAGGGCCATGGATGTTAGAGTGCGCTGATGGGAAATGAAGTTTTCATCTTCCGGTCCTTGCTTCAGTAAATATTCCAAATTCATCAGAAAGAAAATTCGAAGACCAGGAATCCCCACTCAAATGACCTACTTCAAATAGTCTGCATGCATAAGAGACATCAAGCAGGTGCTCTCATCTGTTAGGGGAATACCCAGCCAGTATATTATTGTCTACTTAGGAGGCAATAATTTTGGAAATCATTGAATTTTTTGTATTGCAAGTGAATGGTCAACACATTTTATTACTGGATAAGGTAAAATCATGTCTTCTGCATCCTTTCAGAGAGGAAGCTTACCTAGATCTAAAGCTGCTCAGCTCCATGATGGGATACTTTGTCTTCAAAGGGAACTCTAGTCTTTGTCCTTTTGGATTGCTTCCATAGCTTTTCACTCACTCTTCAGGTACCTGTTAAAATGGCCTCTTATCCCATGCAAATTTTTATGGGCATAGTCACTGAATTGGGAAGTATTCCATAAAGTCCACAGGCCTTGTTGAGATGGATGCACAGGTCTCAAGGGTGTTAGCAGATGTTATTCTGAGGCCACTCCTGATCATGTTGGATGGACCATGGTGACTGAGGAAAGTGCCCAAAGACTGGATGAAAGCAAATGTCACCCATCTTGAAAAAAGGCAACCAGGAGGACTCAGAAAAGTACAAGCCAGCCAGCCTCATTTGGATCCCCAGGAAGTTGATGGAGTAGCTATTCCTGGAAAGCATTGCCAGGCACACGAAGGAGGACAGAACAAATGTAGTCAGCATGGATTTACCAGGGGAAATTGGGGCTTGACGACTTTTTAAACTCCTCCGGTGAATGAACTTGCCTGGTAGATGAAGAGAATATCATCTGCCTGGGCTTCAGGGAAGTTTTGGACGTTTATCTACATGGCAGCACACATACCTACGGGAAGGAATAGTGCAAAGAGCAGGGAACCAGTGTCTTTTCAATGATGCTCAGTGAAAAGACAAGAGGCAGTGGGCACACACTGCAATACAGGAGATTGCCTCTGAGCATCACAAAATTATTTTTTATCGTGACGGTGACTGAACCATGGCACAGAGTGTCCAGAAAGATGGTGGAGTCTGGATCATTGAAGACATTAAAAGTAGGCCCAGATATAATCCTGGGCAACAGGCTCTAGGTATCCTGGTTGAAGCAGGGGGATGGGACTTGGGGAGCCGCACAGAGCCCTTCCACCCTCATTCATTCTGTGCTAGTGAATTCTCTTAGAGATGCATTTCAAGGACTGGCATGACAAAGCTCTGTGCAGAGTGAGATCCAAATGGACGTGGGATTTAAGTTCCTTAAGTAGTGTTCAAGAAGAATGTAAAACTCCAGGAAACCTGTCTCTTCCATAACTGAATCCCTTTCATGGGAAAATTCCCCAGCTCTAGAAAGATCCTCTGAGACGCATGCTTAAGACTGACACTGGCAGAGCAAATTTCTCCCTATGCGTGTCTAAGACCAGTTAGGATCTTTACCAAAAGTGTTGTCAACGTAGTCACAGAAGGCATATTGTTAAGAAGTGACAACTTACATCAGAATGGCAAATATTGGTCCACCAATGAATTACTGTATGGGAATTATCGACTTGTATTCCAAATAAATAAAAAGGAGTTGGTCTTTATTGAACTCTTTCATTGCAATATTCATAAGGGAAGAAAAAGACCTATGTCCTTAACTTTCTTCATTCTAACAAAGATTTAAAACATTCCTTGTAAAAAGCGTATCTGAATTATCGGTCTATGAAACAATTTGAGTTGGGAAAAAAGTCCTAAAATTGTGTAGACAGTTGCAGAGAAAGCAAGAAAATAGGAAAGAAACAAAAACAGAGAAAAAGAGTCATCTTGAGTCTGCTAGCTAGTTCTAGAAGTAGTCTGCTAGAAAAAGGAAACCCCAGTTGAATTTCAAATGTGTTCATGCACTTGATTCAGTAACTGGTCAATGTAAAAACCAGTCCTTTCGTACAACTTCCCCCAGCAACAAAAACTTCAACAGATTGACGCCACCATCATGCCTGTCCCAGATGTATTTAAAAGAGAAATGATGATTTTCTTGAAAATCTATTTGCGTACAAGTTGCAAGACATTGGAGGGATTCTCCACATTCTCCTTCCTCCACGCGGCTTGAAAGTCTATTTGATAAAATATGCAACAAAGCATGTGATTTACAAGGTAGAGTAAAATGGATGACTTGGGAATTGATCTCTTTTGGATATGAAACTTCATATCCACTCTCTGGGAAGTTTCTAAAAGAAATGATGGAGCTGAGGCATGAATCTGCCACTCCGAGTGCTAAGCAAACATAGACACTCCCCTTCACATGGCCCCACCTTCCGCACACACCTAGGCATGCACAGAGATCAGCATAGCAGATCATGAACACCTTGGAAAAGACTGAAATGCTAAATAGCTCTCTTTGTGGACAAAATAGCCGGTACACTATTTCAAATATCTGGTACAAAAACTCTGTTGAATATCTACCTCATATTTAAAACACAGGTTTTCATTGAATTCTGTTTGCAGAATATTTTCCTTCCATTTGTTCCTTTAAAATTACTGAGTTCTATGTCTAGGAAGATTTTCTTCTAAAAATAGAAAAAATTAGATGATGTCTTTTCAGAAGAAAACATTGGTTTAGACAATTTTTAACCATCATGGTACGGAAGAATTTATTTGTCCCTCACTAAGGAGGAATAAGTATTTTGATCCTAGATCATATACAGTGAAATACTTGACATTTTTAAGATGCTTTCAATCAATTTTGATCCTCATTGCTTATTCATTGTAAACAGTAAGTTTTCAGTGCATGGAAAGTGTGTGTGGTATGTCTACATTAGTTCAAACACCAATTCCAACTAATGGCCAGGCTGAACTACAGTAAATAATGTCCTGAAGGATATTTTGCCGCCTTCTTTGGCACTCCTTGAAATCCTAATGATTGGCATGAAGTGTCGAAATACAGAGATTTTCTCTCAGAGGGTGTCCCATGATGAAACCCATCCCATGTGTTTGATGTTGTAGTTCTTATCGCTTTTAAAAGTTGATATCTTCTGCACAGTTTTCATGAAGCTTTCTGTTACAGTAGTGAAAATCACAGAGAAATGCAATTTTGTACAACTTTGAATTTACCCCAAGAGCTGAGAGAAAATTTGTTCGTATACCTCAATCTGAGTCTCTTCTATATTCAAGCTTTGTTTATCTACCATCAAGGGTCGCATTCGTTGCTGTTCAAAGCCCTATCCAAGCTGACTTGAATACGTTCAGGGATGGGACATCCACAACTTCTCTGGGCAACCCGAAGCAGCGTTCCAGCACCCCAACAGCAAAAAATGTCTTCCTTTCATCTAATAGAGATCAGAAATACTAAATCTAGGTATATAAACTTTGAGGAAAGGTTTGAAATTCTATTGATTTGAAACACATTTGATATGAATACTAACTTCCAGACGACTGAAATATGTTGATGGCCATTTGAGATTGACACTTTTTGAAAAAGTGCATGGAATTGAAAATTAAAACCGGCAAAATGAAAAACTTCTTGCCTTTTTCTTTTTTCTCTGATCTTCAAAATTGCATAGGTCAGATATCTGTGCTTCATGCAAATCTCTCAGATACTCTCAGACCAAAGCTTTTCTTTCAGACTAAACTGCGGTTTAGGTAGAACACGCGTGCTTAGTGAAGGTTTTTCTGGGCATAGGGGGATTTGTGTGCACAAGAGGTTTTATCCAAACTGGAAAATTCATCCCAGCTGCATTTGTTCATCATTCCTACTGCATCAGGCCTGAAGATTCTGTGAAAAGTATCCTGTGGACCTTGAACATAGCTCATGTGAAAGAGATGAGAGGTGATGGAGAAGTTGAGGGAGAGAATCAAGAGCATATGGCCCAGTAAAGGCACCAGAAAGTACTTTTTCATGTGGTCCACAGCCCGAACAATTGTTTAGCACCATTTGAAGGCTGTGTCTGACAAACAGGGCTGAAGCACGTCTTCAAAATATCCAGTAGATCAAAATCCATTGAAGCAAATGACCCTGGCCAGTCACCTTGCTGCTGATCATTCACCCTCCATAACAGCTGATCAGGCCTAGCAATGCTGCTGCAAAAGTATTGTGAAAAAGGTAGGCACATTTTCACAGAGGCAGGGGAAAATGCCCTTGGATGGTGATTCCAAGGGATAACTTGATGGAGCAAGTTAGGTACCCTTATCTACTGTGCAATATCGAAGTTGGTGAGTTCACCATCTGTAAGCATCACTTTAAAAAAATAAATGTTTGATCCACAAAACAATATTTCCTATGTCCTGTCTACCTGCTTCATTTCAGCCAATGAATAGGCTACGTTCCATCAGCAAAGTGTTCATGATCATATACTTCTTTAAACTGTGATAATTCTTTTTTTTTTTTTCTAAATCAGACACTGTCTATTCCTAAGATTCAGATGTCCATGGGTAGGGGTGTAATTAAGTTCACTGTTTAAAAATATCCTTCTTGTTATCTTTTTAATAAATTACTGAGATGTAACATCAGTCTGAGAGCTGAAAGAAACCCCTTCATTTGCTGTTTGCCAAGTATCATCTATGCGATACAAATTCTATTTGACCCATCCATTGCCATCTAATACTACTAGTAATGCCTTCACAACCTTTTCTTCATCGTTAGGGATTTTGGAGAAGTGAAAGATTTGAACATAAGCAAGGGCATTTGTTCAAGATGCTCCAGAAAGAGCTGCCGTCGGTTCTCTTCCTTGCTGCCTATGTTGGCAGGAAGCTGCAAAAAACCCAAAGATAACTAGAAAGAGTGTTACTTTTAGTCTAAATTTGGAAATGATGTTTGGAATACCCTGTTAAATGAAAAGGTGCTCTTTTAAAAGATGGCATCGTAAGGGGAAATGTCAGTTTAAAGAGGTTTCGAGACAGTTGCTTCTGGAAAAAAAAAAAAAAATTTGAGGTATCCAAGGTCTTTAGCCATACCACTTGGAAGATTGATTCAAAACACAGTTCCTTCATCTAGGAAGAACAGAGGACCATAGATGCAGCCCATTTCAAAACGGAGTTCTTTATGTGTCAGGTTGGGATTTACTGGACATCATTTCTTGTAAAGTCGAGGGACTGCAGTTAGCTCTCCAATAATTTCCTTCCCTGAAATTCATCTGCATTTGCTCCTTTCTCCAGCGTTCCCATTTCTTAGTGCTGGTATACTCCATCTATGCATTAGAATATTCAACTGGAGTGTGTGTCCGATATTTTCTAGTTCAAATTGGCTGGAACGCAATGGATAGTTCCAGTTGCTTGTATACACTAGTTTTATTTTGACAAGTTTTCTTTGAACAATGTTTAAGCAGCAGTAGCAAATCGGAAGTACAGCTTGCAGCAGGGAAAGACACTTCTGCTTGCTCAAGTTTCCTGTAGTCAGATAGAGGCCAAAAGGCTTTTCATAGTACTACTACTGTCTTGTAGGAATACTTGATCTAACCCTACCTTTGATACAATTACGAATGGGCTACTTTTCCACAAGGTGGAACATTTTTCTTTTAATAATATGTTTTTTGTAAGTTGGAAACATGAACTTGTGCACCAGTCAGGTGGAAGGTACTCTTACTTCTTCATAAGTTTCACAACCTTATTTAGAAAATATTGACTCTGTGTAACTTGAAAAGAAGAATTCTGGGCATCTTCATTCTATGGATGTGATTTTTTTTCTACCATGCTCTTCTTGTTTTCTATGGAACTCATTTTTACCAATAGAAATATTTTTCCCTGACACCTATGGAAAATACCTATGTTTACTCAATATTGCAGCCTCAGTACACTGTTTAGAATTATTTCAACATGGTCCCAAGCATATCCGACAGCTAGACAGCAGAGGTTAGCAACAGTGAGTGGGAATAACTTCTGAACCATTTCAGTAGATTTCCCAGGAAGGGCTTGCTTTCTGCCCCTGCACATTTTCCCAGAGATATTGTCTGGTGAACAGTTGCATCAAAAGAGTATTTTTGCACAAACCTTGGGCCAAGCTCTGTCTCAGATTTACTAGTGAATGCAAAGAGGGTGAAAGTGCTGCTTCAAAGCCCTCTGTGTGCTTTCCGTACCAAAAGGGAGGTGACCCCAGCAATAACTTTTTGATCTCTCTTCAAAACACGAGGCATGTCACCATCTCATTCATCTTTTTCTGGGACTCAGCATCTAAAGACCAAGAAGCCCTCTTGCTTGCTAAAGTGTGTTCAGCAAAAAAACCCTTGTCCCATCAGCAAATTGGAACACAGCTGCATTCCAGTCAATTCCAATGCTGGCAGGGCAATACTCTAGCCCAGTAGTAACATGCCACTGTTAGAAGACTGTGTAAAAATCTTTGTGTACAAAGTAATGGGAGGGAAAAATAGAATTGGGAAGAACTGCACATTGTTCTGGAAAAAGCCTCCTGCCACAGTCTTACAGACGTCATTTTCTGGTATCATTTTTAAGAGTTAGAGTTTCTTAAATTTTGTACAAGATAAAATCTTACTGGACCTTGAAGTTTCCCTACTAGAAGTACAGCCATTTCTTAGTAGAATAGAAGTAAGCCCTTTGAATATGTACAAATGGCCTTTCAAAATACATATGCTATAGCCCACTGTGAAAGGAATTAGCTATCAAAATAGAAATTCAAAGGTTTAAAAAGGTTTTGAATAAAGTAAGTCTAAGGTGATAGAAGAAGAAGAAAACAGCAGTTTTCTTCTTCTGCTGAAAAAACAACTCCGAGGACATTGTACTCTACAGGTTTATTATATTACTTTCTGAAAAACGGAGTAGGTTTGCTATTTCAAACGGTTTTCATTAGGAAGGAAGAGATTCCTTTGGAAAAAAAAACTTCAAATTGACTTGACATGAATGTTATGACACTTCACTTCACCAATCATGAAGAAAAATTCTCATCACTTGATATGGAAATCATGACGGTAACGGAGACAAGGATGTCTAAGCCGTGCCATCAGGAACATAAAAAAGCATTAGAATGCTGGTAAGACTGAGCTCCTGAACTAGTCAGAAGAGAACGCAACCAAAACATTTTCCTTTAAAAGTCTTCAGGATGAACAGCAGATCAAATGTTTTCCTGTGAAGTATTTATGAATAGAATTAACCTTTAAAAGAACATTGTTTTCAAAAACCTGTGTCCAGTATCTCTTAGAATGATACAGAGTTCTTATTACTAGAAAAAAGAAAAGCACTTTTTTCCAAACTGTTGTGCACTTTTAAACGATCTACAATAAAAAGAGTACTTTTTCATGCTGGGCATGATGTTCATTACAAAAAAGCCTTGTCGCACGCTTGGTACTCTAGTGTCTTGATTAGCATCGTTTTTTATTCATTGACTCTTTTTCACCTTGAAATAATGGCGTCTTTGTACTTATGCAGCATCCATGAAGAATTTCTTGGGTGTCATTTTGTACTCGATCCTAAATGGCAGCTTCTGCATTCTGCCATCCGTCTAGCTTTCCCATTTGATGCAGCTTCTGAGAGGTCTTTTCAGAATTGAGGACTACCTGCAAGAATGATGCTAAATGCATGCATTTTACTCCTTGGGTAATGCAAAAGAGTTTTTCCTTTACAGCATAATAATAATAGGAAAAGAATGATGGTGGATTCAATTCTTATAGTAATACAAAGAGAACTATTATCATCATTAGAAACCAAGCAAGTCATATTTATTGCTCATGCAGTACAACCACTAATGCAAATTACCCTGTAAATTCAAAATGAATCTGTATCACAGGAGTGGATTGAATGTCTCTCTTGATATTTTGCTTAAAGCAGAAAATTAATTCTTTTGACAGCCAACTCATAGTTGCAACCTAACTTTCAACTACAGCTTTCAAACAGTGGAAACATGTCTGTTTATAACACGATACAGTACCGTACACAAGACCAAAACAGGTCCTAGACGTTCAAATGAAAGAAAAGATCAAAGGACAGATTAATTCATGTCTGCAAGCCCTCAAGAGCGTGCAGGTCAAAAGTCCCCAGAAAACTAGGCCAGTGGCACAAATTCTCGATGTTGGCACCAGCAGAAGCAGCTGCTATCTTTCTAGGATGCAATCTTGCTTACATCATCCTTCAAAGCAATCTTCTGTCCCCCTGCCCAATATGCCTTCTGCTCTACTCCTTGGACTTCACGTTTGCATTTCTACAGAGTCCTGCAAACGGACTCAAAGTTCAGGTAATAGATTTCCAAGATTTAGAAATATTGTGTTAAGTCTATTTCTTTCGTATTTCATCCCGTCTAAGCATACTGTAACTTTCTGAGGTGAAATATGTCGAGTATGTCACGTGTAGTTTACATGTTAGTTCTGCTTGACATTAAAACTTCTCACAGACCCCTGGGATGCCTTACTGCAAAAATATATAGCTGCAAAGAGTGGTTGCACAAAGTTAGAAAGGCCAGAAAACCATGTAAACAACCTAACAGTAGAGGCTTGAATTTCTGAATATAATCTTGCACCATTTAAAGTCAAAATAGAATATTGAAATGATTTTCATCTAATAATGAGCGTGGGGAAGAAAGAATCCAGATAGGATTTTTTTTTTTTTTTTGAAACAGTTCCAGGAAATACATGGCCTTAACTTGGAAGTATAGCATTAAATATTTTTATACAGCATGAGTTCTCATTACCTAATCATATGATTTGTAGAACTGAATTGGAAAGTAGGAAATAAACAAAGAAAAATACTCAAGCTATAAAATATGTGAGTTTAAAATTTTCTTTGTATTTCTGATTAAAACGATGAGGTAGCCAAATGGTCACCCATTATTTTCAAAAGCATCTGGACATAAAAAACGGATCAATTTTGGCGGGACTTTTATGTCCGGTATTCCTGAAAAGCTTTATTTCACTGCTTCCCAAGCCTGATTCAATCCCCTTAAATGCAGCTGTATATCAGTTGCTCAGTGAAACTGTCCATCTCATGCATATAGTTTACAAATAATCTGCAGAAAAAGCTAGCTAGATTTAAAGATCTTTTTTCTGTAAATGGCCTTCAACTGATTTCTACAAAGACACAGCTGGGATTTCTGCTGTCTTCTTCAGGCCACTTCCTGCAGAGACCTCTCCATTAAATTTGTCTCGTTCTACTAAGAACGCTTCTGGTGATCCAAAGTCAGCACTGGGATTGTCCAACTGCATGGAATTACTGTCTGCTAGAGCTGCACACTGAGGGCTTCTGTGTGCAGCATCATGTGAGCCCTGCTAATGTCACCCTGTTGGTATAAACTGAGCTAAGTGGACCTTAAGGGACAAGATTGTGCACTGATTTTGTAATAGAAATTAGGTACTAAGAAGGAGGCGGGAGGATTTCAATGTTTCTGCCTCCAGCTGAAGCAACACTAAATCTCGGTCTTTATCTGAAAAACCAGGTGAATTAACCCGTTTGGCATTCATATGCCAAAAAGGTCAGTAATACACTCAGAACTGTCAAAAGAGTAACAATTCCAATCATTACTTTCTAAAAAGAATTCATTTGAAGAAGTCAGGAAGACAGATGAAACATGCAAATATCCTACCCTGAGAATCATTCTGTTGATCTGCACAGGTTTCTTATTATATTCCCATCTAATGCATTGGTCATGTGTGCTTGTGATGACACAAATACTTGCAAAGCTTACAAGATAAATCACGTTCTCTTCAAACAGCAAAGCATTTCTTGATGGTTGCATTTGCTAATTCCATTTAGACTCAGTGTTCTTAAAGGTCTTTTCCAACCAAAGTTCCAACCACCATTCTCTAAGTCGCACATCCTGATTGTCCTGGTTTAGGGCTAAATTTGGCAGAAAACCTCACAAAGGGCCACTGCACCCTCCCCCCCACCGAAAGCCCACCCACACAGCCGCTCCCCTCAACTGGTTTGGGGAGAGAAGTGGGAAAAAGCTGTTTCTTTAACAGGCAAAGCACTTCCCAGCACAAAATATGAACAATACCAGATGACAAAACTCATTTGCCGCACTGAAGAGACGACAAATCAGAAAGTCTCTCCTATGGGTGCTCACTCTGTTATCAACCCCTCCGGCAATGGGGAAGGCTGCTGCCCAGGGTAGGCCCCAGTAGGCCACAAAGTGCAAGTTCCCAGTGCTTCCCAGGTCCCAGTCCGGAGCAGATTCGAAACGTTCCAAGAAAAGGGAAAGGAAAAAAAAAACCAGTCCAGGGAAAACTCTGCCTCAGCCAGCTAAACCAACTAAAAAGCAAATGCGTGCTCTGTTCTGCTCCGTCAGTGCCCAGACAACACAGTGCAGCGCAGAATGTGGAAGAGTGTTGCTTTCTAAGGAGTGCAGCCTCTGATAAGAAACTCGGTGCTTCTTCTTCTCCCCACCTTTGCTCTCAGAACCAGTCTTGAAGGCAGAGAATATCATATCCAGCATTAAGAGAACAGATGACTGGGGATACAAGCATCATAAAGTCACCCTAGGACACTGCTCCTTTGAGATATGTCACCAGACTATGCTAAGACCAAGTTTTGGAACTGCTCAATAAAATTCTACTATCACAGTGAAGCTGAGGAGGAAACACAGCTCACTACAGTTACCTTGTGGCATGCCAGTGCTTCCTTTCAATCACAATGGTCTTCATTTTTAAGTCCCTGACATCACAGGCATCATGAAACATCCTTTGT
Source organism: Haemorhous mexicanus (assembly GCF_027477595.1). NCBI lineage: Eukaryota > Metazoa > Chordata > Aves > Passeriformes > Fringillidae > Haemorhous > Haemorhous mexicanus. The sequence continues at coordinate 21,349,470 of NC_082345.1, read as the reverse complement.
GCAGGAAGGAAGAAAATATTCTTTTCATTGATGCTGATGGGTTAGCTGACATGCAAAGCAGTTAATTCAAAGTGACAGAGCAATCAAGTCAATAGGAAAACTCACTACAGTTTTGTTTACTCCCCTAAATCCTTACTATCCCAAAATACAAGAACAGCTGTAAAAGCCTTGTGGCTACCTAATTTTTTCCTAGACCTACATGGTGGGGTAAGAGATAAACAATCCCAAACTATGGTAATCCACAACAAAGCATTCTTGACCTCATATTCAGGTTCTGCATAGCGAGCTCTTCCTCCTGATCAAGTTATTCCATCGCAATACTTTGGGGAGTATCTCAGAGGGCTGGCTGTTGTTTGGTTTGAAAGCATCTTGATCATTCAGGAACCCAGTAGCAAGGACAAAGTTTAAAAGAAGATAGTGCTATGCATTGATTTTCATCTAGGACAGAGATATTTCTACAACACAGAAGGCTGACCTAATGCTTCACGACAACGTGGCTGAAGTGGCATCCTGGTCCCCATAGGTTTTTCTCTTTACTTTTAGCTGCTTTCTTACCAGATTAATGAGCTGAACTAGCTCAAAAAAGAATCAGATAAGTGCCAGAGCTTTCAAACAAAAAAAAAAAACCAAAAAACCAAACAAAAAAAAACCCCAAAACAGATGCAAAAAGGTGATTTGTAAGTGCATTTGAAAACAGAAGTTTTTATTACTTTTCATAGATACATGGCATTCTCTAGAATGATATTGCTCCAATGCTTTGGGTTTGGTTTTGTTTTTGTTTTTTTCCTCAATTCTAAGTGTTACACATTCTTTTTTGGCCATTTTAGTAAACTGATTTTCTGATCCATGTGAAAGACAGTCCGAAGTTCCCCTCATTTGCCTCACGACCGTCCCCAGGACAGACATCGGGACCCTGAGGACCCTGACTGGAATGCTGGCATGCCGGTCAGAGAGGAATGCCAGAAATCCTGAGGCCCCTGAGCAGAATTCTGGCCTGCCAAGTGATTGTTGGCAGCTGTGTCTACAGTGACTCTTCTAGCAGGGCCTGCCAAGGGGCGAGGCGACCTATGGGCCTGCACGTGCTTCGCGACACCAGCCCAGGAATTTTCCCACCTCTTGGCCAGATGAACTTGCTGGGGCAACTGTGGTAGCCGCCCCATGGAAAATCCTTCATCTGCTCCACTACCACCGTGAGGGACGCAGATTGAAGCCCCCCTCCCAAGGACTGAGGCTGAGACGCCCGTAATTCTGATCCAGGGCTACTGGCCTGACTGAAGCAGGATGCCTGCTAAGTGTTGCCTGCAGATGTGTTGGCGGGACCTAGACTGGTTTCCTATAGAAACCAGTCCTGAAACAATAGCTCCCACTCACTGCTGATATTGATATTGACTTCTCCTGCTGAGAACATGGACTGTCTGTACCCGTCTTCAATACCATTTTCCCCTCAGCAATTTCAATAGACTTGCTCTTTATTGTATCTGCTCCCCCTCAGCCATTTCTAGATCTGTTTCCCCCCTCAGCAATGGACTAGAATAGAACCTTGAGATAACCAGGACTCTGAGATCTCCCCTAGGAGAACTCCATCGGCTGGGCTGCGAGGACTTCATCTCTCTCCATTTGGTAGCTATACTCCCTCTCTCTTTCTCCCCCTCTTTTCTATTCTTTTCCTCTCCCTAATTCCTTGAAGGCATTTGCTGTGGTCATTCTAGAAAGGTGCATTTGTTTGGAGTGATACTGCAATCCCTTTTCCATCTTGTCTTTTGCCCTCCGAGATCAGTTAAGAAAACATCATCCCCCCTTGGTAGGAGCGGATCAGAACAATATGTTCTTTCCAGCTGAAATTGGTTCTAGTCAATAGAAGCACACTGGTAGGTAAAAGTAGACTATAAAAGATAACCTTCAGAATGTATTTCCCATGTCTTCCCATTCAAGCAAGTGAAGAAAGCAGACAGATCTTCAGATAACATGCTATGCAAATTGAAAGGAATCTTTTTGGAGGCAACTGTGAAACTCACGCAATGAAATACAGATGAGAGAGATGAAAGGGTCACATATGATGTCAAATCTATTCTTTTAATGTTTGAATGAAACAAGATTTCTTGAAGTACAATCCTACAAAATGAAGGTGAACTTGCAGAAGCAATTGAACTGGGTCTCCTTTAGAAACACAATGTTTTCTAATTAAACTGCGCATTCAGGAAGGCAACCTTGAAATCAAAAGGATTTAGAAAAATACAAATACCAAGACTGGCAGTTTGTTATCTTTCACAGTCTCTTTAAGGTAAGATTTATTTGAACTTCCACTTGTAGTAGGTCTGAAGACATTAGGAATGATGCAATATGAAAAAACCAAAACAAAACAACTTTCTCAAAAAGCTTTGAGAAACCAGAGAAATGATGATTTTTAGTGGTTAGGTAGTCCTTTAAAATTTGTCTTGGGGGGAGAGAGATAAAAAACTGACTGAGATCAAATGACTGTGGAGTATATTCCAAAACAGTAATGAAGAAGGTAAGGGGCAAGAGCCTGTTAGAAAAATACTATGCTGGCTTCATCTATTGAAAGCATTCCAGAATGGTTGAAATTATGAATCATATCTTCTGGGATTAAAAAAAAAAAAAAAAAAAAAAAGAGGAAGAAAACAGAAGGAAAAAAATATTTTGAACATATTTTTCCATTCCAAGATGGTATAATGGCTTTATTTCATTTTGTTCCTATGACTGGTTAATAGCTTATGAAATGTTTAGCAATAGAGAGTGAGAGTCTTCACACTAGCCATACCATTTGGATGTGTCTCTTTTACTTTCTAGAGCAGCAGATATGGTTTAGCACTCCACAATTCAGTCCCCAAAAGTGAGTAAGTGTGGCAGATTTAACCTAACTGCCCAGTCCACCAAAATGCCTAATTCTCTTGAAAAATGCTTTGCTCTATCTCATGATCTGGACATGTCTCTCTAGCTCCACTTTGAGCTTCTTGATCTTTCATCTACAGGATGAGATCCAATTTAGCTTAGCAAGGATGTAGCCTTTCCAAACCATATCTTTTACCTTCTGTATTCTTACAAGTACATTTCTACCGCAGGGACCAGTTTGGAAGATCCTAGTTGTTTTATTCCTTAGATTATGTTGCTGCATTAATTAGCTGTTCTTTGAAGTTTTTTCCCTGCTCAAGTATAGGGTCAGTGCTGAAATGATTGTGATGCTAAGTCCTTATGATCTATTCTTCTGCAGGCTTACAGAGTATGCAGCAAAGTTTTCTCTTCTTCTGAGGACATTTTACTCTTTTGATGAGAAATGCTGAAGGTCTGACTTCAGTTGCAAAGGTATCTGATTGACAGATTGCAAAATTGTTAAGTCTAGTAACAGCAGGAAAAGCGTGCTCTTGCTCTGTATGTAAATGTCGTGTCAGCTGCTGTTGGGATAAAAAGCATGAGCATAAGCAAAGATACCTGCATGGATAGAAAAGAAACAAAGAAGATATTTGTTGTGATTTCTGCACTAAGGAGCAAGAAGAAGCATGAAGCGCTAATTTCAGTGGCTAAGACAGTATCGTCCTTGGGCCAGTTCTCTTCAACATCTTTTGAAGCACTTGGACTCGGCACTTGAAGGAATATTAAGCAAGTTTGCCAGAGACGCTACATTGGGAGGAGCTGTCAACTAACTCCCTTGAGGCCAGTGAGACACTGCAGAGAGATCTTGACAAATAAGAGAGATGGGCAATTATGGCTGGCCTGGAGTCTATGCACAAATCACGAAAGGGGCGGGACTGCTGGGGAAGGCATCCCAAGCTGTTGTATTTTCCAGCATCAGTCTCATGACATGGTTATGACAGTGGGAAGATGCCAGCAGCTCACGTCCCCAGCAGCAGAAAAAGAACTTCATGTTACAACTTACTTGAAAAGCTTTTTGACCAATCCCACAAAGCAAAAGCATATTGACACTAGTTCTTTCCGATCCCTAGAAGCACACAGAACTTTGGTTCAAAGAACGCTTGCTTCTTTTGAATAAAAGACCTGCTTGTAAGCCTTAAGATAGAATGCACAGAGCTCCATTATTAAGCTTAGAACTTCCTAACATCTGGCTAGATCTACTTTGCTGTAGCTTAGGGAGTTCTTCTGGTCAAGCTTTAATACACAGGCCATTGTTCTATTTGTCCTTACTTCTCTACTTCTTCTATCATTTTTCTGCTGACAAACCTTATGACTACTGCTTAGCTCCAAGCACAGTTCTGCTGTCTCTGAGGCCTGCCTTTTGCAGCTTTCCCAAAATCCTCTGTTTTCAAGGATTCCCACAGGCAATCCCCAACCTTAGGGAGTTGTGCGATGGCAAGTGCTGGATTCAGCACCTGGGACAGGGCAATCCTGCTCTGTGTGTGTGTATAGACTAGGGAGCCAGAGGCTGAAAGGAAGCCAGGCTCCTGGCCAATGGCAAGCTAAATGGGTATCAGCAGTGCCCTGGCAGCCAGGAGGGCCAAGCCTGTCCTGGGGTGCATCAGGCACAGTATCACCAGCTGGGCAAGAGAGGGCATTGTCCTGCTCTGCTCTGCTCTGCTCTGCTCTGCTCTGCTGTGTTCTGGGGCGGCCTCACCTTGAGTGCTTGGGGGCAGTTTTGGGTACCACAATGAAAAAAGACATGAAGGTATCAGAAAGTTCTCCAATGAGGTTTACAAGGACAGAACTGGAGGAAATAGCATGCAGCTGAGTCAGGGGAGGCTCAGGTCCGGTATCAGGAAAAAGTTTTTTAACCAGAGGATGGCTGGGCACTGGAAGAGTCTCTCCAGGGTGTGCTCACAGCATCACACCTATCTTGAGTTCAAGAACCTTTGGGACATTGCTCTCAGGCATCTGGTGTGATTCTTGAGGAAGGTCCCATGCAGGGCCAGAAGTTGGACTTGATGCTCCTGACGGGCCCCTTCCAATTCAACTGATTCTACCACTCTATGATTCTGTCCTGGCCACTCAAGGTATATTGCTTGATCTCACCAGATTTTGACCTGCTCTTGTTGGTCAGAATTTGTCCCTACTGCCTAATGATATTTATCACAAAAGACAAAGGGCCTTTTCTCAATTTTCTCAAGAAAGTTGAAGATGCACCCTAGAATCCTAAAAAAGTCTTTTCCTTGAAACAACACTGTCTCCTGCCCAGTATTCTTTCCAGATCTTAAGGAGAAAGAAGGCAAAATCAGGGGATGTATTACAATGAAGCACTGTCAAGTTTCCGGACCTTTAGCAGTATATTTGTACTTCCACTATTCTTTTCTATAAAATCATGGTTTTGTAGAGCATGTCATTTTCTAGCAAGACACATTTTTGCAACTGAGCCCATCAGTCTCTGTGAGAATATATTGTCAAAAGCACAAAACATATGAATGGGCAGTGGCAAGTGAGGGGAAAATCCAGTATGGGAAGCAGCTCCGTGATACTACAGTAAGACAAGGAGGAGGAGGTGTTCCAGTTGACAGAGCAAAGAATCCCCCGCAGTCCCTGGAGATATCCTAGTGAAGCAGGTTGTCTCCCAGCAGTCCCTAGAGAACCATGGAGGAACACATACCTACAGTGCAGCTGCTGGAAAGCTCCATGCCACAACAGGTGAAAGTGCCTTGAAGGAAGCTGCAGCTTGTGGAGGGAGGGCCAGAAAACCATCCTTGACCTCTTCTTTAGCGGAAGAGTATGTGCAAATGTTTAACAGCTGCTAACTCGAATCTATCCTCTTTCCAGTTCTTGTCGTAGGTAAGTAGGACAATACAAGAATTAGAAGCCTAAACTGTTTTGCATGAGGCTCCCATTCTCTCTGCCACGCCCTTAAAATTTACTTTGAGATGAAATAAAACTCATGATCAAGTTCCTAAGGCTTGATGGTCAGGCTTCTCAGAAAACAGGCAGTGCAAAGAACTCTTGTCACTGTCATTTTTTTTCATAGAACTAAAAAAGTTAAAGTACTGTTTTCTAAGAACTTACGAAAATCAACTGGTAGAGGTGGTGAGAGTGAAGAGTATAATTAAGCTGGAAAGAGACTATCATGTAGCTACCTCATCTGCATAGAAGTTTTTTTACCAGGAACTCTGGACTTTTAAACAGATTTAGGACACAATAGTTATCTCTGGGAATGTTTTAGTAAGTCTAGAACATTCATCTTTAAATAGCTCGATCTGTTTTACCGTTATGACTTACGTTTTAAATTTTATTTGAGGAGAAATATTTGCCATTCAGATCATTTCAAGTTCTGAAGCATTTCAGTTGTTGACAGTTTTTGCTGTCTCCTGAGGGTAGGAAAATAGTCCTGGAACCAATACTGAAAGAAACTAGATGGAAAAATTAGTTTTCCTCATTCTTTTCTGTCTATTCTATGAGGCACAAGAGCAAAACCACTGCTATGAGTCTGAGTTGCCTTACCACTCATGGATGACAACCTTGTAGTGAGTAGTCTGTTATTTGCACACATTTCTGATGCTGGTGGTTACCTGTTGTGCAGAAAGATCTGTAAACTATTTTCACGGAAAGACATTCCTGAATTGCTTCACTTATCTCTGAAGCAGAGAACTAAGCTGGCACTCTACTTCGGAGATCTTCCTGTGCTCGCCCCCAAACCCGTTTCCTTCAAATGCAATTTACTTTCAACCAAAGCACTTCATTACTTCATCAGGTAATCTCTTGTTCTTAATGTTCGGGGTAGTGTTTTAAAAGGGTAAGAACATATTCTAGTAAGAAGGTAGAACCTCTTTCTTAAGTAGTAGACATCACTGGGCTTTGGTTCATGCACCAGAACAACAGCAAGGAATGTCGTTTGTAATCAATAGATGGGTTGGGGAAACCGGCCACAAGTTTAGGAATCTTTCTCCAATTAATTATGCTTTAAAATTTGTCTCTTAGCATTTCAAGTGTGCTTTTATTAAAACAATCAACTATTTATTACCTGTACCACAACGAAGCACAATCAGCAGTGCTTGTGCATCCTTCACCAATTCCAAGAAGAAGAATGGTCTGAGCCTCCAGTATAGCTCATTACCATAAGCTGAAAAATAGTTCTTGGAAAAATTTCTTTTGCATCCTTCTAAACCTTATGCAGCACTCCCTGGCCAATCTTACATTTTCTTTTCTCCAGGAGATGGGAAGAACTCGAGTACCTTCATGATAACCGTCGTGGGTCGCTTGCTGTGCTGGCAGAGTTCCTTTTTGAGATAATGCTTGGAAAAGCTTTTCGCTAAGGTCTAGGCGGCAAGAGACGCAGAAGAAGGGCATACGCAGCTGTCCGAAGGTAGGTGCCGGTCCCCAGCGGCTTTCGGCAGAAGCCGTGGTTCGGAGCGCACCGCGACCGGCAGAAAGCTCTGGGCGCGAAAAAGCCGCTTCTTCGCCTCCGGCAGCCGGAGAGCTCGGCCGATGCTGAGACGTCAAGAACGAAGCCGCACAGCACTGGGATTAAGTGAGCAGCTCTGAAACTGAGGGAAAACGATAACTAACCACTTTCCAACAGTTTCAACTTACATTACCATAAGTAGGAAAATTTTCTCAAACAACTTTCTTTTCTATCGTTCTTTAACATTTGCAGCACTTTCTGGTCAATCTTACATTTTCTTTTCTCCAGGAGATGGTAAGAACTCAAGTACCTTCATGATAACCGTCGTGGGACGCTTGCTGTGCTGGCAGAGTTCCTTTTTGAGATAATGCCTGGAAAAGCTTTTCACTAAGGTCTAGGCGGCAAGAGACGCAGAAGACGGGCATACGCAGCTGTCCGAAGGTAGGTGCCGGTCCCCGGCGGCTTTCGGCAGAAGCCGCGGTTCGGAGCGCACCGCGACCGGCAGAAAGCTCTGGGCGCGAAAAAGCCGCTTCTTCGCCTCCGGCAGCCGGAGAGTTCGGCCGATGCTGAGACGTCAAGAACGAAGGGGCGCAGCACTGGGATTAAGTGAGCAGCTCTCAAACTGAGGGAAAACGATAACTAACCACTTTCCAACAGTTTCAACTTACATTACCACAAGTAGGGAAAAAAGTTCTTGGACAGCTTTCTTTTGCATCCTTCTAAACCTTATGCAGCACTCTCTGGCCAATCTTACTTTTTCTTTTCTCCAGGAGATGGTAAGAACTCGAGTACCTTCATGAAAACCGTCGTGGGACGCTTGCTGTGCTGGCAGAGTTCCTTTTTGAGATAATGCCTGGAAAAGCTTTTCGCTAAGGTCTAGGCGGCAAGAGACGCAGAAGAAGGGCATACGCAGCTGTCCGAAGGTAGGTGCCGGTCCCTGGCGGCTTTCGGCAGAAGCCGTGGTTCGGAGCGCACCGCGACCGGCAGAAGGCTCTGTGCGCGAAAAAGCAGCTTCTTCGCCTCCGGCAGCCGGAGAGCTCGGCCGATGCTGAGACGTCAAGAACGAAGCCGCACAGCACTGGGATTAAGTGAGCAGCTCTCAAACTGAGGGAAAACGATAACTAACCACTTTCCAACAGTTTCAACTTACATTACCATAAGTAGGAAAATTTTCTCAAACAACTTTCTTTTCTATCGTTCTTAGCCATTTGCAGCACTCCCTGGTCAACCTTATATTTTCTTTTCTCCAGGAGAATGTAAGAACTCGAGTACCTTCATGACAACCGCCGTGATGGCACATTTCCTTTTTGAGATAATGCCTGGAAAAGCTTTTCGCTAAGGTCTAGGCGGCAAGAGACGCAGAAGAAGGGCATACGCAGCTGTCCGAAGGTAGGTGCCGGTAGCCGGATTCTTTTGACAGAAGCCGCTCTTCGGCGGGCTCTCTTACCTTCATAATGGGTTTTGCTGGAGGAAGCCGCTTTTTCGTTTCCGGGAATACCTAGAGAGGAACACTAGCTAAAGACGTGATTGGCACCATTATGTCGAGTTTTGCTCGTTCCAGCAGGAATAACTGTGTTCTTCCTTACGCTAGATGGCGCTGCTTATCAAGGTTTGGCTGCTTTTAATCATTTGGGGTGCTGGATGTTCAAACGACTTATCGTAACTTCTTCTATTTTAAGTCAGGTGCTCACTGACGTAGATCCTATTAGATATAGCACACTGCAAATAGGAGGTGAAATAGATTTATTGTTACTAGCACATGGGTACGAGTGTTAGGAATTTTATAAGGAATATGTTGCATGAATCTTTTGGACCATTCTGCAGCCATTCATACGAAACTCACACAAGTACAAGACAATATGAAGAAATTGACTGGGAACGAGTGGGGTTTGCATCAATGGTTTGAGGGATGGGAAAGAACTGGGTGGTTGAAAGATCTCGTAAATGGAGCTTTGTTTTTACCAGTAGTCATTATTTCATTGCTTTGTGTTATTCCATGCATGGTGAAACTGGTGTGCCTCTTGCTAAAAATTACATTGGAAGAGATCTGGCTGGTGCAAGAAGAAGGGGCAATTGTGACAATGTATCTGAACCGCTTAGACTACGGGCTGCACCAGCCATCCAGCGTGGAACGGTTCTTCTCAGAATTTTCTCAGAGCCCTCTGGAATTCATCAAGACATAAGCCTTGCTAAAACAAGAGAGGAAAAGCTGAGAAACTAAATTCCAAGACCACAAGAACTCCAAAACGGGGGGGGGGGGGGGGGGGGGGGGGAGGGGCAAAGTACCTGGACTGTAAGGAAACACATCTTCTGAGAGGTGCACGCAGAATGCGTGGACAAGACAAAGGCACCAATAAGAAAAGCGTGACTAGCGTGTGCAGAGAGTCAGAATGAGTAAGTGCATCATGTAAACCATAAACGGCTTCTGCTTAATCCTCTTGGTCCATTGTGCAGGAGTCCTGAATTTCCCATAAGTGATACTTACTAAAAGGGTTCTGATTTTAATGCTAGAGTTACTGTCTATACGATGATTCATGGGAATAGTTCTTTCAAGTCCTTCCCTTGCTGACATCAGTCAGTTTCATCTTTTCCTGAATGTACTGCTGGCTATACATAAGTGATGAATAGAAGGGAATGAGTTTTAGGGATATGTTGCAAGGAAATAGATTGGTAGCTCTGCTTCCATTTCCATTGTCTAAGAAGAATTCCGAATATTTTTGGCCCTTTCATAGACCTCTGACTCGATTAGCATCAGCAGGGAGGGACATTTAATTGGTTTTTCTCCTTTTTAGAGAGAAGCTAATGAAAAAGTTTCACCAGAATCAGAACAGGCTGCGTAACAAGAAGAGCGTCATGAAAAGGCGCCAATCCTATCCTCTTAGTATTGCTAGTTGTGATTGGACTTCAATGAAATGTGTCAACTCTGTGTTCCTGGGTATCACATCAGTAGCAGGTACTTCACCTGCTGTACTTCTCTCCTAAAGCTAAGAACAGAATCCCAAATAATCTTGATTCCAAGGTCTCAATTCACCCTGTGATGCTGACAGGTGAAATAGGAGTGGAAGGTGCACCAGTAAATGAACTTGAATGGCCTATCTAAATCAGCGGCCACTGATTTCCTGAAGGCCTTAACAGGTCAGTTGCCCCTATTTTTCTTGGGGTTCTTTTATTCTTTGGTCATGTTTTTCTTGGGATTCTTTGAATCCTTCCCCACCAGTTCAGCCTCTGCTCTCAAATCCTTTGCTGTCATTTAAAGTATCTCAAGAGCCTGGAAACTGTTGTCTTTATTTATCAACCCATTATTCCCTTCCAAAGGTTGTTTGCCTCAAGTCTCATTCTTGCTGATTTTCTGCTAGTTCATTGTCAGATGGCAGCAGGTGTTCTGTAAGAGCAAGTACACAATCCTATAGCTTGCTTTTCTTTTGATTTGGCCTGTCTAGAAAATGGAATGACTGAACATCTCCAACAGCATTTTCTCTCCCCATTGTGTTTCACCGCAAGGGCAGATGCCAATCATCTACCTAAACTCTTGGTGGTGAAGAAACTAGTGGTATGCTGTTGCATATAGGTAGAACTTTCCGAAAGGAAGGCCTTGTAAAACCATGGCTGAGGCCCGTTACTTTGGCTAAGTAGAAAATGACTAGGGGAAAGTGAGACAGCTGAATTAGAGGTAGATCAAGAAGTTCTAGAAGCATTGCGTGTTCACAGCGTGGGGTATGACGGTTGGTTGAATTATGTTTGTTGCGGCTTAAAGCTATGCAAGTGATAAAGGCCTGACTGCTTCAAAAGCCTGGCTTTTGCAAGAAAGCGGCTCTCCTTTGCACCTGCCTGGGGACTCTGCGTCACTACGGACCCTCACGCCCAGTTTGCCAAGGAGATGATGAGTAGGAATGTTGCAGAGCTGCTGTGTGCATATGAAAGGAATGGCAGAGAGTGAAGCCGTGGACAATTTCTGGGCTTTAGTACAATGCTGCTGCATTGGTGCCAGTTTAGTCGGTTTTCCATCAGTGGCATTTCTGTCTAGAAGTACACTGCCCAGAGTCTTTCTAGCATTTGATGCCATTTCCTTACTGCCATTAATACCTTCCTTCAGTTTTTAAAGGATGAGAGAATCTTTACAGGATTTTGAAGATCCCTGTTAGGAAACACTATGCCAGAGGAGTCATCACTCCCTTTTCTTTTGCCTCCTTTGTAATTTTTATAGACTCATTTCACATTTCTGCTAATGGCAATAAGAATACTGAGACTACTTAGCAGGGTTGACGCTCTCAGCTGCTTTCCTCTTTCCTACTGCTTCATACCGGATGTGACTTGATGGCCTCGTTTTGCAATCAGCATTTTGCTGTGGTTTGCTAAAACCTGGCATGCACTGCCAACTCACAACTTGTGTGTTGGCATTTCAGGGGCTTTGATGGGTTCCTTTCTGAGATTGCCATGCACTGGACTTTCACAGTCACAAAGACTTCATCCACCATCGGTCGAATTTCAGTATTTAATACTCTTTCCTGGAATGTAGGCAACCTAGCAGCAAGTACTAAATTCGCTGCAAGCCCTGTCTTCCCAAAGGACCATTCAAAAAGTTTGCTTTTCCCCTCTGACCAATCTGACAGTATTTTGATGAAGAATTTGGTACCTTAATAGAACCTCTTAGAAGGGATCTCATGGCAGACAACATCTCAGGCTTTCTTGAAATACTGGCTCCTTTGGATCTCAATTCCATTCAGAGTGCATTTAAGATTTTTTTTTCACTGAAGCCATTCAACAATGCCTCTTCTCTTTAAAATGTACTGCAGGTGAGAAAGATGGATCCCCGTGAAAGGTTCTATTGATATCAAAATTCGTGCCCAATGGACTGTGCTGATGGAAATCAAATACTAGTCTAGTATTTTGAATCCAAATAATTCCTCCCAATCAGGCCCGACAGGATTGTTTGGCTTTGAATCTGAGCACGTGGACAGTAGTGGATGGTCCACAGGTTGAAAAGAGTGTAGATTCTTCTCCTTCTTTTCATTGATGGCTCAGAGACTGAAAAGGCAGCTCCAAAATGGTAAATACATCCCTACAGATTCAAAAATTGTTCTTCTTAATTTGCATCTCCACCATAACAACAGATGCTTAGAACTAAATTACCAATGGGAATTTTATAGCTTCTCAGAAATGAAACAGGACCTGGCTTATGGGCCTTAGCAGTAGCTACAAGTTTTTCAGCACAAGCCATCTCAAAAGTATTTTAACTTTACCGTACTTTTCTGTCTTATGCTTTCATCTCAAGGATGCAGGAAAAAAACAAAACAAAACAAAACAAAAACCAAAAAAAAAAACACAACAAAAAAAACCAAAAAAAAAAACCCAACAAAACAAGAAACTCCACCAAATTGATAATAAGCAAAATCAGTGACATATATAGAAACAGATCCCATGGTTTTTAACTTCCAAACTTGTCTTCTCAGCACACTCTCTACAATGGAATTGTTTCCCTATCTGCCTTGAAACATTTTGCAGCAAAAACACTCTAAGGTCCTGCTGGGTGTTTTGTTCAAAAATGACTTCTTCTGGTTTTCTGTCCATAAGCGGAGTAACGTGACTGTGCTGGCAGCTGACCAAAGGAGGTAGGAAGAGTAATCATCATCCACAACACTGGGGCTAAGGAAATTTCCACAGAAAATTACCTGCCCTAGTACTTGTTCACGTGTTGGGTTGAACGTTCAGAATCTGTTTCCATTTTCCCCATTCATAGAATGTTCTATTTCACAGAATTCCAGCCCCTCACACATCAGTCCTGCCAGAACTGCCCGCCATAGGGGGCTGGCATAGGGGATCTGCTAATGTCCACTGACTCTTACCAGTATAGTGCTTGTCACTGTTGCAGATCAAGAACTTCTGAATAGTTTGGATTCATGCTCTTTGAGGGGTTGGAAACAAGAAAAGAATGACTAGACATTTCCATGATCAAATCCCCTGATGGAATAAAAATAGGAGCATAATAAATGTATCCATTGTTCTAAGAAGGGAGATGAAGGCTCCAAATGATTACTTGCATACTTCCTGTTCTAAATCCCTTGTTATCTGGCAAATTGCAGAAGATTCCAGGCTTTTGCCAAAATGCAAACCAGGTTAAAATGTGAAGCCTTACAGTTTACTGGATAGAAAACTTCATCATCCATTTTTAAATCTTTGAGATTGTTATGTACTTCCTATTACTACCCTGAGGTTTAGAGCTGTAATTCAGAGAGAAAAGAATGCTATCTTGAATTCATTCTAGTAAATCGGCACTCTCATCTTGTCGGCACTCTCTCCTCTTGGTTTTCACTTCTGAAACTCTGTACGGAAGAGTGCATTAATGCATAGAGCTCTGCATCAATTCTTTACAACAGTTTCCCCTGTAATTCTTCTTTCAAGGCAAACCTATAAACATCCACACATTCTTACCCCACCACTTCTTAAATTCTATTGAGAAGCAAAAAAAAAAAAACCCATCAATCCACTAAATCACTGCTCCAATAAAAAAAGCAGTCCATTAACTGCTTTCTTAGCAGGTTCTTTACCTTGTATTAATATGGCAACCTTTTCTTGCTCTTCTAGATTAGAACCAAATTCTTACAGCATATAAGGAAACATAGGTTTACTGTATCTGATTCTTAGATACAGAAGTCCAGCAAGGAGTTCAGACCTCAAAAGAAGTGTCTGTACAACGAGATTCAGCACAACGTTGAGACATATTAGCTATTTTTCAAGAAAAGCGGCCAAACTGAAACTTTTTAGACTTCTCTACAATCATGCATGCCTGCTTCCAGAACCTGACCTTCGTTGCTGGAAACTAGCTGCAATGTTACTGTAAACAATGCTGTGAATGTAGGACATCGTCATTCTTCTCTTCCATTGAAAACCTCAAGTGGAGTCACGTCACTTCTCTTCAAAATTCTGTATTTCCTTGCAAACTGGTCAAATAAGGATAAATAAAGCGTTCTGTTCATTCAGTTTAAACCAAATGTTCAAAATGAAAAAAAAAATCCATTCAGATATGGTCTGCAATAATACAGTAGAAGAGAAGATGAACCAGACTGGCCTACAACAGAAAGAAGTGAAGCAGAATTTGGGAATTTGGAAGACCTTATGATGAATAATTCAAATAAATAAATAAAAAAAATATTGCCTACCCAAATTCAATCAGTGATGCACAGACAGAGAAAAAGTACTAATTACTACTAATATTTCTTTCATTCTCAGACAAGAAGTTCAATGATCCTCTTGAATGCACGGAAGATTCTTGGAAAAGACAGCAGCCTTCTTCTTCACCACATACTCCTCAGAACTCCAGGAGACAAATCATTTGAGCTGTGAGGATCTTTCTCTCTGTAAAACTCCCAGAGCATAGCCAATATTCTATTCCTTTAGGGATCCTCGCCTCCCTGGGGGAGTGCTGGATAGTCTACATCCCGGTACATCAGCCAGACACTCCACCTTATTTCCCATGGCTACTGCAGCAAGGACATCATCTACACTGGCTTTCTAGCCAAAATAGATGCAAGGCACAATGAAGAACATAGCCAACACCTTGAGCACAGCTTATGGGTTTCGAAAGAAAAATCTCAGGATGGCAATACTGGATCTTCTGATCCAAACCATCAGGAAACATTTCTTTAGAGGTGTTGGGAAAGATGAAAGTTTGACAAGAAAGTCTCACAGATATGTATGCTTGGCAGAAAGATTTTTCAATGTGGAGTCTGAAGAAGGAATAGAGTTGGAAGCAAGTTTTGATCTAGAAGAAAAGAATTGCTGAGCCAGTCTTACTGGATAATCGAGGATACCTTAGTTAGAAGAGGGTTTTATGACTTACAGCAAAGGATAAACCCATCCCAAACAAGAAGATGTTTTTACCAAGCAGGAAGCTAGCACAGGCAAACAAGTCAGCAAATGCTGCAAGCAGAAAAAGCTCTCCAAATTTTCCACTGTCAAGAAAACTGAAAAACAACTTTCCGCTTCAAATGTAATATACTGACTTTTAGTGAGTGGAGAATAGCAACATATGGTAATTAGAGTCGTTAGGATAGGCTATAGATAATAGTTAAGGGATAGATTGGTTCTACTGTATGAAGATGCTCAGCAAAGTGCCAAAACCAAAGGGTCTCCAGGCCTGCCTGTAGCTAGAGCTGACAGCTGTAGGCACAGGCTCTGTTGCCCACTACCCTGGACTGCTGCAATGTCTTGGATGGAATAAACTGCATTTTGGAGAGCCGCCTGGACTCCCACATCCCTCATTTAGGCTCTTCCATGGAGGTGAAAAAAGCCTCTGGGTATTGTACAAAAAAACAGCTATGTAATCTAGAGTTGCATGACCCAATATTTCTATTGAACTGGAACAATTTTTATCAATATTATGGATCCACTTCTTTTCAGTGCGTTTGGTAAAAACATAAAGCATCATTTAAAAGACATTCTTGGATGCGTACTAAGTACTACGAATTAGTTAAGGTGTTGGTTTGGCATGGCTTGGTTTTTGGTGGGGAGGGAAGAAGCCAGCCACAGAAGTGATTTTTTGTGCAAAGCTCCTAGAAGCTTCCTCCATGCCTGGCAAAGTGAATCCCTGCTTGGCACTAAGAACAGACATGCTGCTGAGCCAATTACAGAAGCTGGTAGCGCCTTGGTGATATATTTAAGAAGGAAATCAAAACTGCAGCCAGTTAACCTTGAAGTTGGGAAATTTTTAGGTTGGCACCTCTTCTGCTTTGAAAGCCAAACCAGTGAGACACTCTGTTGCAGTGTGTGTTTATTATTGTACTGCAGTTCTAGTAGTCCATTTTCTAAGGCTTCCTATTTTGTGCTGTTATAGCATATGTTATTATGAATGGATTGTTCCTTTCCCCCCAGTATTGTTGGCTTTTGCCCTAGCTGTCCCTCTCCCCAAAGACCTGCCCTTTTGTTCCCTGTTCCTTCTCCCATTGAACATCAACCTCTCCCCAAGCCTGCCCCTTTCTCTAGAAACTTCCCTCTCAATTTTGTACCCTTCAAAACCCCATTGGTTTCTTCAAGTTACTCTCCTCCCCTGTAGTCCCCCTACTGGTTTCAACATTGTATTCCCCTCCTTGTCTTCCACCCCCAGTTTCTCCCAGTTGGTTAAAGACTGCATCCTCCCCTGGGACCTTCCCCCCATTTAGAAGTTGATGGATGCCTTTGAATCATTGTCTTTCTGTCCTTGACCCTCCAGGGAGTAAACTGAAAAATATGCAGAAGACCTCTCCCTGTTCCTTGTCCCTGCCCTCAGCGCAGTTCTATCCCCAAGGCAGTCCACCTGTGCCGTAGAGCAGCTGTGCCCTACAGCTGCAGCCCGGATTCGACAGCTTTCTTGGGGCGGCCCACTCTCGCTGTCGGTGTCGGGAGCTAGTTGGGCTAAAGAAATCCAGCACTGCAGCAAGACTCCAAGTCAGAAATGCAGTTTATTAGGAAAAGGGGAAAAAACCCAAATCCATGCAAGAGTACAAAAGAAAAACCACTGACAGAGTCAGAATACAAACTGACGTCCTGCTAGTTAGGGTGGTGAAAGCAGTTTGGATGAAATGGTCTTGTTGAAGGGGTGATTCTTTAGAAACCATCTGGTAGCTCTCGTCCTCTGGAAAACCAGTGGCTAAGGGTGGCCGTTCCTCTGGCAATGCAGTAGAAATAGTGCTTCTTGCCTTCCAAAACCCAGATGATATCCAGGTGGGGATGCTTAGCTCCTACCCCCTGGGCAGAGCATCTCCCAATGGGCTGATATCGTTCTGAGTCATGATGTGGGTCCTTGATTACCCGTGAAACAGAAATGGCTCCTGGAGGGAGTTATCTCTGAGTCATGTGGCAAGACATTGATGGGCCCATTAACAGGAGAGAAGGAAAAAACGATGCCACCCCTGGTTTCCTCAGTTCTTGAGGGTGGGAATAGGATGCATTTTGATATTATAAGCTAGGACAATACAGGATGCAGGTTTTTGCATTTGCAGGGAGTTTGTATGGATTTGAAAAGTATCCTCATAGCAGAAGCACAAAAGTATTCTCATACCCCTTTTAATCATCTTCAAATGAAGCAATTCTCCCAATAACCTAAGGCATGAATGACTTGCAAGTGAGTTGAAGAAACACGCCAAAGATAAGTAGTGTTCAACTGCAGAGAATTGTTTAGGGACATCATACCCTAATATTTTAAATCAGAAAGCATGGATGGACGGGTCATTTTTCCTTAGTTGACTACAGAACCAGCGGTCCTTTGCAGGAGGGTCTTTGGATTTAGGATGAGACTGGCAACTAAGAGCATGGCTACACAGAAGGTGCTACTTTTAGACCAGAACATTCAACTACTAAAGGCAGATAGGAGAATAGCTGATTAGTGACAGCTCCGACAGGAAGAGTCCGCAGCTTACCCCGTGGGAACAATAGTAGCACATTTCAATTTTAGAAAACCATTCATTTCAGAGGACCAAGCATCAGTAAAAATAGAAGGTCAAGTAAAGACATCCTAGTGCTCTTCTTATCAGAAGCATCTTCCTCCATATGAGAGTATTTAGAAAAGAACAGTGCGTTCATAAGGAAAGGTGTGCCAGTTACAAAACCTGGAGAACAAGGCAAGACAAACTTATACAATATACATCCTCCAATGCAAAATGAAGAAACAATCATTTCAATCTTCCACGGAATTAATTGCATTTTATTTGCTATTTTCATTTCAGCTGCTAAGAAATGATTTTTTACGACTGAATTTTATGAATTCTGCAAAGCTATCTTTTGGAATGTCTTCATACCCGTATTAAACACTGAGGTGACAAAGAGAATGGCAGTGCGAGGAAACCTTGTCCATCTCCCCCTCCTTGTAGCTTTAGACCAGTGAGAAATCACTGAAGCCAGTCACTTCATTTGAGATAAATAGCTTTACCAAGAGAGAATATTATCCAGCCTTGATCTTTCCTTTTGGAGCTGATCCACTTTGTAGTCATCAATTCTTGACTCAGCTGGGGAGAAACAATGGCATTAGGGCCATGGATGTTAGAGTGCGCTGATGGGAAATGAAGTTCTCATCTTCAGGTCCTTGCTTCAGTAAATATTCCAAATTCATCAGAAAGAAAATTCGAAGACCAGTAATCCCCACTCAAATGACCTAATTCGAATCGTCTGCACGCATAAGAGACATCAGGCAGGTGCTTTCATCTGTTAGGGGCATACCCAGCCAGTACACTATTGTCTAGTTAGGAGGCAATAATTTTGGAAATCATTGAATTTTTTGTATTGCAAGTGAATGGTCAACACATTTTATTACTGGATAAGGTAAAATCATGTCTTCTGCATCCTTTCAGAGAGGAAGCTTACCTGGATCTAAAGCTGCTCAGCTCCATGATGGGATGCTTTGTCCTCAAAGGGAACTCTACTCTTTGTCTTTTTGGATTGTTTCCATAGCTTTTCACTCACTCTTCAGGTACATGTTAAAATGTCCTCTTATCCCATGCAAATTTTTATGGGCATAGTCACTGAATTGGTAAGTATTCCATTAAGTCCACAGGCCCTGTTGAGATGGATGCACAGGTCTCAAGGGTGTTAGCAGATGTTATTCTGAGGCCACTCCTGATCATGTTTGACGGATCATGGTGACTGAGGAAAGTGAGCAAAGACTGGATGAAAGCAAATGTCACCCATCTTGAAAAAAGGCAACTAGGAGGACTCAGAAAAGCACAAGCCAGCCAGCCTCATTTTTATCCCCAGGAAGTTAGTTGATGGAGTAGCTATTCCTGGAAAGCATTGCCAGGCACATGAAGGAGGACAAAATAATGTAGTCAGCATGGATTTACCAGGGGAAATTTGTGCTTGACAACTTTTTAAAGTCCTCCGGTGAATGAACTTGCCTGGTAGATGAAGAGAATATCGTCTGCCTGGACTTCAGGGAAGTTTTTGACATTTATCTACATCGCATCGCAATGTAGGAAGGAATAGTGTAAAGAGCAGGGAACCAGTGTCTTTTCAATGATGCTCAGTGAAAAGACAAGAGGCAGTGGGCACACACTGAAATACAGGAGATTGCCTCCGAACATCACAAACTGATTTTTTACTGTGATGGTGACTGAACCATGGCACAGAGTGTCCAGAAAGATGGTGGAGTCTGGATCATTGAAGACATTAAAAGTAAGCCCAGATATAATCCTGGGCAACAGGCTCTAGGTATCCTGGTTGAAGCAGGGGGATTGGACTTGGTGAGCCCCACAGACCGCTTCCACCCTCATTCATTCTGTGCTAGTGAATTCTCTTAGAGATGCATTTCAAGGACTGGCATGACAAAGCTCTGTGCAGAGCGAGATTCAAATGGACATGGGATTTAAGTTCCTTAAGTAATGTTCAAGATGAATGTAAAACTCCGGGATAACTGTCTCTTCCATAACTGAATCCCTTTCATAAGAAAATTCCCCAGCTCTAGAAAGATCTTCTAAGACGCATGCTTAAGACTGACACTGGCTGAGCAAATTTCTCCCTATGTGTGTCTAAGACCAGTTAGGATCTTCACCGAAAGTGTTGTCAACGTAGTCACTGAAGGCATGTTTTTAAGAAGCGACAACTTACATCAGAATGACAAACATCGGTCCTCAAAATGTATTACTGTATGGGAATTATCTACTTGGATTCCAAATAAAAATAAAGAGTTGGTCTTTATTTAACTTTTTCATTGCAATATTCATAAGGGAAGAAAAGGACCTATGTCCTTAACTTTCTTAACTCTAACAAAGATTGAAAACATTCCTTGTAAAAAGCGTATCTTAATTATCAGTCTATCAAACAATTTTAGTTGGGAAAAAAGTTCTACAATTGTGTAGATAGTTGCAAAGAAGCCAAGAAAATAGGAAAGAAACAAAAACAGAGAAAAAGAGTCATCTTGAGTCTGCTAGCTAATTCTAGAAGTAGTCTGCTAGAAAAAGGAAACCCCAGTTGAATTTCAAATGTGTTCATGCAATTGATTCAGTAACTGGTCAATGTAAAAACCAATCCTTTCGTACAACTTCCCTCAGCAACAAAAACTCCAACAGGTTGACACCACCATCATGCCTGTCCCAGACATATTGAAAAGAGAAATGATGATTTCCTTGAAAATCTATTTGCAGAAAAGTTGCAAGGCATTGGAGGGATTCTCCACATTCTCATTCCTCCATGTAGCGTGAAAGCATATTTGATAAAACATGCAACAAAGCATATTTTATCAATATCAACAAAGTGATTTACAAGGTAAAGTAAAATGGATGACTTAGGAATTGATCTCTTTTGAACATGAAACTTCATATCCACTCTCTGGGAAGTTTCTTACAAAAAATGATGGAGCTGAGGCATGAATCTGCCAAGACGAGGGTTAAACACACATAGACACTCCCCTTCACATGCCCCCCCTTCCGCACACACCTAGGCACGCACAGAGATCAGCATAGCAGATCATGAACACCTTGGAAAAGACTGAAATGCTAAATGCCACTCTTTGTGGGCAAAATAGCTGGTACACTATTTCAAATATCTGGTACTAAAATTCTGTTTAATATCTACCTCATATTTAAAACACAGCTTTTCATTGAATTCTGTTTGCAGAATATTTTCCTTTCATTTGTTCCTTTAAAATTACTGAGTTCTATGTCTAGGAAGATTTTCTTCTACAAATAGAAAGAATTAGATGATGTCTTTTCAGAAGAAAACATTGGTTTATACAATTTTAAACCATCGTGGTATGGAAGAATTTATTTGTCCCTCACTAAGGTAGAATAAGTATTTTGATCCTAGATCATTTACAGTGAAATACTTGACATTTTTAAGATGCTTTCAATCAATTTTGATCCTCATTGCTTATTCATTGTAAACAGTAATTTTCAGTGCATGGAAAGTGTGTGTGGTACATCGACATTAGTTCAAACACCAATTCCAACTAATGGCCAGGCTGAACTACAGTAAATAATGTCCTGAAGGACATTTGGCCGCCTTCTTTGGCACTTCATGAAATCCTAATGATTGGGATGAAGTGTTGAAATACAGAGATTTTCTCTCAGAGCGTGTCCCATGTTGAAACCCATCCCGTGTGTTTGATATTGTAGTTCTTATCGCTTTTAAAATGTGATATCTTCTGCACAGTTTTCATGAAGCTTTCTGTTACAGTAGTGAAAATCACAGAGAAATGCAATTTTGTACAACTTTGAACTTACCCCAAGAGCTGAGAGAAAATTTGCTCCTGTACTTCAATCTGAGTTTCTTCTATATTCAAGCTTTGTTTATCTACCATCAGGGGTCGCATTCGTTGCTGTTCAAAGCCCCATCCAAGCTGACCTTGAATACGCTCAGGGATGCGACATCCACAACTTCTCTGGGCAACCTGTTCCAGCGTTCCCGCACCCCAACAGCAAAAAATGTCTTCCTTTCATCTAATCTAGATCAGAAATACTAAATCTAGGCATATGAACTTTGAGGAGAGGCTTGAAATTCTTTTGATTTGAAACACATTTGATAGGAATACTAACTTACAGATGACTGAAATATGTTGATGGCCATTTGAGATTGAAACTTTTTGAAAAAGTGCATGGAATTGAAAATTAAAACCAGTAAAATGAAAAACTTCTTGCCTTTTTCTTTTTTCTCTGATATTCAAAATTGCATAGGTCAGATATCTGTGCTTCATGCAGATCTCTCAGATACTCTCAGACAAAAGCTTTTCTTTCAGACTAAATTGCAGATTAGGTAGAACACTGGTACTAGTGAAGGTTTTTCTGGGCATAGGGGGATTTGGGTGCACAAAAGGTTTTATCCAAACTGGAAAATTCATCCCAGCTGCGTTCTGTTCATCATTCTTACTGCATCAGGCCTGAAGATTCTGTGAAAAGTATCCTGTGGACCTTGAACATAGCTCATGTGAAAGAGATGAGAGGTGATGGAGAAGTTGAGGGAGAGAATCAAGAGCATATGGCCCAGTACAGGCACCAGAAAGTACTTTTTCATGTGGTCCACAGCCCGAACAATTGTTTAGCACCATTTGAAGGCTGTGTCTGACAAAGAGGGCTGAAGCAGGTCTTCAAAATATCCGGTAGATCAAAATCCATGGAATCAAATGACCCTGGCCAGTCACCTTGCTGCTGATAATTCACCCTCCATACCAGCTGATCAGGCCTAGCAATGCTGCTGCAAAAGTATTGTGAAAAAGGTAGGCACATTTTCACAGAGGCAGGGGGAAATGCCCTTGGATGATGATTCCAAGGGATAACTTGATGGAGCAAGTTAGGTACCCTTATCTACTGTGCAATATCGAAGTTGGTGAGTTCACCATCTGTAAGCATCACTTTAAAAAAATAAATGTTTGATCCACAAAACAATATTTCCTATGTCCTGTCTACCTGCTTCATTTCAGCCAATGAATAGGCTATGTTCCATCAGCAAAGTGTTCATGATCATATGCTTCTTTAAACTGTGATAATTCTTTTTTTTTTTTTCTAAATCAGACACTGTCTATTCCTAAGATTCAGATGTCCATGGTAGGGGTGTAATTAAGTTCACTGTTATAAAATATCCTTCTTGTTATCTTTTTAATAAATTACTGAGATGTAACATCAGTCTGAGAGCTGAAAGAAACCCCTTCATTTGCTGTTTGCCAGTATCATCTATGTGATACAAATTCTACTTGATAAATCACACCCATCCATTGCCATATCATACTACTAGTAATGCCTTCACAACCTTTTCTTCATCATTAGGGATTTTGGCAAAGTGAATGATTGGAACACAAGCAAGGGCATTTGTTCAAGATGTTCCAGAAAGAGCTGGGATCTGTTCTCTACTTTGCTGCCTATGTTAGCAGGAAGCTGCAAAAAAAAAAAGAAAGATAACTAGGAAGAGTGTTATTTTTAGTCTAAGTTTGGAAATGATGTTTGGAATACCCTGTTAAATGAGAAGGTGCTCTTTGAATATATAGCATCTTAAGGGGAAAAGCCAGCTTTAAAGAGGTTTTGAGACAGTTGCTTCTGGAAAAAAAAAAAAAAAATTGAGGTATCTAAGGTCTTTAGCCATACTGCTTGGAAGATTGATTCAAAACACAGTCTCTTCATCTAGGAAGGACAGAGGACCATAGATGCAACTCACTTCAAAATGGAGTTATGTAGGTTTCTGGTTGGGATTTACTGGACATCATTTCTTGTAAAGTCGAGGGACTGCAGTAGCTCTCCAATAATTTCCTTCCCTGAAATTCATCTGCATTTGCTCCTTTCTCCAGCGTTCCCATTTCTTTGTGATGGTATACTCCATCTATGCATTAGAATATTCAGCTAGAGTGTGTGTCCGATATTTTCTAGTTCAAATTGGCTGGAACGCAATGGATAGTTCCAGTTGCTTGTATAGAGTAGTTCTTTTTTGACAAGTTTTCTTTTGACAATGTTTAAGCAGCAGCAGCAAATCGGAAGTACAGCTTGCAGCAGGGAAAGACGCTTCTGCTTGCTCAAGTTTCCTGTAGTCAAATAGATGCCAAAAGGCTTTTCCTAGTACTACTACTGTCTTGTAGGAATACTTGATCTAACCCTACCTTTGATAAAATTACGAATAGGCTACTTTTCCACAAGGCGGAACATTTTTCTTTTAATAATATGGTTTTTGTAAGTTGGAAACATGAACTTGTGCACCAGTCAGGTGGAATGTACTCCTCCTTCTTCTTAAGTTTCACAACCTTATTTAGAAAATATTGACTCTGTGTAACTTCAAAAGAAGAATTCTGGGCATCTTCATTCTATGGATGTAATTTTTTTTCTACCATGCTGTTCTTGTTTTCTATGGAACTCATTTTTACCCATAAAAATATTTTCCCCTGACACCTATGGAAAATACCTATGTTTCCTCAATGTTGCAGCCTCAGTACATTGTTTAGAATTATTTCAACATGGTCCCAAGCATATCCGACAGCTAGACAGCAGAGGTTAGCAACAGTGAATGGGAATAACTTCTGAACCATTTCAGTAGATTTCCCGGGAGGGGCTTGCTTTCTGCCCCTGCAAATTTTCCCAGAGATATTGTCTGGTTAACAGTTGCATCAAAAGAGTATTTTTGCACAAACCTTGGGGCAAGCTCTGTCTCAGATTTACTAGTGAATGCAAAGAGGGTGAAAGTGCTGCTTCAAAGCCCTCTGTGCGCTTTCCGTACCAAAAGGGAGGTGACCCCAGCAATAAGTTTTTGATCTCTCTTCAAAACACGAGGCAAGTCACCACCTCATTCATCTTTTTCTGGGACTCATAGCATCGAAAGGCCAAGAAGCCCTCTTGCTTGCTAAAGTGTGTTCAGCAAAAAACCCTTGTCCCATCAGCAAATTTGAACACAGCTGCATTCCAGTCAATTCCAATGCTGGCAGGGCAATACTCTAGCCCAGTAGTAACATGCCACTGTTAGAAGACTGTGTAAAAATCTTTGTGTACAAAGTAATGGGAGGGAAAAATAGAATTGGGAAGAACTGCACATTGTTCTGGAAAAAGCCTCCTGTCACAGTCTTACAGATGTCATTTTCTGGTATCATTTTTAAGAGTTGGAGTTTTTTAAATTTTGTACAAGATAAAATCTTACTGGACCTTGAAGTTTCCCTACTAGAAGTACAGCCATTTCTTAGTAGAATAGAAGTAAGCCATTTGAATGTGTACAAATGGCCTTTCAAAATACATATGCTATAGCACAATGTGAAAGGAATTAGCTATCAAAATAGAAATTCAAAGGTTTAAAAAGGTTTTGAATAAAGTAAGTCTAAGGTGATAGAAGAAGAAGAAAACAGCAGTTTTCTTCTTCTGGTGAAAAAACAACTCCGAGGACATTGTACTCTACAGGTGTATTATATCACTTTCTGAAAAACTGAGTAGGTTTGCTATTTCAAATGGTTTTCATTAGGAAGGAAGAGATTCCTTTGGAAAAAAAACTTCAAATTGACTTGCATTAATGTTATGACACTTCACCAATCATGAAGAAAAATTCTCATCACTTGATATGGAAATCATGACAGTAATGGAGACAAGGATGTCTAAGCCGTGCCATCAGGAACATAAAAAAGCATTAGAATGCAGGTAAGACTGAGCTCCTGAACTAGTCAGAAGAGAACGCAACCAAAACATTTTCCTTTAAGAGTCTTCAGGATGAACAGCAGATCAAATGTTTTCCTGTGAAGTATTTATGAATAGAATTAACCTTTAAAAGAACATTGTTTTCAAAAACCTGTGTCCAGTATCTCTTAGAATGATACACAGTTCTTATTACTAGAAAAATGAAAAGCACTTTTTTCCAAACTGTTGTGCACTTTTAAACGATCTACAATAAAAAGAGTACTTTTTCATGCTGGGCATGATGTTCATTACAAAAAAGCCTTGTCGCATGTTTGGTACTCTAGTGTCTTGATTAGCATAGTTTTTTATTCATCTAACAAGTTTCACATTGACTATTTTTCACCTTGAAATAGTGGCGTCTTTGTACTTATGCAGCATCCATGAAGAATTTCTTGGGTGTCATTTTGTACTCGATCCTAAACGGCAGGTTCTGCATTCTGCCATCCGTCTGGCTTTCCCGTTTGATGCAGCTTCTGAGAGGTCTTTTCAGAATTGAGGACTACCTGCAAGAATGATGCTAAATACATGCATTTTACCTCTTGGTTAATGCAAAACTGTTTTTCCTTTACAGCACAATAATAATAGGAAAAGAATGATGGTGGATTCAATTCTTACAGTAATACAAAGAGAACTATTATCATCATTAGAAACCAAGCAAGTCATATTTATTGCTCATGCAGTACAACCACTAATGCAAATTACCCTGTAAATTCAAAATGAATCTGTATCACAGAAGTGGATTGAATGCGTCTATTGATATTTTGCTTAAAGCAGAAAATTAATTCTTTTGACAGCCAACTCATAATTGCAACCTAACTTTCAACTACAGCTTTCAAACAGTGGAAACAAGTATGTTTATAAAACAATACAGTACAGTACACAAGACCAAAACAGGTCATAGACATTCAAATGAAAGAAAAGATCAAAGGACAGATTAATTCACATCTGCAAGCCCTCAAGAGCGTACAGGTCAAAAGTCCCCAGAAAACTAGGCCAGTGGCACAAATTCTCGATGTTGGCACCAGCAGAAGCAGCTGCTCTCTTTATAGGATGCAATCTTGCTTACATCACCCTTCAAAGCAATCTTCTGTCCCCCTGCCCAATACGCCTTCTGCTCTACTCCTTGGACTTCACGTTTGCATTTCTACAGAGTCCTGCAAAGTGACTCAAAGTTCAGGTAACAGATTTCCAAGATTTAGAAATACTGTGTTAAGTCTATTTGTTTCCTATTTCATCCCGTCTAAGCATACTGTAACTTTCTGAAGTGAAATATGTCGAGTATGTCACGTGTAGTTTACATGTTAGTTCTGCTTGACATTAAAACTTCTCACAGACCCCTGGGATGCCTTACTGCAAAAATATATAGCTGCAAAGAGTGGTTGCGCAAAGTTAGAATGGCCAGAAAACCATGTAAACAACCTAACAGTAGAGGCTTGAATTTCTGAATATAATCTTGCACCATCTAAAGTCAAAATAGTATATTGAAATGATTTTCATCTAATAATGAGCGTGGGGAAGAAAGAATCCAGATAGGCTTTTTTTTTTTTTTTTTTTTGAAACAGTTCCAGGAAATACATGGCCTTAACTTGGAAGTATAGCATTAAATATTTTTATACAGCATGAGTTCTCATTACCTAATCATATGATTTGTAGAACTGAATTGGAAAGTAGGAAATAAACAAAGAAAAATATTCAAGCTATAAAAGATTTGAGTTTAAAATTCTCTTTGTATTTCTGATTAAAACGATGAGGTAGCCAAATGGTCACCCATTATTTTCAAAAGCATCTGGACATAAAAAACGGATAAATTTCGGCGGGACTTGGATGTCAGGTATTCCTGAAAAGCTTTATTTCACTGCTTCCCAACCCTGATTCAATCCCCCTAAACGCAGCTGTATTTCAGATGCTCAGTGAAACTGTCCGTGTAATGCATATAGTTTACAAATAATCTGCAGAAAAAGCTAGCTAGATTTAAAGATCTTTTTTCTGTAAATGGCCTTCAACTGATTTCTACAAACACACAGCTGAGATTTCTGCTGTCTTCTTCAGGCCACTTCCTGCAGAGACCTCTCCATTAAATCTGTCTCGTTCTACTAAGAACGCTTCTGGTGATCCAAAGTCTGCACAGGGATTGTCCAACTGCATGGAATTACTGTCTGCTAGAGCTGCACACTGAGGGCTTCTGTGTGCAGCATCATGTGAGCCCTGCTAATGTCACCCTGTTGGTATAAACTGAGCTAAGTGGACCTTAAGGGACAAGATTGTGCACTGATTTTGTAATAGAAATTAGGTACTAAGAAGGAGGCGGGAGGATTTCAATGTTTCTGCCCCCAGCTGAAGCAACACTAAATCCCGGTCCTTATCTGAAAAACAAGGTGAATTAACCCGTTTGGCATTCATATGCCAAAAAGGTCAGTAATACACTCAGAACTGTCAAAAGAGTAACAATTCCAATCATTACTTTCTAAAAAGAATTCATTTGAAGAAGTCAGGAAGACAGATGAAACATGCAAATATCCTACCCTGAGAATCATTCTGTTGATCTGCACAGGTTTCTTATTATATTCCCATCTAATGCATTGGTCATGTGTGCTTGTGATGACACAAATACTTGCAAAGCTTACCAGATAAATCACGTTCTCTTCAAACAGCAAAGCATTTCTTGATGGTTGCATTTGCTAATTCCATTTAGACTCAATGTTCTTAAAGGTCTTTTCCAACCAAAGTTCCAACCACAATTCTCTAAGACGCACATCCTGATTGTCCTTTAGGTTTAGGGCAAATTTGGCAGAAAACCTCACACAAAGGGCCACTGCACCCTCCCCCCCACCGAAAGCCCACCCACACAGCCCCTTCCCTCAACTGGTTTGGGGAGAGAAGTGGGAAAAAGCTGTTTCTTTAACAGGCAAAGCACTCCCCAGCACAAAAAAATGAACAATGCCACATGACAAAACTCATTTGCAGCACTGAAGAGATGACAAATCAGAAAGTCTCTCCTATGGGTGCTCACTCTGTTATCAACCCCTCCGGCAATGGGGAAGGCTGCTGCCCAGGGTAGGCCCCAGTAGGCCACAGAGTGCAAGTTCCCAGTGCTTCCCAGGTCCCAGTCCGGAGCAGATTCGAAACGTTCCAAGAAAAGGGAAAGGAAAAAAAAAAACAGTCCAGGGAAAAATCTGCCTCAGCCAGCTGAACCAACTAAAAAGCAAATGAGCGCTCTGTTCTGCTCCGTCAGTGCCCAGACAACACAGTGCAGCGCAGAATGTGGAAGAGTCTTGCTTTCTAAGGAGTGCAGCCTCTGATAAGAAACTCGGTGCTTCTTCTTCTCCCCACCTTTGCTCTCAGAACCAGTCTTGAAGGCAGAGAATATCATATCCAGCATTAAGAGAACAGATGACTGGGGATACAAGCATCATAAAGTCACCCTAGGACACTGCTCCTTTGAGATATGTCACCAGACTATGCTAAGACCAAGTTTTGGAACTGCTCATTAAAATTCTACTCTCACAGTGAAGCTGAGGAGGAAACACAGCTCACTACAGTTACCTTGTGGCATGCCAGTGCTTCCTTTCAATCACAATGGTCTTCGTTTTTAAGTCCCTGACATCACAGGCATCATGAAACATCCTTTGTGCAGGAAGGAAGATAATATTCTTTTCATTGATGCTGATGGGTTAGCTGACATGAAAACTCACCACAGTTTTGTTTACTCCCCTAAATCCTTACTATCCCAAAATACAAGAACAGCTGTAAAAGCCTTGTGGCTACCTAATTTTTTTCCTAGACCTACATGGTGGGGTAAGAGATAAACAATCCCAAACTATGGTAATCCACAACAAAGCATTCTTGACCTCATATTCAGGTTCTGCATAGCGAGCTCTTCCTCCTGATCAAGTTATTCCATCGCAATACTTTGGGGAGTATCTCAGAGGGCTGGCTGTTGTTTGGTTTGAAAGCATCTTGATCATTCAGGAACCCAGTAGCAAGGACAAAGTTTAAAAGAAGATAGTGCTATGCATTGATTTTCATCTAGGACAGAGATATTTCTACAACACAGAAGGCTGACCTAATGCTTCACGACAACGTGGCTGAAGTGGCATCCTGGTCCCCATAGGTTTTTCTCTTTACTTTTAGCTGCTTTCTTACCAGATTAATGAGCTGAACTAGCTCAAAAAAGAATCAGATAAGTGCCAGAGCTTTCAAACAAAAAAAAAAAAAAACAAAAAACCAAACAAAAAAAAAACCCAAAACAGATGCAAAAAGGTGATTTGTAAGTGCATTTGAAAACAGAAGTTTTTTGTACTTTTCATAGATACATGGCATTCTCTAGAATGATATTGCTCCAATGCTTTGGGTTTGGTTTTGTTTTTGTTTTTTTCCTCAATTCTAAATGTTACACATTCTTTTTTGGCCATTTTAGTAAACTGATTTTCTGATCCATGTGAAAGACAGTCCGAAGTTCCCCTCATTTGCCTCACGACCGTCCCCAGGACAGACATCGGGACCCTGAGGACCCTGACTGGAATGCTGGCATGCCGGTCAGAGAGGAATGCCAGAAATCCTGAGGCCCCTGAGCAGAATTCTGGCCTGCCAAGTGATTGTTGGCAGCTGTGTCTACAGTGACTGCTTCTAGCAGGGCCTGCCAAGGGGCGAGATGACCTATGGGCCTGCACGTGCTTCGCGACACCAGCCCAGGAATTTTCCCACCTCTTGGCCAGATGAACTTGCTGGGGCAACTGTGGTAGCCGCCCATGGAAAATCCTTCATCTGCTCCACTACCACCGTGAGGGACGCAGATTGAAGCCCCCCTCCCAAGGACTGAGGCTGAGACGCCCGTAATTCTGATCCAGGGCTGCTGGCCTGACTGAAGCAGGATGCCTGCTAAGTGTTGCCTGCAGATGTGTTCGCGGGACCTAGACTGGTTTCCTATAGAAACCAGTCCTGAAACAATAGCTCCCACTCACTGCTGATATTGATATTGACTTCTCCTGCTGAGAACATGGACTGTCTGTACCCGTCTTCAATACCATTTTCCCCCTCAGCAATTTCAATAGACTTGCGCTTTATTGTATCTGCTCCCCCTCAGCCATTTCTAGATCTGTTTCCCCCCTCAGCAATGGACTAGAATAGAACCTTGAGATAACCAGGACTTTGAGATCTCCCCTGGGAGAACTCCATCGGCTGGGCTGCGAGGACTTCATCTCTCTCCATTTGGTAGCTATACTCCCTCTCTCTTTCTCCCCCTCTTTTCTATTTTTTTCCTCTCCCTAATTCCTTGAAGGCATTTGCTGTGGTCATTCTAGAAAGGTGCATTTGTTTGGAGTGATACTGCAATCCCTTTTCCATCTTGTCTTTTGCCCTCCGAGATCAGTTAAGAAAACATCATCCCCCCTTGGTATGAGCAGATCAGAACAATATGTTCTTTCCAGCTGAAATTGGTTCTAGTCAATAGAAGCACACTGGTAGGTAAAAGTAGACTGTAAAAGATAACCTTCAGAATGTATTTCCCATGTCTTCCCATTCAAGCAAGTGAAGAAAGCAGACAGATCTTCAGATAACATGCTATGCGAATTGAAAGGAATCTTCTTGGAGGCAACTGTGAAACTCACGCAATGAAATACAGATGAGAGAGATGAAAGGGTCACATATGATGTCAAATCTACTCTTTTAATGTTTGAATGAAACAAGATTTCTTGAAGTACAATCCTACAAAATGAAGGTGAACTTGCAGAAGCAATTGAACTGGGTCTCCTTTAGAAACACAATGTTTTCTAATTAAACTGCGCATTCAGGAAGGCAACCTTGAAATCAAAAGGATTTAGAAAAATACAAATACCAAGACTGGCAGTTTGTTATCTTTCACAGTCTCTTTAAGGTAAGATTTATTTGAACTTCCACTTGTAGTAGGTCTGAAGACATTAGGAATGATGCAATATGAAAAAACCAAAACAAAACAACTTTCTCAAAAAGCTTTGAGAAACCAGAGAAATGATGATTTTTAGTGGTTAGGTAGTCCTTTAAAATTTGTCTTGGGGGGAGAGAGATAAAAAACTGACTGAGATCAAATGACTGTGGAGTATATTCCAAAACAGTAATGAAGAAGGTAAGGGGCAAGAGCCTGTTAGAAAAATACTATGCTGGCTTCATCTATTGAAAGCATTCCAGAATGGTTGAAATTATGAATCATATCTTCTGGGATTAAAAAAAAAAAAAAAAAAAAAAAGAGGAAGAAAACAGAAGGAAAAAAATATTTTGAACATATTTTTCCATTCCAAGATGGTATAATGGCTTTATTTCATTTTGTTCCTATGACCGGTTAATAGCTTATGAAATGTTTAGCAATAGAGAGTGAGAGTCTTCACACTAGCCATACCATTTGGATGTGTCTCTTTTACTTTCTAGAGCAGCAGATATGGTTTAGCACTCCACAATTCAGTCCCCAAAAGTGAGTAAGTGTGGCAGATTTAACCTAACTGCCCAGTCCACCAAAATGCCTAATTCTCTTGAAAAATGCTTTGCTCTATCTCATGATCTGGACATGTCTCTCTAGCTCCACTTTGAGCTTCTTGATCTTTCATCTACAGGATGAGATCCAATTTAGCTTAGCAAGGATGTAGCCTTTCCAAACCATATCTTTTACCTTCTGTATTCTTACAAGTACATTTCTACCGCAGGGACCAGTTTGGAAGATCCTAGTTGTTTTATTCCTTAGATTATGTTGCTGCATTAATTAGCTGTTCTTTGAAGTTTTTTCCCTGCTCAAGTATAGGGTCAGTGCTGAAATGATTGTGATGCTAACTCCTTATGATCTATTCTGCAGGCTTACAGAGTATGCAGCAAAGTTTTCTCTACTTCTGAGGACATTCTACTCTTTTGATGAGAAATGCTGAAGGTCTGACTTCAGTTGCAAAGGTATCTGATTGACAGATTGCAAAATTGTTAAGTCTAGTAACAGCAGGAAAAGCGTGCTCTTGCTCTGTATGTAAATGTCGTGTCAGCTGCTGTTGGGATAAAAAGCATGAGCATAAGCAAAGATATCTGCATGGATAGAAAAGAAACAAAGAAGATATTTGTTGTGATTTCTGCACTAAGGAGCAAGAAGAAGCATGAAGCGCTAATTTCAGTGGCTAAGACAGTATCGTCCTTGGGCCAGTTCTCTTCAACATCTTTTGAAGCACTTGGACTCGGCACTTGAAGGAATATTAAGCAAGTTTGCCAGAGACGCTACATTGGGAGGAGCTGTCAACTAACTCCCTTGAGGCCAGTGAGACACTGCAGAGAGATCTTGACAAATAAGAGAGATGGGCAATTATGGCTGGCCGGGAGTCTATGCACAAATCACGAAAGGGGCGGGACTGCTGGGGAAGGCGTCCCAAGCTGTTGTATTTTCCAGCATCAGTCTCATGACATGGTTATGACAGTGGGAAGATGCCAGCAGCTCACGTCCCCAGCAGCAGAAAAAGAACTTCATGTTACAACTTACTTGAAAAGCTTTTTGACCAATCCCACAAAGCAAAAGCATATTGACACTAGTTCTTTCCGATCCCTAGAAGCACACAGAACTTTGGTTCAAAGAACGCTTGCTTCTTTTGAATAAAAGACCTGCTTGTAAGCCTTAAGATAGAATGCACAGAGCTCCATTATTAAGCTTAGAACTTCCTAACATCTGGCTAGATCTACTTTGCTGTAGCTTAGGGAGTTCTTCTGGTCAAGCTTTAATACACAGGCCATTGTTCTATTTGTCCTTACTTCTCTACTTCTTCTATCATTTTTCTGCTGACAAACCTTATGACTACTGCTTAGCTCCAAGGACAGTTCTGCTGTCTCTGAGGCCTGCCTTTTGCAGCTTTCCCAAAATCCTCTGTTTCCAAGGATTCCCACAGGCAATCCCCAACCTTAGGGAGTTGTGCGATGGCAAGTGCTGGATTCAGCACCTGGGACAGGGCAATCCTGCTCTGTGTGTGTGTATAGACTAGGGAGCCAGAGGCTGAAAGGAAGCCAGGCTCCTGGCCAATGGCAAGCTAAATGGGTATCAGCAGTGCCCTGGCAGCCAGGAGGGCCAAGCCTGTCCTGGGGTGCATCAGGCACAGTATCACCAGCTGGGCAAGAGAGGGCATTGTCCTGCTCTGCTCTGCTCTGCTCTGCTCTGCTCTGCTGTGTTCTGGGGCGGCCTCACCTTGAGTGCTTGGGGGCAGTTTTGGGTACCACAATGAAAAAAGACACGAAGGTATCGGAAAGTTCTCCAATGAGGTTTACAAGGACAGAACTGGAGGAAATAGCATGCAGCTGAGTCAGGGGAGGCTCAGGTCCGGTATCAGGAAAAAGTTTTTTAACCAGAAGATGGCTGGGCACTGGAAGAGTCTCTCCAGGGTGTGGTCACAGCATCACACCTATCTTGAGTTCAAGAACCTTTGGGACATTGCTCTCAGGCATCTGGTGTGATTCTTGAGGAAGGTCCCATGCAGGGCCAGAAGTTGGACTTGATGCTCCTGACGGGCCCCTTCCAATTCAACTGATTCTACCACTCTATGATTCTGTCCTGGCCACTCAAGGTATATTGCTTGATCTCACCAGATTTTGACCTGCTCTTGTTGGTCAGAATTTGTCCCTACTGCCTAATGATATTTACCACAGAAGACAAAGGGCCTTTTCTCAATTTTCTCAAGAAAGTTGAAGATGCACCCTAGAATCCTAAAAAAGTCTTTTCCTTGAAACAACACTGTCTCCTGCCCAGTATTCTTTCCAGATCTTAAGGAGAAAGAAGGCAAAATCAGGGGATGTATTACAATGAAGCACTGTCAAGTTTCTGGACCTTTAGCAGTATATTTGTACTTCCACTATTCTTTTCTATAAAATCATGGTTTTGTAGAGCATGTCATTTTCTAGCAAGACACATTTTTGCAGCTGAGCCCATCAGTCTCTGTGAGAATATATTGTCAAAAGCACAAAACATATGAATGGGCAGTGGCAAGTGAGGGGAAAATCCAGTATGGGAAGCAGCTCCGTGATACTACAGTAAGACAAGGAGGAGGAGGTGTTCCAGTTGACAGAGCAAAGAATCCCCCACAGTCCCTGGAGATATCCTAGTGAAGCAGGTTGTCTCCCAGCAGTCCCTAGAGAACCATGGAGGAACACATACCTACAGTGCAGCTGCTGGAGGGCTCCATGCCACAGCAGGTGAAAGTGCCTTGAAGGAAGCTGCAGCTTGTGGAGGGAGGGCCAGAAAACCATCCTTGACCTCTTCTTTAGCAGAAGAGTATGTGCAAATGTTTAACAGCTGCTAACTGGAATCTATCCTCTTTCCAGTTCTTGTCGTAGGTAAGTAGGACAATACAAGAATTAGAAGCCTAAACTGTTTTGCATGAGGCTCCCATTCTCTCTGCCACGCCCTTAAAATTTACTTTGAGATGAAATAAAACTCATGATCAAGTTCCTAAGGCTTGATGGTCAGGCTTCTCAGAAAACAGGCAGTGCAAAGAACTCTTGTCACTGTCATTTTTTTTCATAGAACTAAAAAAGTTAAAGTACTGTTTTCTAAGAACTTACGAAAATCAACTGGTAGAGGTGGTGAGAGTGAAGAGTATAATTAAGCTGGAAAGAGACTATCATGTAGCTACCTCATCTGCATAGAAGTTTTTTTACCAGGAACTCTGGACTTTTAAACAGATTTAGGACACAATAGTTATCTCTGGGAATGTTTTAGTAAGTCTAGAACATTCATCTTTAAATAGCTCGATCTGTTTTACCGTTATGACTTACGTTTTAAATTTTATTTGAGGAGAAATATTTGCCATTCAGATCATTTCAAGTTCTGAAGCATTTCAGTTGTTGACAGTTTTTGCTGTCTCCTGAGGGTAGGAAAATAGTCCTGGAACCAATACTGAAAGAAACTAGATGGAAAAATTAGTTTTCCGCATTCTTTTCTGTCTATTCTATGAGGCACAAGAGCAAAACCACTGCTATGAGTCTGAGTTGCCTTACCACTCATGGATGACAACCTTGTAGCGAGTAGTCTGTTATTTGCACACATTCTGATGCTGGTGGTTACCTGTTGTGCAGAAAGATCTGTAAACTATTTTCACGGAAAGACATTCCTGAATTGCTTCACTTATCTCTGAAGCAGAGAACTAAGCTGGCACTCTACTTCGGAGATCTTCCTGTGCTCGCCCCCAAACCCGTTTCCTTCAAATGCAATTTACTTTCAACCAAAGCACTTCATTACTTCATCAGGTAATCTCTTGTTCTTAATGTTCGGGGTAGTGTTTTAAAAGGGTAAGAACATATTCTAGTAAGAAGGTAGAACCTCTTTCTTAAGTAGTAGACATCACTGGGCTTTGGTTCATGCACCAGAACAACAGCAAGGAATGTCGTTTGCAATCAATAGATGGGTTGGGGAAACCGGCCACAAGTTTAGGAATCTTTCTCCAATTAATTATGCTTTAAAATTCGTCTCTTAGCATTTCAAGTGTTTTTTTATTAAAACAATCAACTATTTATTACCTGTACCACAACGAAGCACAATCAGCAGTGCTTGTGCATCCTTCACCAATTCCAAGAAGAAGAATGGTCTGAGCCTCCAGTATAGCTCATTACCATAAGCTGAAAAAAAGTTCTTGGAAAAAATTCTTTTGCATCCTTCTAAACCTTATGCAGCACTTCCTGGCCAATCTTACATTTTCTTTTCTCCAGGAGATGGTAAGAACTCGAGTACCTTCATGAAAACCGTCGCGGGTCGCTTGCTGTGCTGGCAGAGTTCCTTTTTGAGATAATGCCTGGAAAAGCTTTTCGCTAAGGTCTAGGCGGCAAGAGACGCAGAAGACGGGCATACGCAGCTGTCCGAAGGTAGGTGCCGGTCCCCGGCGGCTTTCGGCAGAAGCCGCGGTTCGGAGCGCACCGCGACCGGCAGAAAGCTCTGGGCGCGAAAAAGCCGCTTCTTCGCCTCCGGCAGCCGGAGAGCTCGGCCGATGCTGAGACGTCAAGAACGAAGGGGCGCAGCACTGGGATTAAGTGAGCAGCTCTCAAACTGAGGGAAAACGATAACTAACCACTTTCCAACAGTTTCAACTTGCATTACCATAAGTAGGGAAAAAGTTCTTGGACAGCTTTCTTTTGCATCCTTCTAAACCTTATGCAGCACTCTCTGGTCAATCTTACATTTTCTTTTCTCCAGGAGATGGTAAGAACTCGAGTACCTTCATGAAAACCGTCGCGGGTCGCTTGCTGTGCTGGCAGAGTTCCTTTTAGAGAAAATGCCTGGAAAAGCTTTTCGCTAAGGTCTAGGCGGCAAGAGACGCAGAAGACGGGCATACGCAGCTGTCCGAAGGTAGGTGCCGGTCCCCGGCGGCTTTCGGCAGAAGCCGCGGTTCGGAGCGCACCGCGACCGGCAGAAAGCTCTGGGCGCGAAAAAGCCGCTTCTTCGCCTCCGGCAGCCGGAGAGCTCGGCCGATGCTGAGACGTCAAGAACGAAGGGGCGCAGCACTGGGATTAAGTGAGCAGCTCTCAAACTGAGGGAAAACGATAACTAACCACTTTCCAACAGTTTCAACTTGCATTACCATAAGTAGGGAAAAAGTTCTTGGACAGCTTTCTTTTGCATCCTTCTAAACTTATGCAGCACTCTCTGGCCAATCTCACTTTTTCTTTTCTCCATGAGATGGTAAGAACTCGAGTACCTTCATGAAAACCGTCGCGGGTCGCTTGCTGTGCTGGCAGAGTTCCTTTTAGAGAAAATGCCTGGAAAAGCTTTTCGCTAAGGTCTAGGCGGCAAGAGACGCAGAAGACGGGCATACGCAGCTGTCCGAAGGTAGGTGCCGGTCCCCGGCGGCTTTCGGCAGAAGCCGCGGTTCGGAGCGCACCGCGACCGGCAGAAAGCTCTGGGCGCGAAAAAGCCGCTTCTTCGCCTCCGGCAGCCGGAGAGCTCGGCCGATGCTGAGACGTCAAGAACGAAGGGGCGCAGCACTGGGATTAAGTGAGCAGCTCTCAAACTGAGGGAAAACGATAACTAACCACTTTCCAACAGTTTCAACTTGCATTACCATAAGTAGGGAAAAAGTTCTTGGACAGCTTTCTTTTGCATCCTTCTAAACTTATGCAGCACTCTCTGGCCAATCTCACTTTTTCTTTTCTCCATGAGATGGTAAGAACTCGAGTACCTTCATGAAAACCGTCGCGGGTCGCTTGCTGTGCTGGCAGAGTTCCTTTTAGAGAAAATGCCTGGAAAAGCTTTTCGCTAAGGTCTAGGCGGCAAGAGACGCAGAAGACGGGCATACGCAGCTGTCCGAAGGTAGGTGCCGGTCCCCTGCGGCTTTCGGCAGAAGCCGCGGTTCGGAGCGCACCGCGACCGGCAGAAAGCTCTGGGCGCGAAAAAGCCGCTTCTTCGCCTCCGGCTGCCGGAGAGCTCGGCCGATGCTGAGAAGTCAAGCACAGCACTGGGATTAAGTGAGCAGCTCTCAAACTGAGGGAAAACGATAACTAACCACTTTCCAACAGTTTCAACTTGCATTACCATAAGTAGGGAAAAAGTTCTTGGACAGCTTTCTTTTGCATCCTTCTAAACCTTATGCAGCACTTCCTGGTCAATCTTACATTTTCTTTTCTCCAGGAGATGGTAAGAACTCGAGTACCTTCATGAAAACCGTCGCGGGTCGCTTGCTGTGCTGGCAGAGTTCCTTTTTGAGATAATGCCTGGAAAAGCTTTTCGCTAAGGTCTAGGCGGCAAGAGACGCAGAAGACGGGCATACGCAGCTGTCCGAAGGTAGGTGCCGGTCCCCGGCGGCTTTCGGCAGAAGCCGCGGTTCGGAGCGCACCGCGACCGGCAGAAAGCTCTGGGCGCGAAAAAGCCGCTTCTTCGCCTCCGGCTGCCGGAGAGCTCGGCCGATGCTGAGAAGTCAAGAACGAAGCCGCACAGCACTGGGATTGAGTGAGCAGCTCTCAAACTGAGGGAAAACGATAACTAACCACTTTCCAACAGTTTCAACTTGCATTACCATAAGTAGGGAAAAAATTCTTGGACAGCTTTCTTTTGCATCCTTCTAAACTTATGCAGCACTCTCTGGCCAATCTCACTTTTTCTTTTCTCCATGGGATGGTAAGAACTCGAGTACCTTCATGAAAACCGTCGCGGGTCGCTTGCTGTGCTGGCAGAGTTCCTTTTAGAGAAAATGCCTGGAAAATCTTTTCGCTAAGGTCTAGGCGGCAAGAGACGCAGAAGACGGGCATACGCAGCTGTCCGAAGGTAGGTGCCGGTCCCCGGCGGCTTTCGGCAGAAGCCGCGGTTCGGAGCGCACCGCGACCGGCAGAAAGCTCTGGGCGCGAAAAAGCCGCTTCTTCGCCTCCGGCAGCCGGAGAGCTCGGCCGATGCTGAGAAGTCAAGCACAGCACTGGGATTAAGTGAGCAGCTCTCAAACTGAGGGAAAACGATAACTAACCACTTTCCAACAGTTTCAACTTGCATTACCATAAGTAGGGAAAAAGTTCTTGGACAGCTTTCTTTTGCATCCTTCTAAACCTTATGCAGCACTTCCTGGTCAATCTTACATTTTCTTTTCTCCATGAGATGGTAAGAACTCGAGTACCTTCATGAAAACCGTCGCGGGTCGCTTGCTGTGCTGGCACAGTTCCTTTTAGAGAAAATGCCTGGAAAATCTTTTCGCTAAGGTCTAGGCGGCAAGAGACGCAGAAGACGGGCATACGCAGCTGTCCGAAGGTAGGTGCCGGTCCCCGGCGGCTTTCGGCAGAAGCCGCGGTTCGGAGCGCACCGCGACCGGCAGAAAGCTCTGGGCGCGAAAAAGCCGCTTCTTCGCCTCCGGCAGCCGGAGAGCTCGGCCGATGCTGAGAAGTCAAGAACGAAGCCGCACAGCACTGGGATTAAGTGAGCAGCTCTCAAACTGAGGGAAAACGATAACTAACCACTTTCCAACAGTTTCAACTTGCATTACCATAAGTAGGGAAAAAGTTCTTGGACAGCTTTCTTTTGCATCCTTCTAAACCTTATGCAGCACTCTCTGGCCAATCTTACATTTTCTTTTCTCCAGGAGATGGTAAGAACTCGAGTACCTTCATGAAAACCGTCGCGGGTCGCTTGCTGTGCTGGCAGAGTTCCTTTTTGAGATAATGCCTGGAAAAGCTTTTCGCTAAGGTCTAGGCGGCAAGAGACGCAGAAGACGGGCATACGCAGCTGTCCGAAGGTAGGTGCCGGTCCCCGGCGGCTTTCGGCAGAAGCCGCGGTTCGGAGCGCACCGCGACCGGCAGAAAGCTCTGGGCGCGAAAAAGCCGCTTCTTCGCCTCCGGCAGCCGGAGAGCTCGGCCGATGCTGAGACGTCAAGAACGAAGGGGCGCAGCACTGGGATTAAGTGAGCAGCTCTCAAACTGAGGGAAAACGATAACTAACCACTTTCCAACAGTTTCAACTTACATTACCATAAGTAGGGAAAAAATTCTTGGACAGCTTTCTTTTGCATCCTTCTAAACTTATGCAGCACTCTCTGGCCAATCTCACTTTTTCTTTTCTCCATGGGATGGTAAGAACTCGAGTACCTTCATGAAAACCGTCGCGGGTCGCTTGCTGTGCTGGCAGAGTTCCTTTTAGAGAAAATGCCTGGAAAATCTTTTCGCTAAGGTCTAGGCGGCAAGAGACGCAGAAGACGGGCATACGCAGCTGTCCGAAGGTAGGTGCCGGTCCCCGGCGGCTTTCGGCAGAAGCCGCGGTTCGGAGCGCACCGCGACCGGCAGAAAGCTCTGGGCGCGAAAAAGCCGCTTCTTCGCCTCCGGCAGCCGGAGAGCTCGGCCGATGCTGAGAAGTCAAGCACAGCACTGGGATTAAGTGAGCAGCTCTCAAACTGAGGGAAAACGATAACTAACCACTTTCCAACAGTTTCAACTTGCATTACCATAAGTAGGGAAAAAGTTCTTGGACAGCTTTCTTTTGCATCCTTCTAAACCTTATGCAGCACTTCCTGGTCAATCTTACATTTTCTTTTCTCCATGAGATGGTAAGAACTCGAGTACCTTCATGAAAACCGTCGCGGGTCGCTTGCTGTGCTGGCACAGTTCCTTTTTGAGATAATGCCTGGAAAAGCTTTTCGCTAAGGTCTAGGCGGCAAGAGACGCAGAAGACGGGCATACGCAGCTGTCCGAAGGTAGGTGCCGGTCCCCGGCGGCTTTCGGCAGAAGCCGCGGTTCGGAGCGCACCGCGACCGGCAGAAAGCTCTGGGCGCGAAAAAGCCGCTTCTTCGCCTCCGGCAGCCGGAGAGCTCGGCCGATGCTGAGAAGTCAAGAACGAAGCCGCACAGCACTGGGATTAAGTGAGCAGCTCTCAAACTGAGGGAAAACGATAACTAACCACTTTCCAACAGTTTCAACTTGCATTACCATAAGTAGGGAAAAAGTTCTTGGACAGCTTTCTTTTGCATCCTTCTAAACCTTATGCAGCACTCTCTGGCCAATCTTACATTTTCTTTTCTCCAGGAGATGGTAAGAACTCGAGTACCTTCATGAAAACCGTCTCGGGTCGCTTGCTGTGCTGGCAGAGTTCCTTTTTGAGATAATGCCTGGAAAAGCTTTTCGCTAAGGTCTAGGCGGCAAGAGACGCAGAAGACG
The DNA here is from genome assembly GCF_027477595.1 of Haemorhous mexicanus. Classification (NCBI taxonomy): domain Eukaryota; kingdom Metazoa; phylum Chordata; class Aves; order Passeriformes; family Fringillidae; genus Haemorhous; species Haemorhous mexicanus. Next base: position 21,308,496 of record NC_082345.1, on the reverse strand, counting down.
GGCATACGCAGCTGTCCGAAGGTAGGTGCCGGTCCCCGGCGGCTTTCGGCAGAAGCCGCGGTTCGGAGCGCACCGCGACCGGCAGAAAGCTCTGGGCGCGAAAAAGCCGCTTCTTCGCCTCCGGCAGCCGGAGAGCTCGGCCGATGCTGAGACGTCAAGAACGAAGGGGCGCAGCACTGGGATTAAGTGAGCAGCTCTCAAACTGAGGGAAAACGATAACTAACCACTTTCCAACAGTTTCAACTTACATTACCATAAGTAGGGAAAAAGTTCTTGGAGAGCTTTCTTTTGCATCCTTCTAAACCTTATGCAGCACTCTCTGGCCAATCTCACTTTTTCTTTTCTCCAGGAGATGGTAAGAACTCGAGTACCTTCATGAAAACCGTCGTGGGACGCTTGCTGTGCTGGCAGAGTTCCTTTTAGAGAAAATGCCTGGAAAAGCTTTTCGCTAAGGTCTAGGCGGCAAGAGACGCAGAAGAAGGGCATACGCAGCTGTCCGAAGGTAGGTGCCGGTAGCCGGATTCTTTTAACAGAAGCCGCTCTTCGGCGGGCTCTCTTACCTTCATAATGGGTTTTGCTGGAGGAAGCCGCTTTTTCGTTTCCGGGAATACCTAGAGAGGAACACTAGCTAAAGACGTGATTGGCACCATTATGTCGAGTTTTGCTCGTTCCAGCCGGAATAACTGTGTTCTTCCTTACGCTAGATGGCGCTGCTTATCAAGGTTTGGCTGCTTTTAATCATTTGGGGTGCTGGATGTTCAAACGACTTATCGTAACTTCTTCTATTTTAAGTCAGGTGCTCACTGACGTAGATCCTATTAGATATAGCACACTGCAAATAGGAGGTGAAATAGATTTATTGTTACTAGCACATGGGTACGAGTGTTAGGAATTTTATAAGGAATATGTTGCATGAATCTTTTGGACCATTCTGCAGCCGCCATTCATACGAAACTCACACAAGTACAAGACAATATGAAGAAATTGACTGGGAACGAGTGGGGTTTGCATCAATGGTTTGAGGGATGGGAAAGAACTGGGTGGTTGAAAGATCTCGTAAATGGAGCTTTGTTTTTACCAGTAGTCATTATTTCATTGCTTTGTGTTATTCCATGCATGGTGAAACTGGTGTGCCTCTTGCTAAAAATGACATTGGAAAAGATCTGGCTGGTGCAAGAAGAAGGGGCAATTGTGACAATGTATCTGAACCGCTTAGACTATGGGCTGCACCAGCCATCCAGCGTGGAACGGTTCTTCTCAGAATTTTCTCAGGGCCCTCTGGAATTCATCAAGACATAAGCCTTGCTAAAACAAGAGAGGAAAAGCTGAGAAACTAAATTCCAAGACCACAAGAACTCCAAAACGGGGGGGGGGGGGGGGGGGGGGGAGGGGCAAAGTACCTGGACTGTAAGGAAACACATCTTCTGAGAGGTGCACGCAGAATGCGTGGACAAGACAAAGGCACCAATAAGAAAAGCGTGACTAGCGTGTGCAGAGAGTCAGAATGAGTAAGTGCATCATGTAAACCATAAACGGCTTCTGCTTAATCCTCTTGGTCCATTGTGCAGGAGTCCTGAATTTCCCATAAGTGATACTTACTAAAAGGGTTCTGATTTTAATGCTAGAGTTACTGTCTATACGATGATTCATGGGAATAGTTCTTTCAAGTCCTTCCCTTGCTGACATCAGTCAGTTTCATCTTTTCCTGAATGTACTGCTGGCTATACATAAGTGATGAATAGAAGGGAATGAGTTTTAGGGATATGTTGCAAGGAAATAGATTGGTAGCTCTGCTTCCATTTCCATTGTCTAAGAAGAATTCCGAATATTTTTGGCCCTTTCATAGACCTCTGACTCGATTAGCATCAGCAGGGAGGGACATTTAATTGGTTTTTCTCCTTTTTAGAGAGAAGCTAATGAAAAAGTTTCACCAGAATCAGAGCAGGCTGCGTAACAAGAAGAGCGTCATGAAAAGGCGCCAATCCTATCCTCTTAGTATTGCTAGTTGTGATTGGACTTCAATGAAATGTGTCAACTCTGTGTTCCTGGGTATCACATCAGTAACAGGTACTTCACCTGCTGTACTTCTCTCCTAAAGCTAAGAACAGAATCCCAAATAATCTTGATTCCAAGGTCTCAATTCACCCTGTGATGCTGACAGGTGAAATAGGAGTGGAAGGTGCACCAGTAAATGAACTTGAATGGCCTATCTAAATCAGCGGCCACTGATTTCCTGAAGGCCTTAACAGGTCAGTTGCCCCTATTTTTCTTGGGGTTCTTTTATTCTTTGGTCATGTTTTTCTTGGGATTCTTTGAATCCTTCCCCACCAGTTCAGCCTCTGCTCTCAAATCCTTTGCTGTCATTTAAAGTATCTCAAGAGCCTGGAAACTGTTGTCTTTATTTATCAACCCATTATTCCCTTCCAAAGGTTGTTTGCCTCAAGTCTCATTCTTGCTGATTTTCTGCTAGTTCATTGTCAGATGGCAGCAGGTGTTCTGTAAGAGCAAGTACACAATCCTATAGCTTGCTTTTCTTTTGATTTGGCCTGTCTAGAAAATGGAATGACTGAACATCTCCAACAGCATTTTCTCTCCCCATTGTGTTTCACCGCAAGGGCAGATGCCAATCATCTACCTAAACTCTTGGTGGTGAAGAAACTAGTGGTATGCTGTTGCATATAGGTAGAACTTTCCGAAAGGAAGGCCTTGTAAAACCATGGCTGAGGCCCGTTACTTTGGCTAAGTAGAAAATGACTAGGGGAAAGTGAGACAGCTGAATTAGAGGTAGATCAAGAAGTTCTAGAAGCATTGCGTGTTCACAGCGTGGGGTATGACGGTTGGTTGAATTATGTTTGTTGCGGCTTAAAGCTATGCAAGTGATAAAGGCCTGACTACTTCAAAAGCCTGGCTTTTGCAAGAAAGCGGCTCTCCTTTGCACCTGCCTGGGGACTCTGCGTCACTACGGACCCTCACGCCCAGTTTGCCAAGGAGATGATGAGTAGGAATGTTGCAGAGCTGCTGTGTGCATATGAAAGGAATGGCAGAGAGTGAAGCCGTGGACAATTTCTGGGCTTTAGTTGCTGCATTGGTGCTGCATTGGTGCCAGTTTAGTCGGTTTTCCATCAGTGGCATTTCTGTCTAGAAGTACACTGCCCAGAGTCTTTCTAGCATTTGATGCCATTTCCTTACTGCCATTAATACCTTCCTTCAGTTTAAAGGATGAGAGAATCTTTACAGGATTTTGAAGATCCCTGTTAGGAAACACTATGCCAGAGGAGTCATCACTCCCTTTTCTTTTGCCTCCTTTGTAATTTTTATAGACTCATTTCACATTTCTGCTAATGGCAATAAGAATACTGAGACTACTTAGCAGGGTTGACGCTCTCAGCTGCTTTCCTCTTTCCTACTGCTTCATACCGGATGTGACTTGATGGCCTCGTTTTGCAATCAGCATTTTGCTGTGGTTTGCTAAAACCTGGCATGCACTGCCAACTCACAACTTGTGTGTTGGCATTTCAGGGGCTTTGATGGGTTCCTTTCTGAGATTGCCATGCACTGGACTTTCACAGTCACAAAGACTTCATCCACCATCGGTCGAATTTCAGTATTTAATACTCTTTCCTGGAATGTAGGCAACCTAGCAGCAAGTACTAAATTCGCTGCAAGCCCTGTCTTCCCAAAGGACCATTCAAAAAGTTTGCTTTTCCCCTCTGACCAATCTGACAGTATTTTGATGAAGAATTTGGTACCTTAATAGAACCTCTTAGAAGGGATCTCATGGCAGACAACATCTCAGGCTTTCTTGAAATACTGGCTCCTTTGGATCTCAATTCCATTCAGAGTGCATTTAAGATTTTTTTTTTCACTGAAGCCATTCAACAATGCCTCTTCTCTTTAAAATGTACTGCAGGTGAGAAAGATGGATCCCCGTGAAAGGTTCTATTGATATCAAAATTTGTGCCCAATGGACTGTGCTGATGGAAATCAAATACTAGTCTAGTATTTTGAATCCAAATAATTCCTCCCAATCAGGCCCGACAGGATTGTTTGGCTTTGAATCTGAGCACGTGGACAGTAGTGGATGGTCCACAGGTTGAAAAGAGTGTAGATTCTTCTCCTTCTTTTCATTGATGGCTCAGAGACTGAAAAGGCAGCTCCAAAATGGTAAATACATCCCTACAGATTCAAAAATTGTTCTTCTTAATTTGCATCTCCACCATAACAACAGATGCTTAGAACTAAATTACCAATGGGAATTTTATAGCTTCTCAGAAATGAAACAGGACCTGGCTTATGGGCCTTAGCAGTAGCTACAAGTTTTTCAGCACAAGCCATCTCAAAAGTATTTTAACTTTACCGTACTTTTCTGTCTTATGCTTTCATCTCAAGGATGCAGGAAAAAAAAAAAAAACACAACAAAAACAAACAAACAAAAAAAAACCAACAAAACAAGAAACCCCACCAAATTGATAATAAGCAAAATCAGTGACATATATAGAAACAGATCCCATGGTTTTTAACTTCCAAACTTGTCTTCTCAGCACACTCTCTACAATGGAATTGTTTCCCTATCTGCCTTGAAACATTTTGCAGCAAAAACACTCTAAGGTCCTGCTGGGTGTTTTGTTCAAAAATGACTTCTTCTGGTTTTCTGTCCATAAGAGGAGTAACGTGACTGTGCTGGCAGCTGACCAAAGGAGGTAGGAAGAGTAATCATCATCCACAACACTGGGGCTAAGGAAATTTCCACAGAAAATTACCTGCCCTATTACTTGTTCACGTGTTGGGTTGAATGTTCAGAATCTGTTTCCATTTTCCCCATTCATAGAATGTTCTATTTCACAGAATTCCAGCCCCTCAAACATCAGTCCTGCCAGAACTGCCCGCCATAGGGGGCTGGCATAGGGGATCTGCTAATGTCCACTGACTCTTACCAGTATAGTGCTTGTCACTGTTGCAGATCAAGAACTTCTGAATAGTTTGGATTCATGCTCTTTGAGGGGTTGGAAACAAGAAAAGAATGACTAGACATTTCCATGATCAAATCCCCTGATGGAATAAAAATAGGAGCATAATAAATGTATCCATTGTTCTAAGAAGGGAGATGAAGGCTCCAAATGATTACTTGCATACTTCCTGTTCTAAATCCCTTGTTATCTGGCAAATTGCAGAAGATTCCAGGCTTTTGCCAAAATGCAAACCAGGTTAAAATGTGAAGCCTTACAGTTTACTGGATAGAAAACTTCATCATCCATTTTTAAATCTTTGAGATTGTTATGTACTTCCTGTTACTACCCTGAGGTTTAGAGCTGTAATTCAGAGAGAAAAGAATGCTATCTTGAATTCATTCTAGTAAATCGGCACTCTCATCTTGTCGGCACTCTCTCCTCTTGGTTTTCACTTCTGAAACTCTGTACGGAAGAGTGCATTAATGCATAGAGCTCTGCATCAATTCTTTACAACAGTTTCCCCTGTAATTCTTCTTTCAAGGCAAACCTATAAACATCCACACATTCTTACCCCACCACTTCTTAAATTCTATTGAGAAGCAAAAAAAAAAAAACCCATCAAACCACTAAATCACTGCTCCAATAAAAAAAGCAGTCCATTCACTGCTTTCTTAGCAGGTTCTTTACCTTGTATTAATATGGCAACCTTTTCTTGCTCTTCTAGATTAGAACCAAATTCTTACAGCATATAAGGAAACATAGGTTTACTGTATCTGATTCTTAGATACAGAAGTCCAGCAAGGAGTTCAGACCTCAAAAGAAGTGTCTGTACAACAAGATTCAGCACAACGTTGAGACATATTAGCTATTTTTCAAGAAAAGCGGCCAAACTGAAACTTTTTAGACTTCTCTACAATCATGCATGCCTGCTTCCAGAACCTGACCTTCGTTGCTGGAAACTAGCTGCAATGTTACTGTAAACAATGCTGTGAATGTAGGACATCGTCATTCTTCTCTTCCATTGAAAACCTCAAGTGGAGTCACGTCACTTCTCTTCAAAATTCTGTATTTCCTTGCAAACTGGTCAAATAAGGATAAATAAAGCGTTCTGTTCATTCGGTTTAAACCTAATGTTCAAAATGAAAAAAAAAAAATCCATTCAGATATGGTCTGCAATAATACAGTAGAAGAGAAGATGAACCAGACTGGCCTACAAAAGAAAGAAGTGAAGCAGAATTTGGGAATTTGGAAGACCTTATGATGAATAATTCAAATAAATAAATAAAAAAAATATTGCCTACCCAAATTCAATCAGTGATGCACAGACAGAGAAAAAGTACTAATTACTACTCATATTTCTTTCATTCTCAGACAAGAAGTTCAATGATCCTCTTGAATGCACGGAAGATTCTTGGAAAAGACAGCAGCCTTCTTCTTCACCACATACTCCTCAGAACTCCAGGAGACAAATCATTTGAGCTGTGAGGATCTTTCTCTCTGTAAAACTCCCAGAGCATAGCCAATATTCTATTCCTTTAGGGATCCTCGCCTCCCTGGGGGAGTGCTGGATAGTCTACATCCTGGTACATCAGCCAGACACTCCACCTTATTTCCCATGGCTACTGCAGCAAGGACATCATCTACACTGGCTTTCTAGCCAAAATAGATGCAAGGCACAACAAAGAACATAGCCAAAACCTTGAGCACAGCTTATGGGTTTTGAATGAAAAATCTCAGGATGGCAATACTGGATCTTCTGATCCAAACCATCAGGAAACATTTCTTTAGAGGTGTTGGGAAAGATGAAAGTTTGACAAGAAAGTCTCACAGATATGTATGCTTGGCAGAAAGATTTTTCAATGTGGAGTCTGAAGAAGGAATAGAGTTGGAAGCAAGTTTTGATCTAGAAGAAAAGAATTGCTGAGCCTGTCTTACTGGATAACCGAGGATACCTTAGTTAGAAGAGGGTTTTATGACTTACAGCAAAGGATAAACCCACCCCAAACAAGAAGATGTTTTTACCAAGCAGGAAGCTAGCACAGGCAAACAAGTCAGCAAATGCTGCAAGCAGAAAAAGCTCTCCAAATTTTCCACTGTCAAGAAAACTGAAAAACAACTTTCCGCTTCAACTGTAATATACTGACTTTTAGTGAGTGGAGAATAGCAACATATGGTAATTAGAGTCGTTAGGATAGGCTATAGATAATAGTTAAGGGATAGATTGGTTCTACTGTATGAAGATGCTCAGCAAAGTGCCAAAACCAAAGGGTCTCCAGGCCTGCCTGTAGCTAGAGCTGACAGCTGTAGGCACAGGCTCTGTTGCCCACTACCCTGGACTGCTGCAACGTCTTGGATGGAATAAACTGCATTTTGGAGAGCCGCCTGGACTCCCACATCCCTCATTTAGGCTCTTCCATGGAGGTGAAAAAAGCCTCTGGGTATTGTACAAAAAAACAGCTATGTAATCTAGAGTTGCATGACCCAATATTTCTATTGAACTGGAACAATTTTTATCAATATTATGGATCCACTTCTTTTCAGTGCGTTTGGTCAAAAACATAAAGCATCGTTTAAAAGACATTCTTGGATGCGTACTAAGTACTACGAATTAGTTAAGGTGTTGGTTTGGCATGGCTTGGTTTTTGGTGGGGAGGGAAGAAGCCAGCCACAGAAGTGATTTTTTGTGCAAAGCTCCTAGAAGCTTCCTCCATGCCTGGCAAAGTGAATCCCTGCTTGGCACTAAGAACAGACATGCTGCTGAGCCAATTACAGAAGCTGGTAGCGCCTTGGTGATATATTTAAGAAGGAAATCAAAACTGCAGCCAGTTAACCTTGAAGTTGGGAAATTTTTAGGTTGGCACCTCTTCTGCTTTGAAAGCCAAACCAGTGAGACACTCTGTTGCAGTGTGTGTTTATTATTGTACTGCAGTTCTAGTAGTCCGTTTTCTAAGGCTTCCTATTTTGTGCTGTTATAGCATATGTTATTATGAATGGATTGTTCCTTTCCCCCCAGTATTGTTGGCTTTTGCCCTAGCTGTCCCTCTCCCCAAAGACCTGCCCTTTTGTTCCCTGTTCCTTCTCCCATTGAACATCAACCCCTCCCCAAGCCTGCCCCTTTCTCTAGAAACTTCCCTCTCAATTTTGTACCCTTCAAAACCCCAGTGGTTTCTTCAAGTTATTCTCCTCCCCTGTAGTCCCCCTACTGGTTTCAACATTGTATTCCCCTCCTTGTCTTCCACCCCCAGTTTCTCCCAGTTGGTTAAAGATTGTATCCTCCCCTGGGACCTTCCCCCCATTTAGAAGTTGATGGATGCCTTTGAATCAGTGTCTTTCTGTCCTTGACCCTCCAGGGAGTAAACTGAAAAATATGCAGAAGACCTCTCCCTGTTCCTTGTCCCTGCTCTCAGCGCAGTTCTATCCCCAAGGCAGTCCACCTGTGCCGTAGAGCAGCTGTGCCCTACAGCTGCAGCCCGGATTCGACAGCTTTCTTGGGGCGGCCCACTCTCGCTGTCGGTGTCGGGAGCTAGTTGGGCTGAAGAAATCCAGCACCGCAGCAAGACTCCAAGTCAGAAATCCAGTTTATTAGGAAAAGGGGAAAAAACCCAAATCCATGCAAGAGTACAAAAGAAAAACCACTGACAGAGTCAGAATACAAGCTGACATCCTGCTAGTTAGGGTGGTGAAAGCAGTTTGGATGAAATGGTCTTGTTGAAGTGGTGATTCTTTAGAAACCATCTGGTAGCTCTCGTCCTCTGGAAAACCAGTGGCTAAGGGTGGCCGTTCCTCTGGCAATGCAGTAGAAATAATGCTTCTTGCCTTCCAAAACCCAGATGATATCCAGGTGGGGATGCTTAGCTCCTACCCCCTGGGCAGAGCATCTCCCAATGGGCTGATATCATTCTGAGTCATGATGTGGGTCCTTGATTACCCGTGAAACAGAAATGGCTCCTGGAGGGAGTTATCTCTGAGTCATGTGGCAAGACATTGATGGGCCCATTAACAGGAGAGAAGGAAAAAACGATGCCACCCCTGGTTTCCTCAGTTCTTGAGGGTGGGAATAGGATGCATTTTGATATTGTAAGCTAGGACAATACAGGATGCAGGTTTTTGCATTTGCAGGGAGTTTGTATTGATTTGAAAAGTATCCTCATAGCAGAAGCACAAAAGTATTCTCATACCCCTTTTAATCATCTTCAAATGAAGCAATTCTCCCAATAACCTAAGGCATGAATGACTTGCGAGTGAGTTGAAGGAACACGCCAAAGATAAGTAGTGTTCAACTGCAGAGAATTGTTTAGGGACATCATACCCTAATATTTTAAATCAGAAAGCATGGATGGACGGGTCTTTTTTCCTTGGTTGACTACAGAACCAGCAGTCCTTTGCAGGAGGGTCTTTGGATTTAGGATGAGACTGGCAACTAAGAGCATGGCTACACAGAAGGTGCTACTTTTAGACCAGAACATTCAACTACTAAAGGCAGATAGGAGAGTAGCTGATTAGTGACAGCTCCGACAGGAGGAGTCTGCGGCTTACCCCATGGGAACAATAGTAGCACATTTCAATTTTAGAAAACCATTCTTTTCAGAGGACCAAGCATCAGTGAAAAGAAAAGGTCGAGTAAAGAGATCCTAGTGCTCTTCTGATCAGAAGCATCTTCCTCCATATGAGAGTATTTAGGAAAGGACAGTGCGTTCATAAGGAAAGGTGTGCCAGTTACAAAACCTGCAGAACAAGGCAAGACAAACTTATATATTTTATTTGCTATTTTTATTTCACCTGCTAAAAAATGATTTTTTTTAAGACTGAATTTTATGAATTCTGCAACGCTGTCTTTTTGAACGTCTTCCTACTCGTATTAAACACCGAGGTGACAAAGAGAGCAGCAGTGGAAGGAAAGCTGGTCCATCTCCCCCTCCTTGTGGCTTTAGGCCAGTGAGCGATTAGAAGTTGGTCACTTCATTTGAGATAAATAGCTTTACCAAGAGAGAATATTATCCAGCCTTGATCTTTCCTTTGGAGCTGATCCACTTTGTAGTCATGAATTCTTGACTCAGCTGGGGAGAAACAATGGCATTACGGCCATGGATGTTAGAGTGCGCTGATGGGAAATGAAGTTTTCATCTTCCGGTCCTTGCTTCAGTAAATATTCCAAATTCATCAGAAAGAAAATTCGAAGACCAGGAATCCCCACTCAAATGACCTACTTCAAATAGTCTGCACGCATAAGAGACATCAAGCAGGTGCTCTCATCTGTTAGGGGAATACCCAGCCAGTATATTATTGTCTACTTAGGAGGCAATAATTTTGGAAATCATTGAATTTTTTGTATTGCAAGTGAATGGTCAACACATTTTATTACTGGATTAGGTAAAATCATGTCTTCTGCATCCTTTCAGAGAGGAAGATTACCTGGATCTAAAGCTGCTCAGCTCCATGATGGGATGCTTTGTCTTCAAAGGGAACTCTAGTCTTTGTCCTTTTGGATTGCTTCCATAGCTTTTCACTCACTCTTCAGGTACCTGTTAAAATGGCCTCTTATCCCATGCAAATTTTTATGGGCATAGTCACAGAATTGGGAAGTATTCCATAAAGTCCACAGGCCTTGTTGAGATGGATGCACAGGTCTCAAGGGTGTTAGCAGATGTTATTCTGAGGCCACTCCTGATCATGTTGGATGGACCATGGTGACTGAGGAAAGTGCCCAAAGACTGGATGAAAGCAAATGTCACCCATCTTGAAAAAAGGCAACCAGGAGGACTCAGAAAAGTACAAGCCAGCCAGCCTCATTTGGATCCCCAGGAAGTTGATGGAGTAGCTATTCCTGGAAAGCATTGCCAGGCACACGAAGGAGGACAGAACAAATGTAGTCAGCATGGATTTACCAGGGGAAATTGGGGCTTGACGACTTTTTAAACTCCTCTGGTGAATGAACTTGCCTGGTAGATGAAGAGAATATCATCTGCCTGGGCTTCAGGGAAGTTTTGGACGTTTATCTACATGGCAGCACACATACCTACGGGAAGGAATAGTGCAAAGAGCAGGGAACCAGTGTCTTTTCAATGATGCTCAGTGAAAAGACAAGAGGCAGTGGGCACACACTGCAATACAGGAGATTGCCTCTGAGCATCACAAAATTATTTTTTATCGTGACGGTGACTGCACCATGGCACAGAGTGTCCAGAAAGATGGTGGAGTCTGGATCATTGAAGACATTAAAAGTAGGCCCAGATATAATCCTGGGCAACAGGCTCTAGGTATCCTGGTTGAAGCAGGGGGATGGGACTTGGGGAGCCGCACAGAGCCCTTCCACCCTCATTCATTCTGTGCTAGTGAATTCTCTTAGAGATGCATTTCAAGGACTGGCATGACAAAGCTCTGTGCAGAGTGAGATCCAAATGGACATGGGATTTAAGTTCCTTAAGTAGTGTTCAAGAAGAATGTAAAACTCCAGGAAACCTGTCTCTTCCATAACTGAATCCCTTTCATGGGAAAATTCCCCAGCTCTAGAAAGATCCTCTGAGACGCATGCTTAAGACTGACACTGGCAGAGCAAATTTCTCCCTATGCGTGTCTAAGACCAGTTAGGATCTTTACCAAAAGTGTTGTCAACGTAGTCACAGAAGGCATATTGTTAAGAAGTGACAACTTACATCAGAATGGCAAATATTGGTCCACCAATGAATTACTGTATGGGAATTATCGACTTGTATTCCAAATAAATAAAAAGGAGTTGGTCTTTATTGAACTCTTTCATTGCAATATTCATAAGGGAAGAAAAAGACCTATGTCCTTAACTTTCTTAATTCTAACAAAGATTTAAAACATTCCTTGTAAAAAGCGTATCTGAATTATCGGTCTATGAAACAATTTGAGTTGGGAAAAAAGTCCTAAAATTGTGTAGACAGTTGCAGAGAAAGCAAGAAAATAGGAAAGAAACAAAAACAGAGAAAAAGAGTCATCTTGAGTCTGCTAGCTAGTTCTAGAAGTAGTCTGCTAGAAAAAGGAAACCCCAGTGGAATTTCAAATGTGTTCATGCACTTGATTCAGTAACTGGTCAATGTAAAAACCAGTCCTTTCGTACAACTTCCCCCAGCAACAAAAACTTCAACAGATTGACCCCACCATCATGCCTGTCCCAGATGTATTTAAAAGAGAAATGATGATTTTCTTGAAAATCTATTTGCGTACAAGTTGCAAGACATTGGAGGGATTCTCCACATTCTCCTTCCTCCACGCGGCTTGAAAGTCTATTTGATAAAATATGCAACAAAGCATGTGATTTACAAGGTAGAGTAAAATGGATGACTTGGGAATTGATCTCTTTTGGATATGAAACTTCATATCCACTCTCTGGGAAGTTTCTAAAAGAAATGATGGAGCTGAGGCATGAATCTGCCACTCCGAGTGCTAAGCAAACATAGACACTCCCCTTCACATGGCCCCACCTTCCGCACACACCTAGGCATGCACAGAGATCAGCATAGCAGATCATGAACACCTTGGAAAAGACTGAAATGCTAAATAGCTCTCTTTGTGGACAAAATAGCCGGTACACTATTTCAAATATCTGGTACAAAAACTCTGTTGAATATCTACCTCATATTTAAAAGACAGCTTTTCATTGAATTCTGTTTGCAGAATATTTTCCTTCCATTTGTTCCTTTAAAATTCCTTTGTTCTATGTCTAGAAATATTTTCTTCTAAAAATAGAAAAAATTAGATGATGTCTTTTCAGAAGAAAACATTGGTTTAGACAATTTTTAACCATCATGGTATGGAAGAATTTATTTGTCCCTCACTAAGGAGGAATAAGTATTTTGATCATAGATCATTTACAGTGAAATACTTGACATTTTTAAGATGCTTTCAATCAATTTTGATCCTCATTGCTTATTCATTGTAAACAGTAAGTTTTCAGTGCATGGAAAGTGTGTGTGGTATGTCTACATTAGTTCAAACACCAATTCCAACTAATGGCCAGGCTGAACTACAGTAAATAATGTCCTGAAGGATATTTTGCCGCCTTCTTTGGCACTCCTTGAAATCCTAATGATTGGCATGAAGTGTCGAAATACAGAGATTTTCTCTCAGAGGGTGTCCCATGATGAAACCCATCCCATGTGTTTGATGTTGTAGTTCTTACCGCTTTTAAAAGTTGATATCTTCTGCACAGTTTTCATGAAGCTTTCTGTTACAGTAGTGAAAATCACAGAGAAATGCAATTTTGTACAACTTTGAATTTACCCCAAGAGCTGAGAGAAAATTTGTTCGTATAACTCAATCTGAGTCTCTTCTATATTCAAGCTTTGTTTATCTACCATCAAGGGTCGCATTCGTTGCTGTTCAAAGCCCCATCCAAGCTGACTTGAATACGTTCAGGGATGGGACATCCACAACTTCTCTGGGCAACCCGAAGCAGCGTTCCAGCACCCCAACAGCAAAAAATGTCTTCCTTTCATCTAATAGAGATCAGAAATACTAAATCTAGGTATATAAACTTTGAGGAAAGGTTTGAAATTCTATTGATTTGAAACACATTTGATATGAATACTAACTTCCAGACGACTGAAAGATGTTGATGGCCATTTGAGATTGACACTTTTTGAAAAAGTGCATGGAATTGAAAATTAAAACCGGCAAAATTAAAAACTTCTTGCCATTTTCTTTTAGCTCTGATCTTCAAAATTGCATAGGTCAGATATCTGTGCTTCATGCAAATCTCTCAGATACTCTCAGACCAAAGCTTTTCTTTCAGACTAAACTGCGGTTTAGGTAGAACACGAGTGCTTAGTGAAGGTTTTTCTGGGCATAGGGGGATTTGTGTGCACAAGAGGTTTTATCCAAACTGGAAAATTCATCCCAGCTGCATTTGTTCATCATTCCTACTGCATCAGGCCTGAAGATTCTGTGAAAAGTATCCTGTGGACCTTGAACATAGCTCATGTGAAAGAGATGAGAGGTGATGGAGAAGTTGAGGGAGAGAATCAAGAGCATATGGCCCAGTAAAGGCACCAGAAAGTACTTTTTCATGTGGTCCACAGCCCGAACAATTGTTTAGCACCATTTGAAGGCTGTGTCTGACAAAGAGGGCTGAAGCACGTCTTCAAAATATCCAGTAGATCAAAATCCATGGAATCAAATGACCCTGGCCAGTCACCTTGCTGCTGATCATTCACCCTCCATAACAGCTGATCAGGCCTAGCAATGCTGCTGCAAAAGTATTGTGAAAAAGGTAGGCACATTTTCACAGAGGCAGGGGAAAATGCCCTTGGATGGTGATTCCAAGGGATAACTTGATGGAGCAAGTTAGGTACCCTTATCTACTGTGCAATATCAAAGTTGGTGAGTTCACCATCTGTAAGCATCACTTTAAAAAAATAAATGTTTGATCCACAAAACAATATTTCCTATGTCCTGTCTACCTGCTTCATTTCAGCCAATGAATAGGCTACGTTCCATCAGCAAAGTGTTCATGATCATATACTTCTTTAAACTGTGATAATTCTTTTTTTTTTTTCTAAATCAGACACTGTCTATTCCTAAGATTCAGATGTCCATGGGTAGGGGTGTAATTAAGTTCACTGTAAAAAATATCCTTCTTGTTATCTTTTTAATAAATTACTGAGATGTAACATCAGTCTGAGAGCTGAAAGAAACCCCTTCATTTGCTGTTTGCCAAGTATCATCTATGCGATACAAATTCTATTTGACCCATCCATTGCCATCTAATACTACTAGTAATGCCTTCACAACCTTTTCTTCATCGTTAGGGATTTTGGAGAAGTGAAAGATTTGAACATAAGCAAGGGCATTTGTTCAAGATGCTCCAGAAAGAGCTGCCGTCGGTTCTCTTCCTTGCTGCCTATGTTGGCAGGAAGCTGCAAAAAACCCAAAGATAACTAGAAAGAGTGTTACTTTTAGTCTAAATTTGGAAATGATGTTTGGAATACCCTGTTAAATGAAAAGGTGCTCTTTTAAAAGATGGCATCGTAAGGGGAAATGTCAGTTTAAAGAGGTTTCGAGACAGTTGCTTCTGGAAAAAAAAAAAAAATTTGAGGTATCCAAGGTCTTTAGCCATACCACTTGGAAGATTGATTCAAAACACAGTTCCTTCATCTAGGAAGAACAGAGGACCATAGATGCAGCCCATTTCAAAACGGAGTTCTTTATGTGTCAGGTTGGGATTTACTGGACATCATTTCTTGTAAAGTCGAGGGACTGCAGTTAGCTCTCCAATAATTTCCTTCCCTGAAATTCATCTGCATTTGCTCCTTTCTCCAGCGTTCCCATTTCTTAGTGCTGGTATACTCCATCTATGCATTAGAATATTCAACTGGAGTGTGTGTCCGATATTTTCTAGTTCAAATTGGCTGGAACGCAATGGATAGTTCCAGTTGCTTGTATACACTAGTTTTATTTTGACAAGTTTTCTTTGAACAATGTTTAAGCAGCAGTAGCAAATCGGAAGTACAGCTTGCAGCAGGGAAAGACACTTCTGCTTGCTCAAGTTTCCTGTAGTCAGATAGAGGCCAAAAGGCTTTTCATAGTACTACTACTGTCTTGTAGGAATACTTGATCTAACCCTACCTTTGATACAATTACGAATGGGCTACTTTTCCACAAGGTGGAACATTTTTCTTTTAATAATATGTTTTTTGTAAGTTGGAAACATGAACTTGTGCACCAGTCAGGTGGAATGTACTCTTACTTCTTCATAAGTTTCACAACCTTATTTAGAAAATATTGACTCTGTGTAACTTGAAAAGAAGAATTCTGGGCATCTTCATTCTATGGATGTGATTTTTTTTCTACCATGCTCTTCTTGTTTTCTATGGAACTCATTTTTACCAACAGAAATATTTTTCCCTGACACCTATGGAAAATACCTATGTTTACTCAATATTGCAGCCTCAGTACACTGTTTAGAATTATTTCAACATGGTCCCAAGCATATCCGACAGCTAGACAGCAGAGGTTAGCAACAGTGAGTGGGAATAACTTCTGAACCATTTCAGTAGATTTCCCAGGAAGGGCTTGCTTTCTGCCCCTGCACATTTTCCCAGAGATATTGTCTGGTGCACAGTTGCATCAAAAGAGTATTTTTGCCCAAACCTTGGGCCAAGCTCTGTCTCAGATTTACTAGTGAATGCAAAGAGGGTGAAAGTGCTGCTTCAAAGCCCTCTGTGTGCTTTCCGTACCAAAAGGGAGGTGACCCCAGCAATAACTTTTTGATCTCTCTTCAAAACACGAGGCATGTCACCACCTCATTCATCTTTTTCTGGGACTCAGCATCTAAAGACCAAGAAGCCCTCTTGCTTGCTAAAGTGTGTTCAGCAAAAAAACCCTTGTCCCATCAGCAAATTGGAACACAGCTGCATTCCAGTCAATTCCAATGCTGGCAGGGCAATACTCTAGCCCAGTAGTAACATGCCACTGTTAGAAGACTGTGTAAAAATCTTTGTGTACAAAGTAATGGGAGGGAAAAATAGAATTGGGAAGAACTGCACATTGTTCTGGAAAAAGCCTCCTGCCACAGTCTTACAGACGTCATTTTCTGGTATCATTTTTAAGAGTTGGAGTTTTTTAAATTTTGTACAAGATAAAATCTTACTGGACCTTGAAGTTTCCCTACTAGAAGTACAGCCATTTCTTAGTAGAATAGAAGTAAGCCCTTTGAATATGTACAAATGGCCTTTCAAAATACATATGCTATAGCCCACTGTGAAAGGAATTAGCTATCAAAATAGAAATTCAAAGGTTTAAAAAGGTTTTGAATAAAGTAAGTCTAAGGTGATAGAAGAAGAAGAAAACAGCAGTTTTCTTCTTCTGCTGAAAAAACAACTCCGAGGACATTGTACTCTACAGGTGTATTATATCACTTTCTGAAAAACGGAGTAGGTTTGCTATTTCAAATGGTTTTCATTAGGAAGGAAGAGATTCCTTTGGAAAAAAAAACTTCAAATTGACTTGACATGAATGTTATGACACTTCACTTCACCAATCATGAAGAAAAATTCTCATCACTTGATATGGAAATCATGACGGTAACGGAGACAAGGATGTCTAAGCCGTGCCATCAGGAACATAAAAAAGCATTAGAATGCTGGTAAGACTGAGCTCCTGAACTAGTCAGAAGAGAACGCAACCAAAACATTTTCCTTTAAAAGTCTTCAGGATGAACAGCAGATCAAATGTTTTCCTGTGAAGTATTTATGAATAGAATTAACCTTTAAAAGAAC
Source organism: Haemorhous mexicanus (assembly GCF_027477595.1). Lineage (NCBI taxonomy): Eukaryota > Metazoa > Chordata > Aves > Passeriformes > Fringillidae > Haemorhous > Haemorhous mexicanus. The sequence continues at coordinate 21,291,305 of NC_082345.1, read as the reverse complement.
ATTGTTTTCAAAAACCTGTGTCCAGTATCTCTTAGAATGATACGGAGTTCTTATTACTAGAAAAAAGAAAAGCACTTTTTTCCAAACTGTTGTGCACTTTTAAACGATCTACAATAAAAAGAGTACTTTTTCATGCTGGGCATGATGTTCATTACAAAAAAGCCTTGTCGCACGCTTGGTACTCTAGTGTCTTGATTAGCATCGTTTTTTATTCATTGACTCTTTTTCACCTTGAAATAATGGCGTCTTTGTACTTATGCAGCATCCATGAAGAATTTCTTGGGTGTCATTTTGTACTCGATCCTAAATGGCAGCTTCTGCATTCTGCCATCCGTCTAGCTTTCCCATTTGATGCAGCTTCTGAGAGGTCTTTTCAGAATTGAGGACTACCTGCAAGAATGATGCTAAATACATGCATTTTACCTCTTGGTTAATGCAAAAGAGTTTTTCCTTTACAGCATAATAATAATAGGAAAAGAATGATGGTGGATTCAATTCTTATAGTAATACAAAGAGAACTATTATCATCATTAGAAACCAAGCAAGTCATATTTATTGCTCATGCAGTACAACCACTAATGCAAATTACCCTGTAAATTCAAAATGAATCTGTATCACAGGAGTGGATTGAATGTCTCTCTTGATATTTTGCTTAAAGCAGAAAATTAATTCTTTTGACAGCCAACTCATAGTTGCAACCTAACTTTCAACTACAGCTTTCAAACAGTGGAAACATGTCTGTTTATAACACGATACAGTACCGTACACAAGACCAAAACAGGTCCTAGACGTTCAAATGAAAGAAAAGATCAAAGGACAGATTAATTCACATCTGCAAGCCCTCAAGAGCGTACAGGTCAAAAGTCCCCAGAAAACTAGGCCAGTGGCACAAATTCTCGATGTTGGCACCAGCAGAAGCAGCTGCTATCTTTCTAGGATGCAATCTTGCTTACATCATCCTTCAAAGCAATCTTCTGTCCCCCTGCCCAATATGCCTTCTGCTCTACTCCTTGGACTTCACGTTTGCATTTCTACAGAGTCCTGCAAACGGACTCAAAGTTCAGGTAATAGATTTCCAAGATTTAGAAATATTGTGTTAAGTCTATTTCTTTCGTATTTCATCCCGTCTAAGCATACTGTAACTTTCTGAGGTGAAATATGTCGAGTATGTCACGTGTAGTTTACATGTTAGTTCTGCTTGACATTAAAACTTCTCACAGACCCCTGGGATGCCTTACTGCAAAAATATATAGCTGCAAAGAGTGGTTGCACAAAGTTAGAAGGGCCAGAAAACCATGTAAACAACCTAACAGTAGAGGCTTGAATTTCTGAATATAATCTTGCACCATCTAAAGTCAAAATAGAATATTGAAATGATTTTCATCTAATAATGAGCGTGGGGAAGAAAGAATCCAGATAGGCTTTTTTTTTTTTTTGAAACAGTTCCAGGAAATACATGGCCTTAACTTGGAAGTATAGCATTAAATATTTTTATACAGCATGAGTTCTCATTACCTAATCATATGATTTGTAGAACTGAATTGGAAAGTAGGAAATAAACAAAGAAAAATACTCAAGCTATAAAATATGTGAGTTTAAAATTCTCTTTGTATTTCTGATTAAAACGATGAGGTAGCCAAATGGTCACCCATTATTTTCAAAAGCATCTGGACATAAAAAACGGATCAATTTTGGCGGGACTTGGATGTCCGGTATTCCTGAAAAGCTTTATTTCACTGCTTCCCAACCCTGATTCAATCCCCTTAAATGCAGCTGTATTTCAGTTGCTCAGTGAAACTGTCCATCTCATGCATATAGTTTACAAATAATCTGCAGAAAAAGCTAGCTAGATTTAAAGATCTTTTTTCTGTAAATGGCCTTCAACTGATTTCTACAAACACACAGCTGGGATTTCTGCTGTCTTCTTCAGGCCACTTCCTGCAGAGACCTCTCCATTAAATTTGTCTCGTTCTACTAAGAACGCTTCTGGTGATCCAAAGTCAGCACTGGGATTGTCCAACTGCATGGAATTACTGTCTGCTAGAGCTGCACACTGAGGGCTTCTGTGTGCAGCATCATGTGAGCCCTGCTAATGTCACCCTGTTGGTATAAACTGAGCTAAGTGGACCTTAAGGGACAAGATTGTGCACTGATTTTGTAATAGAAATTAGGTACTAAGAAGGAGGCGGGAGGATTTCAATGTTTCTGCCTCCAGCTGAAGCAACACTAAATCTCGGTCTTTATCTGAAAAACCAGGTGAATTAACCCGTTTGGCATTCATATGCCAAAAAGGTCAGTAATACACTCAGAACTGTCAAAAGAGTAACAATTCCAATCATTACTTTCTAAAAAGAATTCATTTGAAGAAGTCAGGAAGACAGATGAAACATGCAAATATCCTACCCTGAGAATCATTCTGTTGATCTGCACAGGTTTCTTATTATATTCCCATCTAATGCATTGGTCATGTGTGCTTGTGATGACACAAATACTTGCAAAGCTTACAAGATAAATCACGTTCTCTTCAAACAGCAAAGCATTTCTTGATGGTTGCATTTGCTAATTCCATTTAGACTCAGTGTTCTTAAAGGTCTTTTCCAACCAAAGTTCCAACCACCATTCTCTAAGTCGCACATCCTGATTGTCCTGGTTTAGGGCTAAATTTGGCAGAAAACCTCACAAAGGGCCACTGCACCCTCCCCCCCACCGAAAGCCCACCCACACAGCCGCTCCCCTCAACTGGTTTGGGGAGAGAAGTGGGAAAAAGCTGTTTCTTTAACAGGCAAAGCACTTCCCAGCACAAAATATGAACAATACCAGATGACAAAACTCATTTGCCGCACTGAAGAGACGACAAATCAGAAAGTCTCTCCTATGGGTGCTCACTCTGTTATCAACCCCTCCTGCAATGGGGAAGGCTGCTACCCAGGGTAGGCCCCAGTAGGCCACAAAGTGCAAGTTCCCAGTGCTTCCCAGGTCCCAGTCCGGAGCAGATTCGAAACGTTCCAAGAAAAGGGAAAGGAAAAAAAAAACCAGTCCAGGGAAAACTCTGCCTCAGCCAGCTAAACCAACTAAAAAGCAAATGCGTGCTCTGTTCTGCTCCGTCAGTGCCCAGACAACACAGTGCAGCGCAGAATGTGGAAGAGTGTTGCTTTCTAAGGAGTGCAGCCTCTGATAAGAAACTCGGTGCTTCTTCTTCTCCCCACCTTTGCTCTCAGAACCAGTCTTGAAGGCAGAGAATATCATATCCAGCATTAAGAGAACAGATGACTGGGGATACAAGCATCATAAAGTCACCCTAGGACACTGCTCCTTTGAGATATGTCACCAGACTATGCTAAGACCAAGTTTTGGAACTGCTCAATAAAATTCTACTCTCACAGTGAAGCTGAGGAGGAAACACAGCTCACTACAGTTACCTTGTGGCATGCCAGTGCTTCCTTTCAATCACAATGGTCTTCATTTTTAAGTCCCTAACATCACAGGCATCATGAAACATCCTTTGTGCAGGAAGGAAGAAAATATTCTTTTCATTGATGCTGATGGGTTAGCTGACATGCAAAGCAGTTAATTCAAAGTGACAGAGCAATCAAGTCAATAGGAAAACTCACCACAGTTTTGTTTACTCCCCTAAATCCTTACTATCCCAAAATACAAGAACAGCTGTAAAAGCCTTGTGGCTACCTAATTTTTTCCTAGACCTACATGGTGGGGTAAGAGATAAACAATCCCAAACTATGGTAATCCACAACAAAGCATTCTTGACCTCATATTCAGGTTCTGCATAGCGAGCTCTTCCTCCTGATCAAGTTATTCCATCGCAATACTTTGGGGAGTATCTCAGAGGGCTGGCTGTTGTTTGGTTTGAAAGCATCTTGATCATTCAGGAACCCAGTAGCAAGGACAAAGTTTAAAAGAAGATAGTGCTATGCATTGATTTTCATCTAGGACAGAGATATTTCTACAACACAGAAGGCTGACCTAATGCTTCACGACAACGTGGCTGAAGTGGCATCCTGGTCCCCATAGGTTTTTCTCTTTACTTTTAGCTGCTTTCTTACCAGATTAATGAGCTGAACTAGCTCAAAAAAGAATCAGATAAGTGCCAGAGCTTTCAAACAAAAAAAACAAAACAAAAAAAAAAAAAAAAAACCCCAAAACAGATGCAAAAAGGTGATTTGTAAGTGCATTTGAAAACAGAAGTTTTTTGTACTTTTCATAGATACATGGCATTCTCTAGAATGATATTGCTCCAATGCTTTGGGTTTGGTTTTGTTTTTGTTTTTTTCCTCAATTCTAAATGTTACACATTCTTTTTTGGCCATTTTAGTAAACTGATTTTCTGATCCATGTGAAAGACAGTCCGAAGTTCCCCTCATTTGCCTCACGACCGTCCCCAGGACAGACATCGGGACCCTGAGGACCCTGACTGGAATGCTGGCATGCCGGTCAGAGAGGAATGCCAGAAATCCTGAGGCCCCTGAGCAGAATTCTGGCCTGCCAAGTGATTGTTGGCAGCTGTGTCTACAGTGACTGCTTCTAGCAGGGCCTGCCAAGGGGCGAGGCGACCTATGGGCCTGCACGTGCTTCGCGACACCAGCCCAGGAATTTTCCCACCTCTTGGCCAGATGAACTTGCTGGGGCAACTGTGGTAGCCGCCCCATGGAAAATCCTTCATCTGCTCCACTACCACCGTGAGGGACGCAGATTGAAGCCCCCCTCCCAAGGACTGAGGCTGAGACGCCCGTAATTCTGATCCAGGGCTACTGGCCTGACTGAAGCAGGATGCCTGCTAAGTGTTGCCTGCAGATGTGTTGGCGGGACCTAGACTGGTTTCCTATAGAAACCAGTCCTGAAACAATAGCTCCCACTCACTGCTGATATTGATATTGACTTCTCCTGCTGAGAACATGGACTGTCTGTACCCGTCTTCAATACCATTTTCCCCTCAGCAATTTCAATAGACTTGCTCTTTATTGTATCTGCTCCCCCTCAGCCATTTCTAGATCTGTTTCCCCCCTCAGCAATGGACTAGAATAGAACCTTGAGATAACCAGGACTCTGAGATCTCCCCTAGGAGAACTCCATCGGCTGGGCTGCGAGGACTTCATCTCTCTCCATTTGGTAGCTATACTCCCTCTCTCTTTCTCCCCCTCTTTTCTATTCTTTTCCTCTCCCTAATTCCTTGAAGGCATTTGCTGTGGTCATTCTAGAAAGGTGCATTTGTTTGGAGTGATACTGCAATCCCTTTTCCATCTTGTCTTTTGCCCTCCGAGATCAGTTAAGAAAACATCATCCCCCCTTGGTAGGAGCGGATCAGAACAATATGTTCTTTCCAGCTGAAATTGGTTCTAGTCAATAGAAGCACACTGGTAGGTAAAAGTAGACTATAAAAGATAACCTTCAGAATGTATTTCCCATGTCTTCCCATTCAAGCAAGTGAAGAAAGCAGACAGATCTTCAGATAACATGCTATGCAAATTGAAAGGAATCTTCTTGGAGGCAACTGTGAAACTCACGCAATGAAATACAGATGAGAGAGATGAAAGGGTCACATATGATGTCAAATCTATTCTTTTAATGTTTGAATGAAACAAGATTTCTTCAAGTACAATCCTACAAAATGAAGGTGAACTTGCAGAAGCAATTGAACTGGGTCTCCTTTAGAAACACAATGTTTTCTAATTAAACTGCGCATTCAGGAAGGCAACCTTGAAATCAAAAGGATTTAGAAAAATACAAATACCAAGACTGGCAGTTTGTTATCTTTCACAGTCTCTTTAAGGTAAGATTTATTTGAACTTCCACTTGTAGTAGGTCTGAAGACATTAGGAATGATGCAATATGAAAAAACCAAAACAAAACAACTTTCTCAAAAAGCTTTGAGAAACCAGAGAAATGATGATTTTTAGTGGTTAGGTAGTCCTTTAAAATTTGTCTTGGGGGGAGAGAGATAAAAAACTGACTGAGATCAAATGACTGTGGAGTATATTCCAAAACAGTAATGAAGAAGGTAAGGGGCAAGAGCCTGTTAGAAAAATACTATGCTGGCTTCATCTATTGAAAGCATTCCAGAATGGTTGAAATTATGAATCATATCTTCTGGGATTAAAAAAAAAAAAAAAAAAAAAAAGAGGAAGAAAACAGAAGGAAAAAAATATTTTGAACATATTTTTCCATTCCAAGATGGTATAATGGCTTTATTTCATTTTGTTCCTATGACTGGTTAATAGCCTATGAAATGTTTAGCAATAGAGAGTGAGAGTCTTCACACTAACCATACCATTTGGATGTGTCTCTTTTACTTTCTAGAGCAGCAGATATGGTTTAGCACTCCACAATTCAGTCCCCAAAAGTGAGTAAGTGTGGCAGATTTAACCTAACTGCCCAGTCCACCAAAATGCCTAATTATCTTGAAAAATGCTTTGCTCTATCTCATGATCTGGACATGTCTCTCTAGCTCCACTTTGAGCTTCTTGATCTTTCATCTACAGGATGAGATCCAATTTAGCTTAGCAAGGATGTAGCCTTTCCAAACCATATCTTTTACCTTCTGTATTCTTACAAGTACATTTCTACCGCAGGGACCAGTTTGGAAGATCTTAGTTGTTTTATTCCTTAGATTATGTTGCTGCATTAATTAGCTGTTCTTTGAAGTTTTTTCCCTGCTCAAGTATAGGGTCAGTGCTGAAATGATTGTGATGCTAACTCCTTATGATCTATTCTTCTGCAGGCTTACAGAGTATGCAGCAAAGTTTTCTCTTCTTCTGAGGACATTCTACTCTTTTGATGAGAAATGCTGAAGGTCTGACTTCAGTTGCAAAGGTATCTGATTGACAGATTGCAAAATTGTTAAGTCTAGTAACAGCAGGAAAAGCATGCTCTTGCTCTGTATGTAAATGTCGTGTCAGCTGCTGTTGGGATAAAAAGCATGAGCATAAGCAAAGATACCTGCATGGATAGAAAAGAAACAAAGAAGATATTTGTTGTGATTTCTGCACTAAGGAGCAAGAAGAAGCATGAAGCGCTAATTTCAGTGGCTAAGACAGTATCGTCCTTGGGCCAGTTCTCTTCAACATCTTTTGAAGCACTTGGACTCGGCACTTGAAGGAATATTAAGCAAGTTTGCCAGAGACGCTACATTGGGAGGAGCTGTCAACTAACTCCCTTGAGGCCAGTGAGACACTGCAGAGAGATCTTGACAAATAAGAGAGATGGGCAATTATGGCTGGCCGGGAGTCTATGCACAAATCACGAAAGGGGCGGGACTGCTGGGGAAGGCGTCCCAAGCTGTTGTATTTTCCAGCATCAGTCTCATGACATGGTTATGACAGTGGGAAGATGCCAGCAGCTCACGTCCCCAGCAGCAGAAAAAGAACTTCATGTTACAACTTACTTGAAAAGCTTTTTGACCAATCCCACAAAGCAAAAGCATATTGACACTAGTTCTTTCCGATCCCTAGAAGCACACAGAACTTTGGTTCAAAGAACGCTTGCTTCTTTTGAATAAAAGACCTGCTTGTAAGCCTTAAGATAGAATGCACAGAGCTCCATTATTAAGCTTAGAACTTCCTAACATCTGGCTAGATCTACTTTGCTGTAGCTTAGGGAGTTCTTCATGTCAAGCTTTAATACACAGGCCATTGTTCTATTTGTCCTTACTTCTCTACTTCTTCTATCATTTTTCTGCTGACAAACCTTATGACTACTGCTTAGCTCCAAGCACAGTTCTGCTGTCTCTGAGGCCTGCCTTTTGCAGCTTTCCCAAAATCCTCTGTTTCCAAGGATTCCCACAGGCAATCCCCAACCTTAGGGAGTTGTGCGATGGCAAGTGCTGGATTCAGCACCTGGGACAGGGCAATCCTGCTCTGTGTGTGTGTATAGACTAGGGAGCCAGAGGCTGAAAGGAAGCCAGGCTCCTGGCCAATGGCAAGCTAAATGGGTATCAGCAGTGCCCTGGCAGCCAGGAGGGCCAAGCCTGTCCTGGGGTGCATCAGGCACAGTATCACCAGCTGGGCAAGAGAGGGCATTGTCCTGCTCTGCTCTGCTCTGCCCTGCTCTGCTGTGTTCTGGGGCGGCCTCACCTTGAGTGCTTGGGGGCAGTTTTGGGTACCACAATGAAAAAAGACATGAAGGTATCAGAAAGTTCTCCAATGAGGTTTACAAGGACAGAACTGGAGGAAATAGCATGCAGCTGAGTCAGGGGAGGCTCAGGTCCGGTATCAGGAAAAAGTTTTTTAACCAGAGGATGGCTGGGCACTGGAAGAGTCTCTCCAGGGTGTGCTCACAGCATCACACCTATCTTGAGTTCAAGAACCTTTGGGACATTGCTCTCAGGCATCTGGTGTGATTCTTGAGGAAGGTCCCATGCAGGGCCAGAAGTTGGACTTGATGCTCCTGACGGGCCCCTTCCAATTCAACTGATTCTACCACTCTATGATTCTGTCCTGGCCACTCAAGGTATATTGCTTGATCTCACCAGATTTTGACCTGCTCTTGTTGGTCAGAATTTGTCCCTACTGCCTAATGATATTTACCACAGAAGACAAAGGGCCTTTTCTCAATTTTCTCAAGAAAGTTGAAGATGCACCCTAGAATCCTAAAAAAGTCTTTTCTTTGAAACAACACTGTCTCCTGCCCAGTATTCTTTCCAGATCTTAAGGAGAAAGAAGGCAAAATCAGGGGATGTATTACAATGAAGCACTGTCAAGTTTCTGGACCTTTAGCAGTATATTTGTACTTCCACTATTCTTTTCTATAAAATCATGGTTTTGTAGAGCATGTCATTTTCTAGCAAGACACATTTTTGCAACTGAGCCCATCAGTCTCTGTGAGAATATATTGTCAAAAGCACAAAACATATGAATGGGCAGTGGCAAGTGAGGGGAAAAACCAGTATGGGAAGCAGCTCCGTGATACTACAGTAAGACAAGGAGGAGGAGGTGTTCCAGTTGACAGAGCAAAGAATCCCCCGCAGTCCCTGGAGATATCCTAGTGAAGCAGGTTGTCTCCCAGCAGTCCCTAGAGAACCATGGAGGAACACATACCTACAGTGCAGCTGCTGGAAAGCTCCATGCCACAACAGGTGAAAGTGCCTTGAAGGAAGCTGCAGCTTGTGGAGGGAGGGCCAGAAAACCATCCTTGACCTCTTCTTTAGCGGAAGAGTATGTGCAAATGTTTAACAGCTGCTAACTGGAATCTATCCTCTTTCCAGTTCTTGTCGTAGGTAAGTAGGACAATACAAGAATTAGAAGCCTAAACTGTTTTGCATGAGGCTCCCATTCTCTCTGCCACGCCCTTAAAATTTACTTTGAGATGAAATAAAACTCATGATCAAGTTCCTAAGGCTTGATGGTCAGGCTTCTCAGAAAACAGGCAGTGCAAAGAACTCTTGTCACTGTCATTTTTTTTCATAGAACTAAAAAAGTTAAAGTACTGTTTTCTAAGAACTTACGAAAATCAACTGGTAGAGGTGGTGAGAGTGAAGAGTATAATTAAGCTGGAAAGAGACTATCATGTAGCTACCTCATCTGCATAGAAGTTTTTTTACCAGGAACTCTGGACTTTTAAACAGATTTAGGACACAATAGTTATCTCTGGGAATGTTTTAGTAAGTCTAGAACATTCATCTTTAAATAGCTCGATCTGTTTTACCGTTATGACTTACGTTTTAAATTTTATTTGAGGAGAAATATTTGCCATTCAGATCATTTCAAGTTCTGAAGCATTTCAGTTGTTGACAGTTTTTGCTGTCTCCTGAGGGTAGGAAAATAGTCCTGGAACCAATACTGAAAGAAACTAGATGGAAAAATTAGTTTTCCGCATTCTTTTCTGTCTATTCTATGAGGCACAAGAGCAAAACCACTGCTATGAGTCTGAGTTGCCTTACCACTCATGGATGACAACCTTGTAGCGAGTAGTCTGTTATTTGCACACATTCTGATGCTGGTGGTTACCTGTTGTGCAGAAAGATCTGTAAACTATTTTCACGGAAAGACATTCCTGAATTGCTTCACTTATCTCTGAAGCAGAGAACTAAGCTGGCACTCTACTTCGGAGATCTTCCTGTGCTCGCCCCCAAACCCGTTTCCTTCAAATGCAATTTACTTTCAACCAAAGCACTTCATTACTTCATCAGGTAATCTCTTGTTCTTAATGTTCGGGGTAGTGTTTTAAAAGGGTAAGAACATATTCTAGTAAGAAGGTAGAACCTCTTTCTTAAGTAGTAGACATCACTGGGCTTTGGTTCATGCACCAGAACAACAGCAAGGAATGTCGTTTGCAATCAATAGATGGGTTGGGGAAACCGGCCACAAGTTTAGGAATCTTTCTCCAATTAATTATGCTTTAAAATTCGTCTCTTAGCATTTCAAGTGTTTTTTTATTAAAACAATCAACTATTTATTACCTGTACCACAACGAAGCACAATCAGCAGTGCTTGTGCATCCTTCACCAATTCCAAGAAGAAGAATGGTCTGAGCCTCCAGTATAGCTCATTACCATAAGCTGAAAAAAAGTTCTTGGAAAAAATTCTTTTGCATCCTTCTAAACCTTATGCAGCACTTCCTGGCCAATCTTACATTTTCTTTTCTCCAGGAGATGGTAAGAACTCGAGTACCTTCATGAAAACCGTCGCGGGTCGCTTGCTGTGCTGGCAGAGTTCCTTTTTGAGATAATGCCTGGAAAAGCTTTTCGCTAAGGTCTAGGCGGCAAGAGACGCAGAAGACGGGCATACGCAGCTCTCCGAAGGTAGGTGCCGGTCCCCGGCGGCTTTCGGCAGAAGCCGCGGTTCGGAGCGCACCGCGACCGGCAGAAAGCTCTGGGCGCGAAAAAGCCGCTTCTTCGCCTCCGGCAGCCGGACAGCTCGGCCGATGCTGAGACGTCAAGAACGAAGCCGCGCAGCACTGGGATTAAGTGAGCAGCTCTCAAACTGAGGGAAAACGATAACTAACCACTTTCCAACAGTTTCAACTTGCATTACCATAAGTAGGGAAATTTTCTCAAACAACTTTCTTTTCTATCGTTCTTAGCCATTTGCAGCACTGTCTGGTCAAACTTATATTTTCTTTCCTCCATGAGATGGTAAGAACTCGAGTACCTTCATGATTACCGTCGTGGGACGCTTGCTGTGCTGGCAGAGTTCCTTTTTGAGAAAATGCCTGGAAAAGCTTTTCGCTAAGGTCTAGGCGGCAAGAGACGCAGAAGACGGGCATACGCAGCTCTCCGAAGGTAGGTGCCGGTCCCCGGCGGCTTTCGGCAGAAGCCGCGGTTCGGAGCGCACCGCGACCGGCAGAAAGCTCTGGGCGCGAAAAAGCCGCTTCTTCGCCTCCGGCAGCCGGAGAGTTCGGCCGATGCTGAGACGTCAAGAACGAAGACGCGCAGCACTGGGATTAAGTGAGCAGCTCTGAAACTGAGGGAAAACGATAACTAACAACTTTCCAACAGTTTCAACTTACATTACCACAAGTAGGGAAAAAAGTTCTTGGACAGCTTTCTTTTGCATCCTTCTAAACCTTTTGCAGCACTTCCTGGCCAATCTTACATTTTCTTTTCTCCAGGAGATGGTAAGAACTCGAGTACCTTCATGACAACCGTCGTGGGACGCTTGCTTAGCTGGCAGAGTTCCTTTTTGAGATAATGCCTGGAAAAGCTTTTCGCTAAGGTCTAGGCGGCAAGAGACGCAGAAGAAGGGCATACGCAGCTGTCCGAAGGTAGGTGCCGGTCCCCGGCGGCTTTCGGCAGAAGCCGCGGTTCGGAGCGCACCGCGACCGGCAGAAAGCTCTGGGCGCGAAAAAGCCGCTTCTTCGCCTCCGGCAGCCGGAGAGCTCAGCCGATGCTGAGACGTCAAGAACGAAGCCGCACAGCACTGGGATTAAGTGAGCAGCTCTCAAACTGAGGGAAAACGATAACTAACCACTTTCCAACAGTTTCAACTTACATTACCATAAGTAGGAAAATTTTCTCAAACAACTTTCTTTTCTATCGTTCTTAGCCATTTGCAGCACTCCCTGGTCAATCTTATATTTTCTTTTCTCCAGGAGAATGTAAGAACTCGAGTACCTCCATGACAACCGTCGTGATGGCACAGTTCCTTTTTGAGATAATGCCTGGAAAAGCTTTTCGCTAAGGTCTAGGCGGCAAGAGACGCAGAAGACGGGCATACGCAGCTGTCCGAAGGTAGGTGCCGGTAGCCGGATTCTTTTAACAGAAGCCGCTCTTCGGCGGGCTCTCTTACCTTCATAATGGGTTTTGCTGGAGGAAGCCGCTTTTTCGTTTCCGGGAATACCTAGAGAGGAACACTAGCTAAAGACGTGATTGGCACCATTATGTCGAGTTTTGCTCGTTCCAGCAGGAATAACTGTGTTCTTCCTTACGCTAGATGGCGCTGCTTATCAAGGTTTGGCTGCTTTTAATCATTTGGGGTGCTGGATGTTCAAACGACTTATCGTAACTTCTTCTATTTTAAGTCAGGTGCTCACTGACGTAGATCCTATTAGATATAGCACACTGCAAATAGGAGGTGAAATAGATTTATTGTTACTAGCACATGGGTACGAGTGTTAGGAATTTTATAAGGAATATGTTGCATGAATCTTTTGGACCATTCTGCAGCCATTCATACGAAACTCACACAAGTACAAGACAATATGAAGAAATTGACTGGGAACGAGTGGGGTTTGCATCAATGGTTTGAGGGATGGGAAAGAACTGGGTGGTTGAAAGATCTCGTAAATGGAGCTTTGTTTTTACCAGTAGTCATTATTTCATTGCTTTGTGTTATTCCATGCATGGTGAAACTGGTGTGCCTCTTGCTAAAAATGACATTGGAAAAGATCTGGCTGGTGCAAGAAGAAGGGGCAATTGTGACAATGTATCTGAACTGCTTAGACTACGGGCTGCACCAGCCATCCAGCGTGGAACGGTTCTTCTCAGAATTTTCTCAGGGCCCTCTGGAATTCATCAAGACATAAGCCTTGCTAAAACAAGAGAGGAAAAGCTGAGAAACTAAATTCCAAGACCACAAGAACTCCAAAACGGGGAGGGGGGGGGGGGGGGGGCAAAGTACCTGGACTGTAAGGAAACACATTTTCTGAGAGGTGCACGCAGAATGCGTGGACAAGACAAAGGCACCAATAAGAAAAGTGTGACTAGCGTGTGCAGAGAGTCAGAATGAGTAAGTGCATCATGTAAACCATAAACGGCTTCTGCTTAATCCTCTTGGTCCATTGTGCAGGAGTCCTGAATTTCCCATAAGTGATACTTACTAAAAGGGTTCTGATTTTAATGCTAGAGTTACTGTCTATACGATGATTCATGGGAATAGTTCTTTCAAGTCCTTCCCTTGCTGACATCAGTCAGTTTCATCTTTTCCTGAATGTACTGCTGGCTATACATAAGTGATGAATAGAAGGGAATGAGTTTTAGGGATATGTTGCAAGGAAATAGATTGGTAGCTCTGCTTCCATTTCCATTGTCTAAGAAGAATTCCGAATATTTTTGGCCCTTTCATAGACCTCTGACTCGATTAGCATCAGCAGGGAGGGACATTTAATTGGTTTTTCTCCTTTTTAGAGAGAAGCTAATGAAAAAGTTTCACCAGAATCAGAGCAGGCTGCGTAACAAGAAGAGCGTCATGAAAAGGCGCCAATCCTATCCTCTTAGTATTGCTAGTTGTGATTGGACTTCAATGAAATGTGTCAACTCTGTGTTCCTGGGTATCACATCAGTAACAGGTACTTCACCTGCTGTACTTCTCTCCTAAAGCTAAGAACAGAATCCCAAATAATCTTGATTCCAAGGTCTCAATTCACCCTGTGATGCTGACAGGTGAAATAGGAGTGGAAGGTGCACCAGTAAATGAACTTGAATGGCCTATCTAAATCAGCGGCCACTGATTTCCTGAAGGCCTTAACAGGTCAGTTGCCCCTATTTTTCTTGGGGTTCTTTTATTCTTTGGTCATGTTTTTCTTGGGATTCTTTGAATCCTTCCCCACCAGTTCAGCCTCTGCTCTCAAATCCTTTGCTGTCATTTAAAGTATCTCAAGAGCCTGGAAACTGTTGTCTTTATTTATCAACCCATTATTCCCTTCCAAAGGTTGTTTGCCTCAAGTCTCATTCTTGCTGATTTTCTGCTAGTTCATTGTCAGATGGCAGCAGGTGTTCTGTAAGAGCAAGTACACAATCCTATAGCTTGCTTTTCTTTTGATTTGGCCTGTCTAGAAAATGGAATGACTGAACATCTCCAACAGCATTTTCTCTCCCCATTGTGTTTCACCGCAAGGGCAGATGCCAATCATCTACCTAAACTCTTGGTGGTGAAGAAACTAGTGGTATGCTGTTGCATATAGGTAGAACTTTCCGAAAGGAAGGCCTTGTAAAACCATGGCTGAGGCCCGTTACTTTGGCTAAGTAGAAAATGACTAGGGGAAAGTGAGACAGCTGAATTAGAGGTAGATCAAGAAGTTCTAGAAGCATTGCGTGTTCACAGCGTGGGGTATGACGGTTGGTTGAATTATGTTTGTTGCGGCTTAAAGCTATGCAAGTGATAAAGGCCTGACTACTTCAAAAGCCTGGCTTTTGCAAGAAAGCGGCTCTCCTTTGCACCTGCCTGGGGACTCTGCGTCACTACGGACCCTCACGCCCAGTTTGCCAAGGAGATGATGAGTAGGAATGTTGCAGAGCTGCTGTGTGCATATGAAAGGAATGGCAGAGAGTGAAGCCGTGGACAATTTCTGGGCTTTAGTTGCTGCATTGGTGCTGCATTGGTGCCAGTTTAGTCGGTTTTCCATCAGTGGCATTTCTGTCTAGAAGTACACTGCCCAGAGTCTTTCTAGCATTTGATGCCATTTCCTTACTGCCATTAATACCTTCCTTCAGTTTAAAGGATGAGAGAATCTTTACAGGATTTTGAAGATCCCTGTTAGGAAACACTATGCCAGAGGAGTCATCACTCCCTTTTCTTTTGCCTCCTTTGTAATTTTTATAGACTCATTTCACATTTCTGCTAATGGCAATAAGAATACTGAGACTACTTAGCAGGGTTGACGCTCTCAGCTGCTTTCCTCTTTCCTACTGCTTCATACCGGATGTGACTTGATGGCCTCGTTTTGCAATCAGCATTTTGCTGTGGTTTGCTAAAACCTGGCATGCACTGCCAACTCACAACTTGTGTGTTGGCATTTCAGGGGCTTTGATGGGTTCCTTTCTGAGATTGCCATGCACTGGACTTTCACAGTCACAAAGACTTCATCCACCATCGGTCGAATTTCAGTATTTAATACTCTTTCCTGGAATGTAGGCAACCTAGCAGCAAGTACTAAATTCGCTGCAAGCCCTGTCTTCCCAAAGGACCATTCAAAAAGTTTGCTTTTCCCCTCTGACCAATCTGACAGTATTTTGATGAAGAATTTGGTACCTTAATAGAACCTCTTAGAAGGGATCTCATGGCAGACAACATCTCAGGCTTTCTTGAAATACTGGCTCCTTTGGATCTCAATTCCATTCAGAGTGCATTTAAGATTTTTTTTTTCACTGAAGCCATTCAACAATGCCTCTTCTCTTTAAAATGTACTGCAGGTGAGAAAGATGGATCCCCGTGAAAGGTTCTATTGATATCAAAATTTGTGCCCAATGGACTGTGCTGATGGAAATCAAATACTAGTCTAGTATTTTGAATCCAAATAATTCCTCCCAATCAGGCCCGACAGGATTGTTTGGCTTTGAATCTGAGCACGTGGACAGTAGTGGATGGTCCACAGGTTGAAAAGAGTGTAGATTCTTCTCCTTCTTTTCATTGATGGCTCAGAGACTGAAAAGGCAGCTCCAAAATGGTAAATACATCCCTACAGATTCAAAAATTGTTCTTCTTAATTTGCATCTCCACCATAACAACAGATGCTTAGAACTAAATTACCAATGGGAATTTTATAGCTTCTCAGAAATGAAACAGGACCTGGCTTATGGGCCTTAGCAGTAGCTACAAGTTTTTCAGCACAAGCCATCTCAAAAGTATTTTAACTTTACCGTACTTTTCTGTCTTATGCTTTCATCTCAAGGATGCAGGAAAAAAAAAAAACACAACAAAAACAAACAAACAAAAAAAAACCAACAAAACAAGAAACCCCACCAAATTGATAATAAGCAAAATCAGTGACATATATAGAAACAGATCCCATGGTTTTTAACTTCCAAACTTGTCTTCTCAGCACACTCTCTACAATGGAATTGTTTCCCTATCTGCCTTGAAACATTTTGCAGCAAAAACACTCTAAGGTCCTGCTGGGTGTTTTGTTCAAAAATGACTTCTTCTGGTTTTCTGTCCATAAGCGGAGTAACGTGACTGTGCTGGCAGCTGACCAAAGGAGGTAGGAAGAGTAATCATCATCCACAACACTGGGGCTAAGGAAATTTCCACAGAAAATTACCTGCCCTAGTACTTGTTCACGTGTTGGGTTGAACGTTCAGAATCTGTTTCCATTTTCCCCATTCATAGAATGTTCTATTTCACAGAATTCCAGCCCCTCAAACATCAGTCCTGCCAGAACTGCCCGCCATAGGGGGCTGGCATAGGGGATCTGCTAATGTCCACTGACTCTTACCAGTATAGTGCTTGTCACTGTTGCAGATCAAGAACTTCTGAATAGTTTGGATTCATGCTCTTTGAGGGGTTGGAAACAAGAAAAGAATGACTAGACATTTCCATGATCAAATCCCCTGATGGAATAAAAATAGGAGCATAATAAATGTATCCATTGTTCTAAGAAGGGAGATGAAGGCTCCAAATGATTACTTGCATACTTCCTGTTCTAAATCCCTTGTTATCTGGCAAATTGCAGAAGATTCCAGGCTTTTGCCAAAATGCAAACCAGGTTAAAATGTGAAGCCTTACAGTTTACTGGATAGAAAACTTCATCATCCATTTTTAAATCTTTGAGATTGTTATGTACTTCCTGTTACTACCCTGAGGTTTAGAGCTGTAATTCAGAGAGAAAAGAATGCTATCTTGAATTCATTCTAGTAAATCGGCACTCTCATCTTGTCGGCACTCTCTCCTCTTGGTTTTCACTTCTGAAACTCTGTACGGAAGAGTGCATTAATGCATAGAGCTCTGCATCAATTCTTTACAACAGTTTCCCCTGTAATTCTTCTTTCAAGGCAAACCTATAAACATCCACACATTCTTACCCCACCACTTCTTAAATTCTATTGAGAAGCAAAAAAAAAAAAACCCATCAAACCACTAAATCACTGCTCCAATAAAAAAAGCAGTCCATTCACTGCTTTCTTAGCAGGTTCTTTACCTTGTATTAATATGGCAACCTTTTCTTGCTCTTCTAGATTAGAACCAAATTCTTACAGCATATAAGGAAACATAGGTTTACTGTATCTGATTCTTAGATACAGAAGTCCAGCAAGGAGTTCAGACCTCAAAAGAAGTGTCTGTACAACAAGATTCAGCAAAACGTTGAGACATATTAGCTATTTTTCAAGAAAAGCGGCCAAACTGAAACTTTTTAGACTTCTCTACAATCATGCATGCCTGCTTCCAGAACCTGACCTTCGTTGCTGGAAACTAGCTGCAATGTTACTGTAAACAATGCTGTGAATGTAGGACATCGTCATTCTTCTCTTCCATTGAAAACCTCAAGTGGAGTCACGTCACTTCTCTTCAAAATTCTGTATTTCCTTGCAAACTGGTCAAATAAGGATAAATAAAGCGTTCTGTTCATTCGGTTTAAACCTAATGTTCAAAATGAAAAAAAAAAAATCCATTCAGATATGGTCTGCAATAATACAGTAGAAGAGAAGATGAACCAGACTGGCCTACAAAAGAAAGAAGTGAAGCAGAATTTGGGAATTTGGAAGACCTTATGATGAATAATTCAAATAAATAAATAAAAAAAATATTGCCTACCCAAATTCAATCAGTGATGCACAGACAGAGAAAAAGTACTAATTACTACTCATATTTCTTTCATTCTCAGACAAGAAGTTCAATGATCCTCTTGAATGCACGGAAGATTCTTGGAAAAGACAGCAGCCTTCTTCTTCACCACATACTCCTCAGAACTCCAGGAGACAAATCATTTGAGCTGTGAGGATCTTTCTCTCTGTAAAACTCCCAGAGCATAGCCAATATTCTATTCCTTTAGGGATCCTCGCCTCCCTGGGGGAGTGCTGGATAGTCTACATCCTGGTACATCAGCCAGACACTCCACCTTATTTCCCATGGCTACTGCAGCAAGGACATCATCTACACTGGCTTTCTAGCCAAAATAGATGCAAGGCACAACAAAGAACATAGCCAAAACCTTGAGCACAGCTTATGGGTTTTGAATGAAAAATCTCAGGATGGCAATACTGGATCTTCTGATCCAAACCATCAGGAAACATTTCTTTAGAGGTGTTGGGAAAGATGAAAGTTTGACAAGAAAGTCTCACAGATATGTATGCTTGGCAGAAAGATTTTTCAATGTGGAGTCTGAAGAAGGAATAGAGTTGGAAGCAAGTTTTGATCTAGAAGAAAAGAATTGCTGAGCCTGTCTTACTGGATAACCGAGGATACCTTAGTTAGAAGAGGGTTTTATGACTTACAGCAAAGGATAAACCCACCCCAAACAAGAAGATGTTTTTACCAAGCAGGAAGCTAGCACAGGCAAACAAGTCAGCAAATGCTGCAAGCAGAAAAAGCTCTCCAAATTTTCCACTGTCAAGAAAACTGAAAAACAACTTTCCGCTTCAACTGTAATATACTGACTTTTAGTGAGTGGAGAATAGCAACATATGGTAATTAGAGTCGTTAGGATAGGCTATAGATAATAGTTAAGGGATAGATTGGTTCTACTGTATGAAGATGCTCAGCAAAGTGCCAAAACCAAAGGGTCTCCAGGCCTGCCTGTAGCTAGAGCTGACAGCTGTAGGCACAGGCTCTGTTGCCCACTACCCTGGACTGCTGCAACGTCTTGGATGGAATAAACTGCATTTTGGAGAGCCGCCTGGACTCCCACATCCCTCATTTAGGCTCTTCCATGGAGGTGAAAAAAGCCTCTGGGTATTGTACAAAAAAACAGCTATGTAATCTAGAGTTGCATGACCCAATATTTCTATTGAACTGGAACAATTTTTATCAATATTATGGATCCACTTCTTTTCAGTGCGTTTGGTCAAAAACATAAAGCATCGTTTAAAAGACATTCTTGGATGCGTACTAAGTACTACGAATTAGTTAAGGTGTTGGTTTGGCATGGCTTGGTTTTTGGTGGGGAGGGAAGAAGCCAGCCACAGAAGTGATTTTTTGTGCAAAGCTCCTAGAAGCTTCCTCCATGCCTGGCAAAGTGAATCCCTGCTTGGCACTAAGAACAGACATGCTGCTGAGCCAATTACAGAAGCTGGTAGCGCCTTGGTGA
Organism: Haemorhous mexicanus; assembly: GCF_027477595.1. NCBI lineage: Eukaryota > Metazoa > Chordata > Aves > Passeriformes > Fringillidae > Haemorhous > Haemorhous mexicanus. The sequence goes on along the minus strand of NC_082345.1, from coordinate 21,271,898 downwards.
TATATTTAAGAAGGAAATCAAAACTGCAGCCAGTTAACCTTGAAGTTGGGAAATTTTTAGGTTGGCACCTCTTCTGCTTTGAAAGCCAAACCAGTGAGACACTCTGTTGCAGTGTGTGTTTATTATTGTACTGCAGTTCTAGTAGTCCGTTTTCTAAGGCTTCCTATTTTGTGCTGTTATAGCATATGTTATTATGAATGGATTGTTCCTTTCCCCCCAGTATTGTTGGCTTTTGCCCTAGCTGTCCCTCTCCCCAAAGACCTGCCCTTTTGTTCCCTGTTCCTTCTCCCATTGAACATCAACCCCTCCCCAAGCCTGCCCCTTTCTCTAGAAACTTCCCTCTCAATTTTGTACCCTTCAAAACCCCAGTGGTTTCTTCAAGTTATTCTCCTCCCCTGTAGTCCCCCTACTGGTTTCAACATTGTATTCCCCTCCTTGTCTTCCACCCCCAGTTTCTCCCAGTTGGTTAAAGATTGTATCCTCCCCTGGGACCTTCCCCCCATTTAGAAGTTGATGGATGCCTTTGAATCAGTGTCTTTCTGTCCTTGACCCTCCAGGGAGTAAACTGAAAAATATGCAGAAGACCTCTCCCTGTTCCTTGTCCCTGCTCTCAGCGCAGTTCTATCCCCAAGGCAGTCCACCTGTGCCGTAGAGCAGCTGTGCCCTACAGCTGCAGCCCGGATTCGACAGCTTTCTTGGGGCGGCCCACTCTCGCTGTCGGTGTCGGGAGCTAGTTGGGCTGAAGAAATCCAGCACCGCAGCAAGACTCCAAGTCAGAAATCCAGTTTATTAGGAAAAGGGGAAAAAACCCAAATCCATGCAAGAGTACAAAAGAAAAACCACTGACAGAGTCAGAATACAAGCTGACATCCTGCTAGTTAGGGTGGTGAAAGCAGTTTGGATGAAATGGTCTTGTTGAAGGGGTGATTCTGTAGAAACCATCTGGTAGCTCTCGTCCTCTGGAAAACCAGTGGCTAAGGGTGGCCGTTCCTCTGGCAATGCAGTAGAAATAGTGCTTCTTGCCTTCCAAAACCCAGATGATATCCAGGTGGGGATGCTTAGCTCCTACCCCCTGGGCAGAGCATCTCCCAATGGGCTGATATCGTTCTGAGTCATGATGTGGGTCCTTGATTACCCGTGAAACAGAAATGGCTCCTGGAGGGAGTTATCTCTGAGTCATGTGGCAAGACATTGATGGGCCCATTAACAGGAGAGAAGGAAAAAACGATGCCACCCCTGGTTTCCTCAGTTCTTGAGGGTGGGAATAGGATGCATTTTGATATTATAAGCTAGGACAATACAGGATGCAGGTTTTTGCATTTGCAGGGAGTTTGTATGGATTTGAAAAGTATCCTCATAGCAGAAGCACAAAAGTATTCTCATACCCCTTTTAATCATCTTCAAATGAAGCAATTCTCCCAATAACCTAAGGCATGAATGACTTGCAAGTGAGTTGAAGAAACACGCCAAAGATAAGTAGTGTTCAACTGCAGAGAATTGTTTAGGGACATCATACCCTAATATTTTAAATCAGAAAGCATGGATGGACGGGTCATTTTTCCTTAGTTGACTACAGAACCAGCGGTCCTTTGCAGGAGGGTCTTTGGATTTAGGATGAGACTGGCAACTAAGAGCATGGCTACACAGAAGGTGCTACTTTTAGACCAGAACATTCAACTACTAAAGGCAGATAGGAGAATAGCTGATTAGTGACAGCTCCGACAGGAAGAGTCCGCAGCTTACCCCGTGGGAACAATAGTAGCACATTTCAATTTTAGAAAACCATTCATTTCAGAGGACCAAGCATCAGTAAAAATAGAAGGTCAAGTAAAGACATCCTAGTGCTCTTCTTATCAGAAGCATCTTCCTCCATATGAGAGTATTTAGGAAAGGACAGTGCGTTCATAAGGAAAGGTGTGCCAGTTACAAAACCTGCAGAACAAGGCAAGACAAACTTATATATTTTATTTGCTATTTTTATTTCACCTGCTAAAAAATGATTTTTTTTAAGACTGAATTTTATGAATTCTGCAACGCTGTCTTTTTGAACGTCTTCCTACTCGTATTAAACACCGAGGTGACAAAGAGAGCAGCAGTGGAAGGAAAGCTGGTCCATCTCCCCCTCCTTGTGGCTTTAGGCCAGTGAGCGATTAGAAGTTGGTCACTTCATTTGAGATAAATAGCTTTACCAAGAGAGAATATTATCCAGCCTTGATCTTTCCTTTGGAGCTGATCCACTTTGTAGTCATGAATTCTTGACTCAGCTGGGGAGAAACAATGGCATTACGGCCATGGATGTTAGAGTGCGCTGATGGGAAATGAAGTTTTCATCTTCCGGTCCTTGCTTCAGTAAATATTCCAAATTCATCAGAAAGAAAATTCGAAGACCAGGAATCCCCACTCAAATGACCTACTTCAAATAGTCTGCACGCATAAGAGACATCAAGCAGGTGCTCTCATCTGTTAGGGGAATACCCAGCCAGTATATTATTGTCTACTTAGGAGGCAATAATTTTGGAAATCATTGAATTTTTTGTATTGCAAGTGAATGGTCAACACATTTTATTACTGGATTAGGTAAAATCATGTCTTCTGCATCCTTTCAGAGAGGAAGATTACCTGGATCTAAAGCTGCTCAGCTCCATGATGGGATGCTTTGTCTTCAAAGGGAACTCTAGTCTTTGTCCTTTTGGATTGCTTCCATAGCTTTTCACTCACTCTTCAGGTACCTGTTAAAATGGCCTCTTATCCCATGCAAATTTTTATGGGCATAGTCACAGAATTGGGAAGTATTCCATAAAGTCCACAGGCCTTGTTGAGATGGATGCACAGGTCTCAAGGGTGTTAGCAGATGTTATTCTGAGGCCACTCCTGATCATGTTGGATGGACCATGGTGACTGAGGAAAGTGCCCAAAGACTGGATGAAAGCAAATGTCACCCATCTTGAAAAAAGGCAACCAGGAGGACTCAGAAAAGTACAAGCCAGCCAGCCTCATTTGGATCCCCAGGAAGTTGATGGAGTAGCTATTCCTGGAAAGCATTGCCAGGCACACGAAGGAGGACAGAACAAATGTAGTCAGCATGGATTTACCAGGGGAAATTGGGGCTTGACGACTTTTTAAACTCCTCTGGTGAATGAACTTGCCTGGTAGATGAAGAGAATATCATCTGCCTGGGCTTCAGGGAAGTTTTGGACGTTTATCTACATGGCAGCACACATACCTACGGGAAGGAATAGTGCAAAGAGCAGGGAACCAGTGTCTTTTCAATGATGCTCAGTGAAAAGACAAGAGGCAGTGGGCACACACTGCAATACAGGAGATTGCCTCTGAGCATCACAAAATTATTTTTTATCGTGACGGTGACTGCACCATGGCACAGAGTGTCCAGAAAGATGGTGGAGTCTGGATCATTGAAGACATTAAAAGTAGGCCCAGATATAATCCTGGGCAACAGGCTCTAGGTATCCTGGTTGAAGCAGGGGGATGGGACTTGGGGAGCCGCACAGAGCCCTTCCACCCTCATTCATTCTGTGCTAGTGAATTCTCTTAGAGATGCATTTCAAGGACTGGCATGACAAAGCTCTGTGCAGAGTGAGATCCAAATGGACGTGGGATTTAAGTTCCTTAAGTAGTGTTCAAGAAGAATGTAAAACTCCAGGAAACCTGTCTCTTCCATAACTGAATCCCTTTCATGGGAAAATTCCCCAGCTCTAGAAAGATCCTCTGAGACGCATGCTTAAGACTGACACTGGCAGAGCAAATTTCTCCCTATGCGTGTCTAAGACCAGTTAGGATCTTTACCAAAAGTGTTGTCAACGTAGTCACAGAAGGCATATTGTTAAGAAGTGACAACTTACATCAGAATGGCAAATATTGGTCCACCAATGAATTACTGTATGGGAATTATCGACTTGTATTCCAAATAAATAAAAAGGAGTTGGTCTTTATTGAACTCTTTCATTGCAATATTCATAAGGGAAGAAAAAGACCTATGTCCTTAACTTTCTTAATTCTAACAAAGATTTAAAACATTCCTTGTAAAAAGCGTATCTGAATTATCGGTCTATGAAACAATTTGAGTTGGGAAAAAAGTCCTAAAATTGTGTAGACAGTTGCAGAGAAAGCAAGAAAATAGGAAAGAAACAAAAACAGAGAAAAAGAGTCATCTTGAGTCTGCTAGCTAGTTCTAGAAGTAGTCTGCTAGAAAAAGGAAACCCCAGTGGAATTTCAAATGTGTTCATGCACTTGATTCAGTAACTGGTCAATGTAAAAACCAGTCCTTTCGTACAACTTCCCCCAGCAACAAAAACTTCAACAGATTGACCCCACCATCATGCCTGTCCCAGATGTATTTAAAAGAGAAATGATGATTTTCTTGAAAATCTATTTGCGTACAAGTTGCAAGACATTGGAGGGATTCTCCACATTCTCCTTCCTCCACGCGGCTTGAAAGTCTATTTGATAAAATATGCAACAAAGCATGTGATTTACAAGGTAGAGTAAAATGGATGACTTGGGAATTGATCTCTTTTGGATATGAAACTTCATATCCACTCTCTGGGAAGTTTCTAAAAGAAATGATGGAGCTGAGGCATGAATCTGCCACTCCGAGTGCTAAGCAAACATAGACACTCCCCTTCACATGGCCCCACCTTCCGCACACACCTAGGCATGCACAGAGATCAGCATAGCAGATCATGAACACCTTGGAAAAGACTGAAATGCTAAATAGCTCTCTTTGTGGACAAAATAGCCGGTACACTATTTCAAATATCTGGTACAAAAACTCTGTTGAATATCTACCTCATATTTAAAACACAGGTTTTCATTGAATTCTGTTTGCAGAATATTTTCCTTCCATTTGTTCCTTTAAAATTCCTTTGTTCTATGTCTAGAAATATTTTCTTCTAAAAATAGAAAAAATTAGATGATGTCTTTTCAGAAGAAAACATTGGTTTAGACAATTTTTAACCATCATGCTATGGAAGAATTTATTTGTCCCTCACTAAGGAGGAATAAGTATTTTGATCATAGATCATTTACAGTGAAATACTTGACATTTTTAAGATGCTTTCAATCAATTTTGATCCTCATTGCTTATTCATTGTAAACAGTAAGTTTTCAGTGCATGGAAAGTGTGTGTGGTATGTCTACATTAGTTCAAACACCAATTCCAACTAATGGCCAGGCTGAACTACAGTAAATAATGTCCTGAAGGATATTTTGCCGCCTTCTTTGGCACTCCTTGAAATCCTAATGATTGGCATGAAGTGTCGAAATACAGAGATTTTCTCTCAGAGGGTGTCCCATGATGAAACCCATCCCATGTGTTTGATGTTGTAGTTCTTACCGCTTTTAAAAGTTGATATCTTCTGCACAGTTTTCATGAAGCTTTCTGTTACAGTAGTGAAAATCACAGAGAAATGCAATTTTGTACAACTTTGAATTTACCCCAAGAGCTGAGAGAAAATTTGTTCGTATAACTCAATCTGAGTCTCTTCTATATTCAAGCTTTGTTTATCTACCATCAAGGGTCGCATTCGTTGCTGTTCAAAGCCCCATCCAAGCTGACTTGAATACGTTCAGGGATGGGACATCCACAACTTCTCTGGGCAACCCGAAGCAGCGTTCCAGCACCCCAACAGCAAAAAATGTCTTCCTTTCATCTAATAGAGATCAGAAATACTAAATCTAGGTATATAAACTTTGAGGAAAGGTTTGAAATTCTATTGATTTGAAACACATTTGATATGAATACTAACTTCCAGACGACTGAAAGATGTTGATGGCCATTTGAGATTGACACTTTTTGAAAAAGTGCATGGAATTGAAAATTAAAACCGGCAAAATTAAAAACTTCTTGCCATTTTCTTTTAGCTCTGATCTTCAAAATTGCATAGGTCAGATATCTGTGCTTCATGCAAATCTCTCAGATACTCTCAGACCAAAGCTTTTCTTTCAGACTAAACTGCGGTTTAGGTAGAACACGAGTGCTTAGTGAAGGTTTTTCTGGGCATAGGGGGATTTGTGTGCACAAGAGGTTTTATCCAAACTGGAAAATTCATCCCAGCTGCATTTGTTCATCATTCCTACTGCATCAGGCCTGAAGATTCTGTGAAAAGTATCCTGTGGACCTTGAACATAGCTCATGTGAAAGAGATGAGAGGTGATGGAGAAGTTGAGGGAGAGAATCAAGAGCATATGGCCCAGTAAAGGCACCAGAAAGTACTTTTTCATGTGGTCCACAGCCCGAACAATTGTTTAGCACCATTTGAAGGCTGTGTCTGACAAAGAGGGCTGAAGCACGTCTTCAAAATATCCAGTAGATCAAAATCCATTGAAGCAAATGACCCTGGCCAGTCACCTTGCTGCTGATCATTCACCCTCCATAACAGCTGATCAGGCCTAGCAATGCTGCTGCAAAAGTATTGTGAAAAAGGTAGGCACATTTTCACAGAGGCAGGGGAAAATGCCCTTGGATGGTGATTCCAAGGGATAACTTGATGGAGCAAGTTAGGTACCCTTATCTACTGTGCAATATCAAAGTTGGTGAGTTCACCATCTGTAAGCATCACTTTAAAAAAATAAATGTTTGATCCACAAAACAATATTTCCTATGTCCTGTCTACCTGCTTCATTTCAGCCAATGAATAGGCTACGTTCCATCAGCAAAGTGTTCATGATCATATACTTCTTTAAACTGTGATAATTCTTTTTTTTTTTTCTAAATCAGACACTGTCTATTCCTAAGATTCAGATGTCCATGGGTAGGGGTGTAATTAAGTTCACTGTTATAAAATATCCTTCTTGTTATCTTTTTAATAAATTACTGAGATGTAACATCAGTCTGAGAGCTGAAAGAAACCCCTTCATTTGCTGTTTGCCAAGTATCATCTATGCGATACAAATTCTATTTGACCCATCCATTGCCATCTAATACTACTAGTAATGCCTTCACAACCTTTTCTTCATCGTTAGGGATTTTGGAGAAGTGAAAGATTTGAACATAAGCAAGGGCATTTGTTCAAGATGCTCCAGAAAGAGCTGCCGTCGGTTCTCTTCCTTGCTGCCTATGTTGGCAGGAAGCTGCAAAAAACCCAAAGATAACTAGAAAGAGTGTTACTTTTAGTCTAAATTTGGAAATGATGTTTGGAATACCCTGTTAAATGAAAAGGTGCTCTTTTAAAAGATGGCATCGTAAGGGGAAATGTCAGTTTAAAGAGGTTTCGAGACAGTTGCTTCTGGAAAAAAAAAAAAAATTTGAGGTATCCAAGGTCTTTAGCCATACCACTTGGAAGATTGATTCAAAACACAGTTCCTTCATCTAGGAAGAACAGAGGACCATAGATGCAGCCCATTTCAAAACGGAGTTCTTTATGTGTCAGGTTGGGATTTACTGGACATCATTTCTTGTAAAGTCGAGGGACTGCAGTTAGCTCTCCAATAATTTCCTTCCCTGAAATTCATCTGCATTTGCTCCTTTCTCCAGCGTTCCCATTTCTTAGTGCTGGTATACTCCATCTATGCATTAGAATATTCAACTGGAGTGTGTGTCCGATATTTTCTAGTTCAAATTGGCTGGAACGCAATGGATAGTTCCAGTTGCTTGTATACACTAGTTTTATTTTGACAAGTTTTCTTTGAACAATGTTTAAGCAGCAGTAGCAAATCGGAAGTACAGCTTGCAGCAGGGAAAGACACTTCTGCTTGCTCAAGTTTCCTGTAGTCAGATAGAGGCCAAAAGGCTTTTCATAGTACTACTACTGTCTTGTAGGAATACTTGATCTAACCCTACCTTTGATACAATTACGAATGGGCTACTTTTCCACAAGGCGGAACATTTTTCTTTTAATAATATGTTTTTTGTAAGTTGGAAACATGAACTTGTGCACCAGTCAGGTGGAATGTACTCTTACTTCTTCATAAGTTTCACAACCTTATTTAGAAAATATTGACTCTGTGTAACTTGAAAAGAAGAATTCTGGGCATCTTCATTCTATGGATGTGATTTTTTTTCTACCATGCTCTTCTTGTTTTCTATGGAACTCATTTTTACCAACAGAAATATTTTTCCCTGACACCTATGGAAAATACCTATGTTTACTCAATATTGCAGCCTCAGTACACTGTTTAGAATTATTTCAACATGGTCCCAAGCATATCCGACAGCTAGACAGCAGAGGTTAGCAACAGTGAGTGGGAATAACTTCTGAACCATTTCAGTAGATTTCCCAGGAAGGGCTTGCTTTCTGCCCCTGCACATTTTCCCAGAGATATTGTCTGGTGCACAGTTGCATCAAAAGAGTATTTTTGCCCAAACCTTGGGCCAAGCTCTGTCTCAGATTTACTAGTGAATGCAAAGAGGGTGAAAGTGCTGCTTCAAAGCCCTCTGTGTGCTTTCCGTACCAAAAGGGAGGTGACCCCAGCAATAACTTTTTGATCTCTCTTCAAAACACGAGGCATGTCACCACCTCATTCATCTTTTTCTGGGACTCAGCATCTAAAGACCAAGAAGCCCTCTTGCTTGCTAAAGTGTGTTCAGCAAAAAAACCCTTGTCCCATCAGCAAATTGGAACACAGCTGCATTCCAGTCAATTCCAATGCTGGCAGGGCAATACTCTAGCCCAGTAGTAACATGCCACTGTTAGAAGACTGTGTAAAAATCTTTGTGTACAAAGTAATGGGAGGGAAAAATAGAATTGGGAAGAACTGCACATTGTTCTGGAAAAAGCCTCCTGCCACAGTCTTACAGACGTCATTTTCTGGTATCATTTTTAAGAGTTGGAGTTTTTTAAATTTTGTACAAGATAAAATCTTACTGGACCTTGAAGTTTCCCTACTAGAAGTACAGCCATTTCTTAGTAGAATAGAAGTAAGCCCTTTGAATATGTACAAATGGCCTTTCAAAATACATATGCTATAGCCCACTGTGAAAGGAATTAGCTATCAAAATAGAAATTCAAAGGTTTAAAAAGGTTTTGAATAAAGTAAGTCTAAGGTGATAGAAGAAGAAGAAAACAGCAGTTTTCTTCTTCTGCTGAAAAAACAACTCCGAGGACATTGTACTCTACAGGTGTATTATATCACTTTCTGAAAAACGGAGTAGGTTTGCTATTTCAAATGGTTTTCATTAGGAAGGAAGAGATTCCTTTGGAAAAAAAAACTTCAAATTGACTTGACATGAATGTTATGACACTTCACTTCACCAATCATGAAGAAAAATTCTCATCACTTGATATGGAAATCATGACGGTAACGGAGACAAGGATGTCTAAGCCGTGCCATCAGGAACATAAAAAAGCATTAGAATGCTGGTAAGACTGAGCTCCTGAACTAGTCAGAAGAGAACGCAACCAAAACATTTTCCTTTAAAAGCCTTCAGGATGAACAGCAGATCAAATGTTTTCCTGTGAAGTATTTATGAATAGAATTAACCTTTAAAAGAACATTGTTTTCAAAAACCTGTGTCCAGTATCTCTTAGAATGATACGGAGTTCTTATTACTAGAAAAAAGAAAAGCACTTTTTTCCAAACTGTTGTGCACTTTTAAACGATCTACAATAAAAAGAGTACTTTTTCATGCTGGGCATGATGTTCATTACAAAAAAGCCTTGTCGCACGCTTGGTACTCTAGTGTCTTGATTAGCATCGTTTTTTATTCATTGACTCTTTTTCACCTTGAAATAATGGCGTCTTTGTACTTATGCAGCATCCATGAAGAATTTCTTGGGTGTCATTTTGTACTCGATCCTAAATGGCAGCTTCTGCATTCTGCCATCCGTCTAGCTTTCCCATTTGATGCAGCTTCTGAGAGGTCTTTTCAGAATTGAGGACTACCTGCAAGAATGATGCTAAATACATGCATTTTACCTCTTGGTTAATGCAAAAGAGTTTTTCCTTTACAGCATAATAATAATAGGAAAAGAATGATGGTGGATTCAATTCTTATAGTAATACAAAGAGAACTATTATCATCATTAGAAACCAAGCAAGTCATATTTATTGCTCATGCAGTACAACCACTAATGCAAATTACCCTGTAAATTCAAAATGAATCTGTATCACAGGAGTGGATTGAATGTCTCTCTTGATATTTTGCTTAAAGCAGAAAATTAATTCTTTTGACAGCCAACTCATAGTTGCAACCTAACTTTCAACTACAGCTTTCAAACAGTGGAAACATGTCTGTTTATAACACGAATTACAGTACCGTACACAAGACCAAAACAGGTCCTAGACGTTCAAATGAAAGAAAAGATCAAAGGACAGATTAATTCATGTCTGCAAGCCCTCAAGAGCGTGCAGGTCAAAAGTCCCCAGAAAACTAGGCCAGTGGCACAAATTCTCGATGTTGGCACCAGCAGAAGCAGCTGCTATCTTTCTAGGATGCAATCTTTGCTTACATCATCCTTCAAAGCAATCTTCTGTCCCCCTGCCCAATATGCCTTCTGCTCTACTCCTTGGACTTCACGTTTGCATTTCTACAGGAGTCCTGCAAACGGACTCAAAGTTCAGGTAATAGATTTCCAAGATTTAGAAATATTGTGTTAAGTCTATTTCTTTCGTATTTCATCCCGTCTAAGCATACTGTAACTTTCTGAGGTGAAATATGTCGAGTATGTCACGTGTAGTTTACATGTTAGTTCTGCTTGACATTAAAACTTCTCACAGACCCCTGGGATGCCTTACTGCAAAAATATATAGCTGCAAAGAGTGGTTGCACAAAGTAGAAAGGCCAGAAAACCATGTAAACAACCTAACAGTAGAGGCTTGAATTTCTGAATATAATCTTGCACCATCTAAAGTCAAAATAGAATATTGAAATGATTTTTCATCTAATAATGAGCGTGGGGAAGAAAGAATCCAGATAGGCTTTTTTTTTTTTTTTTTTTGAAACAGTTCCAGGAAATACATGGCCTTAA